>NC_133859.1:935833-1247777 GCF_047830755.1 Zonotrichia albicollis
TTTTACATGTTGCAGAGAGGTTTGCAGAGTTTTTTGCAACAAGAAAAACAAAATTGTCCAAAACACCTTCCAACCGAATATTAATGTGTTTGGAAAAGGTAGGAGAGTGGTAAGGTACTGTTTTCTATCAGTTTGCAAGCTGCGCATACTATCCCAGTGATGTGCAGCTTCATTCTCACCTTTCCGAAGCAGCCGCACTCTCCAGCTGCCGGAGGCGAAGAAGCGGCTTGTTAGAGCAAAGGCGATTGTGCCGGTCACAGTGCTCTCCAGTGCGGCGGCTTCTGCCGAAATGTGCCCGGGACCGGCGCTTGGCTCCGGGGAGCTCCGTATGCTTCGTCTTTAGCGTCTTTTGCGGTCTTCATCATTGCAAAAAACTTTTCAACTATGTCGGGCAAGGAGAAACTGTGCAAGCACAGAAAACCTCTCCCATCGTGTTTTACATGTTTCTGAAATGTTTTCAGAGTGTTTTGCAAGAAGAAAAACAAAGTTGCTCAAAACACTTTTCAATCGAATGTTCATGTGTTTGGAAAAGGTAGGAGAGTGGTAAGGTACTGTTTTCTATCAGTTTGCAAGCTCCGCACACTATCCCAGTGATTAGCAGCTTCATTCTCACCTTTCCGAAGCAGCCGCACTCTCCAGGTGCCGGAGGCGAAGAAGCGGCTTCTTCGAGAAAAGGCGATTTTGCCATTCAGTGTGCACTCCAGTGCGGCGGCTTCTGCCGAAATGTGCCCGGGACCGGCGCTTAGCTCCGGGGAGCTCCGTATTTCGTCTTTAGCGTCTTTTGTGGTGTACATCATTGCAAAAATCCTTTCCACCATGTCTGGCATGGAGAAACTGTGCCACCCCAGAAAACATCTCCCATCGTGTTTTAGATGTTGCAGAGAGGTTTGCAGAGTGTTTTGCAACAAGAAAAACAAAATTGTCCAAAACACCTTCCAACCGAATGTTCATGTGTTTGGAAAAGGTAGGAGAGTGGTAAGGTACTGTTTTCTATCCGTTTGCAAGCTGCGCACACAATCCTAGTGATGTGCAGCTTCATTCTCACCTTTCCGAAGCAGCCGCACTCTCCAGCTGCCGGAGGCGAAGAAGCGGCTTCTTCGAGCAAAGGCGATTGTGCCGGTCACAGTGCACTCCAGTGCGGCGGCTTCTGCCGAAATGTGCCCGGGACCGGCGCTTAGCTCCGGGGAGCTCCGTATTTCGTCTTTAGCGTCTTTTGTGGTGTACATCATTGCAAAAATCCTTTCCGCCATGTCTGGCATGGAGAAAGTGTGCCACCCCAGAAAACATCTCCCATCGTGTTTTACATGTTGCAGAGAGGTTTGCAGAGTGTTTTGCAACAAGAAAAACAAAATTGTCCAAAACACCTTCCAACCGAATGTTCATGTGTTTGGAAAAGGTAGGAGAGTGGTAAGGTACTGTTTTCTATCAGTTTGCAAGCTGCGCATACTATCCCAGTGATGTGCAGCTTCATTCTCACCTTTCCGAAGCAGCCGCACTCTCCAGCTGCCGGAGGCGAAGAAGCGGCTTGTTCGAGCAAAGGCGATTGTGCCGGTCACTGTGCTCTCCAGTGCGGCGGCTTCTGCCGAAATGTGCGCGGGACCGGCGCTTGGCTCCGGGGAGCTCCGTATGCTTCGTCTTTAGCGTCTTTTGTGGTGTACATAATTGCAAAAAACTTTTCCACCATGTCTGGCATGGAGAAACTGTGCAAGCACAGAAAACCTCTCCCATCGTGTTTTAGATGTTTCTGAAATGTTTTCAGAGTGTTTTGCAAGAAGAAAAACAAAGTTGCTCAAAACACCTTCCAACAGAATGTTCATGTGTTTGGAAAAGGTGGGAGAGTGGTAAGGTACTGTTTTCTATCAGATTGCAAGCTGCGCAGACTATTCTAGTGATGTGCCGCTTCATTCTCACCTTTCCGAAGCAGCCGCACTCTCCAGCTGCCGGAGGCGAAGAAGCGGCTTCTTCGAGCAAAGGCGATTGTGCCGGTCACAGTGCACTCCAGTGCGGCGGCTTCTGCCGAAATGTGCCCGGGACCGGCGCTTAGCTCCGGGGAGCTCCGTATTTCGTCTTTAGCGTCTTTTAAGGTGTACATCATCGCAAAAAACTTTTCCACTATGTCTGGCAAGGAGAAACTGTGCAAGCACAGAAAACACCTCCCATCTTGTTTTACATGTTGCAGAGAGGTTTGCAGAGTGTTTTGCAAGAAGAAAAACAAAGTTGCTCAAAACACCTTCCAACAGAATATTCATGTGTTTGGAAAAGGTGGGAGAGTGGTAAGGTACTGTTTTCTATCAGATTGCAAGCTGCGCAGACTATTCCAGTGATGTGCCGCTTCATTCTCACCTTTCCGAAGCAGCCGCACTCTCCAGCTGCCGGAGGCGAAGAAGCGGCTTGTTAGAGCAAAGGCGATTGTGCCGGTCACTGTGCACTCCAGTGCGGCGGCTTCTGCCGAAATGTGCCCGGGACCGGCGCTTAGCTCCGGGGAGCTCCGTATTTCGTCTTTAGCGTCTTTTGTAGTGTACGTCATTGCAAAAATCCTTTCCACCATGTCTGGCATGGAAAAACTGTGCCACCCCAGGAAACATCTCCCATCCTGTTTCACATGTTGCAGAGAGGTTTGCAGAGTGTTTTGCAAGAAGAAAAAGAAAGTTGCTCAAAACACTTTCCAACCGAATGTTCATGTGTTTGGAAAAGGTAGGAGAGTAGTAAGGTACTGTTTTCTGTCAGTTTGCAAGCTGCGCACACAATCCTAGTGATGTGCAGCTTCATTCTCACCTTTCCGAAGCAGCCGCACTCTCCAGCTGCCGGAGGCGTAGAAGCGGCTTCTTCGAGCAAAGGCGATTGTGCCGGTCACAGTGCACTCCAGTGCGGCGGCTTCTGCCGAAATGTGCCCGGGACCGGCGCTTAGCTCCGGGGAGCTCCGTATTTCGTCTTTAGCGTCTTTAAAGGTGTACATCATTGCAAAAAACTTTTCCACTATGTCTGGCAAGGAGAAACTGTGCAAGCACAGAAAACACCTCCCATCTTGTTTTACATGTTGCAGAGAGGTTTGCAGAGTGTTTTGCAAGAAGAAAAAGAAAGTTGCTCAAAACACTTTCCAACCGAATGTTCATGTGTTTGGAAAAGGTAGGAGAGTGGTAAGGTACTGTTTTCTATCAGTTTGCAAGGTGCGCACACTATTCCAGTGATGTGCAGCTTCATTCTCACCTTTCCGAAGCAGCCGCACTCTCCAGCTTCCGGAGGCGAAGAAGCGGCTTCTTCGAGCAAAGGCGATTGTGCCGGTCACAGTGCACTCCAGTGCGGCGGCTTCTGCCGAAATGTGCCCGGGACCGGCGCTTAGCTCCGGGGAGCTCCGTATTTCGTCTTTAGCGTCTTTTAAGGTGTACGTCATTGCAAAAATCCTTTCCACCATGTCTGGCATGGAAAAACTGTGCCACCCCAGGAAACATCTCCCATCCTGTTTTACATGTTGCAGAGATTTTTGCAGAGTGTTTTGCAAGAAGAAAAACAAAGTTGCTCAAAACACTTTCCAACCGAATGTTCATGTGTTTGGAAAAGGTAGGAGAGTGGTAAGGTACTGTTTTCTATCCGTTTGCAAGGTGCGCACACTATCCCAGTGATTAGCAGCTTCATTCTCACCTTTCCGAAGCAGCCGCACTCTCCAGCTGCCGGAGGCGAAGAAGCGGCTTGTTAGAGCAAAGGCGATTGTGCCGGTCACAGTGCACTCCAGTGCGGCGGCTTCTGCCGAAATGTGCCCGGGACCGGCGCTTAGCTCCGGGGAGCTCCGTATTTCGTCTTTAGCGTCTTTTGTGGTGTACATCATTGCAAAAAACTTTTCCACTATGTCTGGCAAGGAGAAACTGTGCAAGCACAGAAAACACCTCCCATCTTGTTTTACATGTTGCAGAGAGGTTTGCAGAGTGTTTTGCAAGAAGAAAAACAAAGTTGCTCAAAACACCTTCCAACAGAATGTTCATGTGTTTGGAAAAGGTGGGAGAGTGGTAAGGTACTGTTTTCTATCAGATTGCAATCTGCGCAGACTATTCCAGTGATGTGCCGCTTCATTCTCACCTTTCCGAAGCAGCCGCACTCTCCAGCTGCCGGAGGCGAAGAAGCGGCTTGTTAGAGCAAAGGCGATTGTGCCGGTCACTGTGCACTCCAGTGCGGCGGCTTCTGCCGAAATGTGCCCGGGACCGGCGCTTAGCTCCGGGGAGCTCCGTATTTCGTCTTTAGCGTCTTTTGTGGTGTACGTCATTGCAAAAATCCTTTCCACCATGTCTGGCATGGAAAAACTGTGCCACCCCAGGAAACATCTCCCAACGTGTTTTACATGTTGCAGAGAGGTTTGCAGAGTTTTTTGCAACAAGAAAAACAAAATTGTCCAAAACACCTTCCAACCGAATATTCATGTGTTTGGAAAAGGTAGGAGAGTGGTAAGGTACTGTTTTCTATCAGTTTGCAAGCTGCGCATACTATCCCAGTGATGTGCAGCTTCATTCTCACCTTTCCGAAGCAGCCGCACTCTCCAGCTGCCGGAGGCGAAGAAGCGGCTTGTTAGAGCAAAGGCGATTGTGCCGGTCACTGTGCTCTCCAGTGCGGCGGCTTCTGCCGAAATGTGCGCGGGACCGGCGCTTGGCTCCGGGGAGCTCCGTATGCTTCGTCTTTAGCGTCTTTTGCGGTCTTCATCATTGCAAAAAACTTTTCAACTATGTCGGGCAAGGAGAAACTGTGCAAGCACAGAAAACCTCTCCCATCGTGTTTTACATGTTTCTGAAATGTTTTCAGAGTGTTTTGCAAGAAGAAAAACAAAGTTGCTCAAAACACTTTCCAATCGAATGTTCATGTGTTTGGAAAAGGTAGGAGAGTAGTAAGGTACTGTTTTCTATCAGTTTGCCTGCTGCGCCCACAATCCTAGTGATGAGCAGCTTCATTCTCACCTTTCCGATGCAGCCGCACTCTCCAGCTGCCGGAGGCGAAGAAGCGGCTTCTTCGAGCAAAGGCGATTGTGCCGGTCACAGTGCACTCCAGTGCGGCGGCTTCTGCCGAAATGTGCCCGGGACCGGCGCTTAGCTCCGGGGAGCTCCGTATTTCGTCTTTAGCGTCTTTTAAGGTGTACATCATTGCAAAAAACTTTTCCACTATGTCTGGCAAGGAGAAACTGTGCAAGCACAGAAAACACCTCCCATCTTGTTTTACATGTTGCAGAGATTTTTGCAGAGTGTTTTGCAACAAGAAAAACAAAGTTGTCCAAAACACTTTCCAACCGAATGTTCATGTGTTTGGAAAAGGTAGGAGAGTGGTAAGGTACTGTTTTCTATCCGTTTGCAAGCTGCGCACACAATCCTAGTGATGTGCAGCTTCATTCTCACCTTTCCGAAGCAGCCGCACTCTCCAGCTGCCGGAGGCGAAGAAGCGGCTTCTTCGAGCAAAGGCGATTGTGCCGGTCACAGTGCACTCCAGTGCGGCGGCTTCTGCCGAAATGTGCCCGGGACCGGCGCTTAGCTCCGGGGAGCTCCGTATTTCGTCTTTAGCGTCTTTTGTGGTGTACATCATTGCAAAAAACTTTTCCACTATGTCTGGCAAGGAGAAACTGTGCAAGCACAGAAAACACCTCCCATCTTGTTTTACATGTTGCAGAGAGGTTTGCAGAGTGTTTTGCAAGAAGAAAAACAAAGTTGCTCAAAACACCTTCCAACAGAATGTTCATGTGTTTGGAAAAGGTGGGAGAGTGGTAAGGTACTGTTTTCTATCAGATTGCAAGCTGCCCAGACTATTCCAGTGATGTGCCGCTTCATTCTCACCTTTCCGAAGCAGCCGCACTCTCCAGCTGCCGGAGGCGAAGAAGCGGCTTGTTAGAGCAAAGGCGATTGTGCCGGTCACTGTGCACTCCAGTGCGGCGGCTTCTGCCGAAATGTGCCCGGGACCGGCGCTTAGCTCCGGGGAGCTCCGTATTTCGTCTTTAGCGTCTTTTGTGGTGTACGTCATTGCAAAAATCCTTTCCACCATGTCTGGCATGGAAAAACTGTGCCACCCCAGGAAACATCTCCCATCCTGTTTTACATGTTGCAGAGAGGTTTGCAGAGTGTTTTGCAAGAAGAAAAACAAAGTTGCTCAAAACACTTTCCAACCGAATGTTCATGTGTTTGGAAAAGGTAGGAGAGTGGTAAGGTACTGTTTTCTATCAGTTTGCAAGGTGCGCATACTATCCCAGTGATGTGCAGCTTCATTCTCACCTTTCCGAAGCAGCCGCACTCTCCAGCTGCCGGAGGCGAAGAAGCGGCTTGTTAGAGCAAAGGCGATTGTGCCGGTCACTGTGCACTCCAGTGCGGCGGCTTCTGCCGAAATGTGCCCGGGACCGGCGCTTAGCTCCGGGGAGCTCCGTATTTCGTCTTTAGCGTCTTTTGTGGTGTACGTCATTGCAAAAATCCTTTCCACCATGTCTGGCATGGAAAAACTGTGCCACCCCAGGAAACATCTCCCATCCTGTTTCACATGTTGCAGAGAGGTTTGCAGAGTGTTTTGCAAGAAGAAAAAGAAAGTTGCTCAAAACACTTTCCAACCGAATGTTCATGTGTTTGGAAAAGGTAGGAGAGTGGTAAGGTACTGTTTTCTATCAGTTTGCAAGCTGCGCCCACAATCCTAGTGATGAGCAGCTTCATTCTCACCTTTCCGAAGCAGCCGCACTCTCCAGCTGCCGGAGGCGAAGAAGCGGCTTCTTCGAGCAAAGGCGATTGTGCCGGTCACAGTGCACTCCAGTGCGGCGGCTTCTGCCGAAATGTGCCCGGGACCGGCGCTTAGCTCCGGGGAGCTCCGTATTTCGTCTTTAGCGTCTTTTAAGGTGTACATCATTGCAAAAAACTTTTCCACTATGTCTGGCAAGGAGAAACTGTGCAAGCACAGAAAACACCTCCCATCTTGTTTTACATGTTGCAGAGAGGTTTGCAGAGTGTTTTGCAAGAAGAAAAACAAAGTTGCTCAAAACACCTTCCAACAGAATGTTCATGTGTTTGGAAAAGGTGGGAGAGTGGTAAGGTACTGTTTTCTATCAGATTGCAAGCTGCCCAGACTATTCCAGTGATGTGCCGCTTCATTCTCACCTTTCCGAAGCAGCCGCACTCTCCAGCTGCCGGAGGCGAAGAAGCGGCTTGTTAGAGCAAAGGCGATTGTGCCGGTCACTGTGCACTCCAGTGCGGCGGCTTCTGCCGAAATGTGCCCGGGACCGGCGCTTAGCTCCGGGGAGCTCCGTATTTCGTCTTTAGCGTCTTTTGTGGTGTACATCATTGCAAAAAACTTTTCCACTATGTCTGGCAAGGAGAAACTGTGCAAGCACAGAAAACACCTCCCATCTTGTTTTACATGTTGCAGAGAGGTTTGCAGAGTGTTTTGCAAGAAGAAAAACAAAGTTGCTCAAAACACCTTTTAACAGAATGTTCATGTGTTTGGAAAAGGTGGGAGAGTGGTAAGGTACTGTTTTCTATCAGATTGCAAGCTGCGCAGACTATTCCAGTGATGTGCCGCTTCATTCTCACCTTTCCGAAGCAGCCGCACTCTCCAGCTGCCGGAGGCGAAGAAGCGGCTTGTTAGAGCAAAGGCGATTGTGCCGGTCACTGTGCACTCCAGTGCGGCGGCTTCTGCCGAAATGTGCCCGGGACCGGCGCTTAGCTCCGGGGAGCTCCGTATTTCGTCTTTAGCGTCTTTTGTGGTGTACGTCATTGCAAAAATCCTTTCCACCATGTCTGGCATGGAAAAACTGTGCCACCCCAGGAAACATCTCCCATCCTGTTTTACATGTTGCAGAGAGGTTTGCAGAGTGTTTTGCAAGAAGAAAAACAAAGTTGCTCAAAACACCTTCCAACAGAATGTTCATGTGTTTGGAAAAGGTGGGAGAGTAGTAAGGTACTGTTTTCTGTCAGTTTGCAAGCTGCGCACACAATCCTAGTGATGTGCAACTTCATTCTCACCTTTCCGAAGCAGCCGCACTCTCCAGCTGCCGGAGGCGTAGAAGCGGCTTCTTCGAGCAAAGGCGATTGTGCCGGTCACAGTGCACTCCAGTGCGGCGGCTTCTGCCGAAATGTGCCCGGGACCGGCGCTTAGCTCCGGGGAGCTCCGTATTTCGTCTTTAGCGTCTTTTAAGGTGTACATCATTGCAAAAAACTTTTCCACTATGTCTGGCAAGGAGAAACTGTGCAAGCACAGAAAACACCTCCCATCTTGTTTTACATGTTGCAGAGAGGTTTGCAGAGTGTTTTGCAAGAAGAAAAAGAAAGTTGCTCAAAACACTTTCCAACCGAATGTTCATGTGTTTGGAAAAGGTAGGAGAGTGGTAAGGTACTGTTTTCTATCAGTTTGCAAGGTGCGCACACTATCCCAGTGATTAGCAGCTTCATTCTCACCTTTCCGAAGCAGCCGCACTCTCCAGCTGCCGGAGGCGAAGAAGCGGCTTCTTCGAGCAATGGCGATTGTGCCGGTCACAGTGCACTCCAGTGCGGCGGCTTCTGCCGAAATGTGCCCGGGACCGGCGCTTGGCTCCGGGGAGCTCCGTATTTCGTCTTTAGCGTCTTTTGTGGTGTACATCATTGCAAAAAACTTTTCCACTATGTCTGGCAAGGAGAAACTGTGCAAGCACAGAAAACACCTCCCATCTTGTTTTACATGTTGCAGAGAGGTTTGCAGAGTGTTTTGCAAGAAGAAAAACAAAGTTGCTCAAAACACCTTCCAACAGAATGTTCATGTGTTTGGAAAAGGTGGGAGAGTGGTAAGGTACTGTTTTCTATCAGATTGCAAGCTGCGCAGACTATTCCAGTGATGTGCCGCTTCATTCTCACCTTTCCGAAGCAGCCGCACTCTCCAGCTGCCGGAGGCGAAGAAGCGGCTTGTTAGAGCAAAGGCGATTGTGCCGGTCACTGTGCACTCCAGTGCGGCGGCTTCTGCCGAAATGTGCCCGGGACCGGCGCTTAGCTCCGGGGAGCTCCGTATTTCGTCTTTAGCGTCTTTTGTGGTGTACGTCATTGCAAAAATCCTTTCCACCATGTCTGTCATGGAAAAACTGTGCCACCCCAGGAAACATCTCCCATCGTGTTTTACATGTTGCAGAGAGGTTTGCAGAGTGTTTTGCAAGAAGAAAAAGAAAGTTGCTCAAAACACTTTCCAACCGAATGTTCATGTGTTTGGAAAAGGTAGGAGAGTAGTAAGGTACTGTTTTCTATCAGTTTGCAAGCTGCGCACACAATCCTACTGATGTGCAGCTTCATTCTCACCTTTCCGAAGCAGCCGCACTCTCCAGCTGCCGGAGGCGAAGAAGCGGCTTCTTCGAGCAAAGGCGATTGTGCCGGTCACAGTGCACTCCAGTGCGGCGGCTTCTGCCGAAATGTGCCCGGGACCGGCGCTTAGCTCCGGGGAGCTCCGTATTTCGTCTTTAGCGTCTTTTAAGGTGTACATCATTGCAAAAAACTTTTCCACTATGTCTGGCAAGGAGAAACTGTGCAAGCACAGAAAACACCTCCCATCTTGTTTTACATGTTGCAGAGAGGTTTGCAGAGTGTTTTGCAAGAAGAAAAAGAAAGTTGCTCA
Source organism: Zonotrichia albicollis (assembly GCF_047830755.1). Taxonomy (NCBI): domain Eukaryota; kingdom Metazoa; phylum Chordata; class Aves; order Passeriformes; family Passerellidae; genus Zonotrichia; species Zonotrichia albicollis. The sequence continues at coordinate 945,404 of NC_133859.1, forward strand.
AAACACTTTCCAACCGAATGTTCATGTGTTTGGAAAAGGTAGGAGAGTGGTAAGGTACTGTTTTCTATCAGTTTGCAAGGTGCGCACACTATCCCAGTGATTAGCAGCTTCATTCTCACCTTTCCGAAGCAGCCGCACTCTCCAGCTGCCGGAGGCGAAGAAGCGGCTTCTTCGAGCAATGGCGATTGTGCCGGTCACAGTGCACTCCAGTGCGGCGGCTTCTGCCGAAATGTGCCCGGGACCGGCGCTTGGCTCCGGGGAGCTCCGTATTTCGTCTTTAGCGTCTTTTAAGGTGTACATCATTGCAAAAAACTTTTCAACTATGTCTGGCAAGGAGAAACTGTGCAAGCACAGAAAACACCTCCCATCTTGTTTTACATGTTGCAGAGAGGTTTGCAGAGTGTTTTGCAAGAAGAAAAACAAAGTTGCTCAAAACACCTTCCAACAGAATGTTCATGTGTTTGGAAAAGGTGGGAGAGTGGTAAGGTACTGTTTTCTATCAGATTGCAAGCTGCGCAGACTATTCCAGTGATGTGCCGCTTCATTCTCACCTTTCCGAAGCAGCCGCACTCTCCAGCTGCCGGAGGCGAAGAAGCGGCTTGTTAGAGCAAAGGCGATTGTGCCGGTCACTGTGCACTCCAGTGCGGCGGCTTCTGCCGAAATGTGCCCGGGACCGGCGCTTAGCTCCGGGGAGCTCCGTATTTCGTCTTTAGCGTCTTTTGTGGTGTACGTCATTGCAAAAATCCTTTCCACCATGTCTGTCATGGAAAAACTGTGCCACCCCAGGAAACATCTCCCATCGTGTTTTACATGTTGCAGAGAGGTTTGCAGAGTGTTTTGCAAGAAGAAAAAGAAAGTTGCTCAAAACACTTTCCAACCGAATGTTCATGTGTTTGGAAAAGGTAGGAGAGTAGTAAGGTACTGTTTTCTATCAGTTTGCAAGCTGCGCACACAATCCTACTGATGTGCAGCTTCATTCTCACCTTTCCGAAGCAGCCGCACTCTCCAGCTGCCGGAGGCGAAGAAGCGGCTTCTTCGAGCAAAGGCGATTGTGCCGGTCACAGTGCACTCCAGTGCGGCGGCTTCTGCCGAAATGTGCCCGGGACCGGCGCTTAGCTCCGGGGAGCTCCGTATTTCGTCTTTAGCGTCTTTTAAGGTGTACATCATTGCAAAAAACTTTTCCACTATGTCTGGCAAGGAGAAACTGTGCAAGCACAGAAAACACCTCCCATCTTGTTTTACATGTTGCAGAGAGGTTTGCAGAGTGTTTTGCAAGAAGAAAAACAAAGTTGCTCAAAACACCTTCCAACAGAATGTTCATGTGTTTGGAAAAGGTGGGAGACTGGTAAGGTACTGTTTTCTATCAGTTTGCAAGCTGCGCAGACTATTCCAGTGATGTGCCGCTTCATTCTCACGTTTCCGAAGCAGCCGCACTCTCCAGCTGCCGGAGGCGAAGAAGCGGCTTGTTAGAGCAAAGGCGATTGTGCCGGTCACTGTGCTCTCCAGTGCTGCGGCTTCTGCCGAAATGTGCGCGGGACCGGCACTTGGCTCCGGGGAGCTCCGTATGCTTCGTCTTTAGCGTCTTTTGCGGTCTTCATCATTGCAAAAAACTTTTCAACTATGTCGGGCAAGGAGAAACTGTGCAAGCACAGAAAACCTCTCCCATCGTGTTTTACATGTTTCTGAAATGTTTTCAGAGTGTTTTGCAAGAAGAAAAACAAAGTTGCTCAAAACACTTTCCAATCGAATGTTCATGTGTTTGGAAAAGGTAGGAGAGTGGTAAGGTACTGTTTTCTATCAGTTTGCAAGCTCCGCACACTATCCCAGTGATTAGCAGCTTCATTCTCACCTTTCCGAAGCAGCCGCACTCTCCAGCTGCCGGAGGCGAAGAAGCGGCTTCTTCGAGAAAAGGCGATTTTGCCATTCAGTGTGCACTCCAGTGCGGCGGCTTCTGCCGAAATGTGCCCGGGACCGGCGCTTAGCTCCGGGGAGCTCCGTATTTCGTCTTTAGCGTCTTTTGTGGGGAACATCATTGCAAAAATCCTTTCCACCATGTCTGGCATGGAAAAACTGTGCCACTCCTGAAAACATCTCCCATCTTGTTTCACATGTTGCAGAGAGGTTTGCAGACTGGTTTGCAAGAAGAAAAACAAAGTTGCTCAAAACACTTTCCAATCGAATGTTCATGTGTTTGGAAAAGGTAGGAGAGTAGTAAGGTACTGTTTTCTATCAGTTTGCAAGCTGCGCACACAATCCTACTGATGTGCAGCTTCATTCTCACCTTTCCGAAGCAGCCGCACTCTCCAGCTGCCGGAGGCGAAGAAGCGGCTTCTTCGAGCAAAGGCGATTGTGCCGGTCACAGTGCACTCCAGTGCGGCGGCTTCTGCCGAAATGTGCCCGGGACCGGCGCTTAGCTCCGGGGAGCTCCGTATTTCGTCTTTAGCGTCTTTTAAGGTGTACATCATTGCAAAAAACTTTTCCACTATGTCTGGCAAGGAGAAACTGTGCAAGCACAGAAAACACCTCCCATCTTGTTTTACATGTTGCAGAGAGGTTTGCAGAGTGTTTTGCAAGAAGAAAAACAAAGTTGCTCAAAACACCTTCCAACAGAATGTTCATGTGTTTGGAAAAGGTGGGAGACTGGTAAGGTACTGTTTTCTATCAGATTGCAAGCTGCGCAGACTATTCCAGTGATGTGCCGCTTCATTCTCACGTTTCCGAAGCAGCCGCACTCTCCGGCTGCCGGAGGCGAAGAAGCGGCTTGTTAGAGCAAAGGCGATTGTGCCGGTCACTGTGCACTCCAGTGCGGCGGCTTCTGCCGAAATGTGCCCGGGACCGGCGCTTAGCTCCGGGGAGCTCCGTATTTCGTCTTTAGCGTCTTTTGTGGTGTACATCATTGCAAAAAACTTTTCCACTATGTCTGGCAAGGAGAAACTGTGCAAGCACAGAAAACACCTCCCATCTTGTTTTACATGTTGCAGAGAGGTTTGCAGAGTGTTTTGCAAGAAGAAAAACAAAGTTGCTCAAAACACCTTCCAACAGAATGTTCATGTGTTTGGAAAAGGTGGGAGAGTGGTAAGGTACTGTTTTCTATCAGATTGCAAGCTGCGCAGACTATTCTAGTGATGTGCCGCTTCATTCTCACCTTTCCGAAGCAGCCGCACTCTCCAGCTGCCGGAGGCGAAGAAGCGGCTTGTTAGAGCAAAGGCGATTGTGCCGGTCACTGTGCACTCCAGTGCGGCGGCTTCTGCCGAAATGTGCCCGGGACCGGCGCTTAGCTCCGGGGAGCTCCGTATTTCGTCTTTAGCGTCTTTTGTGGTGTACGTCATTGCAAAAATCCTTTCCACCATGTCTGGCATGGAAAAACTGTGCCACCCCAGGAAACATCTCCCATCCTGTTTTACATGTTGCAGAGAGGTTTGCAGAGTTTTTTGCAACAAGAAAAACAAAATTGTCCAAAACACCTTCCAACCGAATATTCATGTGTTTGGAAAAGGTAGGAGAGTGGTAAGGTACTGTTTTCTATCAGTTTGCAAGCTGCGCATACTATCCCAGTGATGTGCAGCTTCATTCTCACCTTTCCGAAGCAGCCGCACTCTCCAGCTGCCGGAGGCGAAGAAGCGGCTTGTTAGAGCAAAGGCGATTGTGCCGGTCACTGTGCTCTCCAGTGCGGCGGCTTCTGCCGAAATGTGCGCGGGACCGGCGCTTGGCTCCGGGGAGCTCCGTATGCTTCGTCTTTAGCGTCTTTTGCGGTCTTCATCATTGCAAAAAACTTTTCAACTATGTCGGGCAAGGAGAAACTGTGCAAGCACAGAAAACCTCTCCCATCGTGTTTTACATGTTTCTGAAATGTTTTCAGAGTGTTTTGCAAGAAGAAAAACAAAGTTGCTCAAAACACTTTCCAATCGAATGTTCATGTGTTTGGAAAAGGTAGGAGAGTGGTAAGGTACTGTTTTCTATCAGTTTGCAAGCTCCGCACACTATCCCAGTGATTAGCAGCTTCATTCTCACCTTTCCGAAGCAGCCGCACTCTCCAGGTGCCGGAGGCGAAGAAGCGGCTTCTTCGAGAAAAGGCGATTTTGCCATTCAGTGTGCACTCCAGTGCGGCGGCTTCTGCCGAAATGTGCCCGGGACCGGCGCTTAGCTCCGGGGAGCTCCGTATTTCGTCTTTAGCGTCTTTTGTGGGGAACATCATGGCAAAAATCCTTTCCACCATGTCTGGCATGGAAAAACTGTGCCACTCCTGAAAACATCTCCCATCTTGTTTCACATGTTGCAGAGAGGTTTGCAGACTGGTTTGCAAGAAGAAAAACAAAGTTGCTCAAAACACTTTCCAATCGAATGTTCATGTGTTTGGAAAAGGTAGGAGAGTAGTAAGGTACTGTTTTCTATCAGTTTGCAAGCTGCGCACACAATCCTACTGATGTGCAGCTTCATTCTCACCTTTCCGAAGCAGCCGCACTCTCCAGCTGCCGGAGGCGAAGAAGCGGCTTCTTCGAGCAAAGGCGATTGTGCCGGTCACAGTGCACTCCAGTGCGGCGGCTTCTGCCGAAATGTGCCCGGGACCGGCGCTTAGCTCCGGGGAGCTCCGTATTTCGTCTTTAGCGTCTTTTAAGGTGTACATCATTGCAAAAAACTTTTCCACTATGTCTGGCAAGGAGAAACTGTGCAAGCACAGAAAACACCTCCCATCTTGTTTTACATGTTGCAGAGATTTTTGCAGAGTGTTTTGCAACAAGAAAAACAAAGTTGTCCAAAACACTTTCCAACCGAATGTTCATGTGTTTGGAAAAGGTAGGAGAGTGGTAAGGTACTATTTTCTATCCGTTTGCAAGCTGCGCACACAATCCTAGTGATGTGCAGCTTCATTCTCACCTTTCCGAAGCAGCCGCACTCTCCAGCTGCCGGAGGCGAAGAAGCGGCTTCTTCGAGCAAAGGCGATTGTGCCGGTCACAGTGCACTCCAGTGCGGCGGCTTCTGCCGAAATGTGCCCGGGACCGGCGCTTAGCTCCGGGGAGCTCCGTATTTCGTCTTTAGCGTCTTTTGTGGTGTACATCATTGCAAAAAACTTTTCCACTATGTCTGGCAAGGAGAAACTGTGCAAGCACAGAAAACACCTCCCATCTTGTTTTACATGTTGCAGAGAGGTTTGCAGAGTGTTTTGCAAGAAGAAAAACAAAGTTGCTCAAAACACCTTCCAACAGAATGTTCATGTGTTTGGAAAAGGTGGGAGAGTGGTAAGGTACTGTTTTCTATCAGATTGCAAGCTGCGCAGACTATTCCAGTGATGTGCCGCTTCATTCTCACCTTTCCGAAGCAGCCGCACTCTCCAGCTGCCGGAGGCGAAGAAGCGGCTTGTTAGAGCAAAGGCGATTGTGCCGGTCACTGTGCACTCCAGTGCGGCGGCTTCTGCCGAAATGTGCCCGGGACCGGCGCTTAGCTCCGGGGAGCTCCGTATTTCGTCTTTAGCGTCTTTTGTGGTGTACGTCATTGCAAAAATCCTTTCCACCATGTCTGGCATGGAAAAACTGTGCCACCCCAGGAAACATCTCCCATCCTGTTTTACATGTTGCAGAGAGGTTTGCAGAGTGTTTTGCAAGAAGAAAAACAAAGTTGCTCAAAACACTTTCCAATCGAATGTTCATGTGTTTGGAAAAGGTAGGAGAGTGGTAAGGTACTGTTTTCTATCAGATTGCAAGCTGCGCACACAATCCTAGTGATGTGCAACTTCATTCTCACCTTTCCGAAGCAGCCGCACTCTCCAGCTGCCGGAGGCGTAGAAGCGGCTTCTTCGAGCAAAGGCGATTGTGCCGGTCACAGTGCACTCCAGTGCGGCGGCTTCTGCCGAAATGTGCCCGGGACCGGCGCTTAGCTCCGGGGAGCTCCGTATTTCGTCTTTAGCGTCTTTTAAGGTGTACATCATTGCAAAAAACTTTTCCACTATGTCTGGCAAGGAGAAACTGTGCAAGCACAGAAAACACCTCCCATCTTGTTTTACATGTTGCAGAGAGGTTTGCAGAGTGTTTTGCAAGAAGAAAAAGAAAGTTGTCCAAAACACTTTCCAACCGAATGTTCATGTGTTTGGAAAAGGTAGGAGAGTGGTAAGGTACTGTTTTCTATCCGTTTGCAAGCTGCGCACACAATCCTAGTGATGTGCAGCTTCATTCTCACCTTTCCGAAGCAGCCGCACTCTCCAGCTGCCGGAGGCGAAGAAGCGGCTTCTTCGAGCAAAGGCGATTGTGCCGGTCACAGTGCACTCCAGTGCGGCGGCTTCTGCCGAAATGTGCCCGGGACCGGCGCTTAGCTCCGGGGAGCTCCGTATTTCGTCTTTAGCGTCTTTTAAGGTGTACATCATTGCAAAAAATTTTCCACTATGTCTGGCAAGGAGAAACTGTGCAAGCACAGAAAACACCTCCCATCTTGTTTCACATGTTGCAGAGAGGTTTGCAGAGTGTTTTGCAAGAAGAAAAAGAAAGTTGCTCAAAACACTTTCCAACCGAATGTTCATGTGTTTGGAAAAGGTAGGAGAGTGGTAAGGTACTGTTTTCTATCAGTTTGCAAGATCCGCACACTATCCCAGTGATTAGCAGCTTCATTCTCACCTTTCCGAAGCAGCCGCACTCTCCAGGTGCCGGAGGCGAAGAAGCGGCTTCTTCGAGAAAAGGCGATTTTGCCATTCAGTGTGCACTCCAGTGCGGCGGCTTCTGCCGAAATGTGCCCGGGACCGGCGCTTAGCTCCGGGGAGCTCCGTATTTCGTCTTTAGCGTCTTTTAAGGTGTACATCATTGCAAAAAACTTTTCCACTATGTCTGGCAAGGAGAAACTGTGCAAGCACAGAAAACACCTCCCATCTTGTTTTACATGTTGCAGAGATTTTTGCAGAGTGTTTTGCAACAAGAAAAACAAAGTTGTCCAAAACACTTTCCAACCGAATGTTCATGTGTTTGGAAAAGGTAGGAGAGTGGTAAGGTACTGTTTTCTATCCGTTTGCAAGCTGCGCACACAATCCTAGTGATGTGCAGCTTCATTCTCACCTTTCTGAAGCAGCCGCACTCTCCAGCTGCCGGAGGCGAAGAAGCGGCTTCTTCGAGCAAAGGCGATTGTGCCGGTCACAGTGCACTCCAGTGCGGCGGCTTCTGCCGAAATGTGCCCGGGACCGGCGCTTAGCTCCGGGGAGCTCCGTATTTCGTCTTTAGCGTCTTTTGTGGTGTACATCATTGCAAAAAACTTTTCCACTATGTCTGGCAAGGAGAAACTGTGCAAGCACAGAAAACACCTCCCATCTTGTTTTACATGTTGCAGAGAGGTTTGCAGAGTGTTTTGCAAGAAGAAAAACAAAGTTGCTCAAAACACTTTCCAACCGAATGTTCATGTGTTTGGAAAAGGTAGGAGAGTGGTAAGGTACTGTTTTCTATCAGTTTGCAAGGTGCGCACACTATCCCAGTGATGTGCAGCTTCATTCTCACCTTTCCGAAGCAGCCGCACTCTCCAGCTGCCGGAGGCGAAGAAGCGGCTTCTTCGAGCAAAGGCGATTGTGCCGGTCACAGTGCACTCCAGTGCGGCGGCTTCTGCCGAAATGTGCCCGGGACCGGCGCTTAGCTCCGGGGAGCTCCGTATTTCGTCTTTAGCGTCTTTTGTGGTGTACGTCATTGCAAAAATCCTTTCCACCATGTCTGGCATGGAAAAACTGTGCCACCCCAGGAAACATCTCCCATCCTGTTTCACATGTTGCAGAGAGGTTTGCAGAGTGTTTTGCAAGAAGAAAAAGAAAGTTGCTCAAAACACTTTCCAACCGAATGTTCATGTGTTTGGAAAAGGTAGGAGAGTAGTAAGGTACTGTTTTCTGTCAGTTTGCAAGCTGCGCACACAATCCTAGTGATGTGCAGCTTCATTCTCACCTTTCCGAAGCAGCCGCACTCTCCAGCTGCCGGAGGCGTAGAAGCGGCTTCTTCGAGCAAAGGCGATTGTGCCGGTCACAGTGCACTCCAGTGCGGCGGCTTCTGCCGAAATGTGCCCGGGACCGGCGCTTAGCTCCGGGGAGCTCCGTATTTCGTCTTTAGCGTCTTTTGTGGTGTACGTCATTGCAAAAATCCTTTCCACCATGTCTGGCATGGAAAAACTGTGCCACCCCAGGAAACATCTCCCATCGTGTTTTACATGTTGCAGAGAGGTTTGCAGAGTTTTTTGCAACAAGAAAAACAAAATTGTCCAAAACACCTTCCAACCGAATATTCATGTGTTTGGAAAAGGTAGGAGAGTGGTAAGGTACTGTTTTCTATCAGTTTGCAAGCTGCGCATACTATCCCAGTGATGTGCAGCTTCATTCTCACCTTTCCGAAGCAGCCGCACTCTCCAGCTGCCGGAGGCGAAGAAGCGGCTTCTTCGAGCAAAGGCGATTGTGCCGGTCACTGTGCTCTCCAGTGCGGCGGCTTCTGCCGAAATGTGCCCGGGACCGGCGCTTGGCTCCGGGGAGCTCCGTATGCTTCGTCTTTAGCGTCTTTTGCGGTCTTCATCATTGCAAAAAACTTTTCAACTATGTCGGGCAAGGAGAAACTGTGCAAGCACAGAAAACCTCTCCCATCGTGTTTTACATGTTGCAGAGAGGTTTGCAGAGTGTTTTGCAAGAAGAAAAACAAAGTTGCTCAAAACACTTTCCAATCGAATGTTCATGTGTTTGGAAAAGGTAGGAGAGTGGTAAGGTACTGTTTTCTATCAGTTTGCAAGCTCCGCACACTATCCCAGTGATTAGCAGCTTCATTCTCACCTTTCCGAAGCAGCCGCACTCTCCAGGTGCCGGAGGCGAAGAAGCGGCTTCTTCGAGAAAAGGCGATTTTGCCATTCAGTGTGCATCCCAGTGCGGCGGCTTCTGCCGAAATGTGCCCGGGACCGGCGCTTAGCTCCGGGGAGCTCCGTATTTCGTCTTTAGCGTCTTTTGTGGGGAACATCATTGCAAAAATCCTTTCCACCATGTCTGGCATGGAAAAACTGTGCCACTCCTGAAAACATCTCCCATCTTGTTTCACATGTTGCAGAGAGGTTTGCAGACTGGTTTGCAAGAAGAAAAACAAAGTTGCTCAAAACACTTTCCAATCGAATGTTCATGTGTTTGGAAAAGGTAGGAGAGTAGTAAGGTACTGTTTTCTATCAGTTTGCAAGCTGCGCACACAATCCTACTGATGTGCAGCTTCATTCTCACCTTTCCGAAGCAGCCGCACTCTCCAGCTGCCGGAGGCGAAGAAGCGGCTTCTTCGAGCAAAGGCGATTGTGCCGGTCACAGTGCACTCCAGTGCGGCGGCTTCTGCCGAAATGTGCCCGGGACCGGCGCTTAGCTCCGGGGAGCTCCGTATTTCGTCTTTAGCGTCTTTTAAGGTGTACATCATTGCAAAAAACTTTTCCACTATGTCTGGCAAGGAGAAACTGTGCAAGCACAGAAAACACCTCCCATCTTGTTTTACATGTTGCAGAGATTTTTGCAGAGTGTTTTGCAAGAAGAAAAACAAAGTTGTCCAAAACACTTTCCAACCGAATGTTCATGTGTTTGGAAAAGGTAGGAGAGTGGTAAGGTACTGTTTTCTATCCGTTTGCAAGCTGCGCACACAATCCTAGTGATGTGCAGCTTCATTCTCACCTTTCCGAAGCAGCCGCACTCTCCAGCTGCCGGAGGCGAAGAAGCGGCTTCTTCGAGCAAAGGCGATTGTGCCGGTCACAGTGCACTCCAGTGCGGCGGCTTCTGCCGAAATGTGCCCGGGACCGGCGCTTAGCTCCGGGGAGCTCCGTATTTCGTCTTTAGCGTCTTTTGTGGTGTACATCATTGCAAAAAACTTTTCCACTATGTCTGGCAAGGAGAAACTGTGCAAGCACAGAAAACACCTCCCATCTTGTTTTACATGTTGCAGAGAGGTTTGCAGAGTGTTTTGCAAGAAGAAAAACAAAGTTGCTCAAAACACCTTCCAACAGAATGTTCATGTGTTTGGAAAAGGTGGGAGAGTGGTAAGGTACTGTTTTCTATCAGATTGCAAGCTGCGCAGACTATTCCAGTGATGTGCCGCTTCATTCTCACCTTTCCGAAGCAGCCGCACTCTCCAGCTGCCGGAGGCGAAGAAGCGGCTTCTTCGAGAAAAGGCGATTTTGCCATTCAGTGTGCATCCCAGTGCGGCGGCTTCTGCCGAAATGTGCCCGGGACCGGCGCTTAGCTCCGGGGAGCTCCGTATTTCGTCTTTAGCGTCTTTTGTGGGGAACATCATTGCAAAAATCCTTTCCACCATGTCTGGCATGGAAAAACTGTGCCACTCCTGAAAACATCTCCCATCTTGTTTCACATGTTGCAGAGAGGTTTGCAGAGTGTTTTGCAAGAAGAAAAACAAAGTTGCTCAAAACACTTTCCAATCGAATGTTCATGTGTTTGGAAAAGGTAGGAGAGTGGTAAGGTACTGTTTTCTATCAGTTTGCAAGCTCCGCACACTATCCCAGTGATTAGCAGCTTCATTCTCACCTTTCCGAAGCAGCCGCACTCTCCAGCTGCCGGAGGCGAAGAAGCGGCTTCTTCGAGCAAAGGCGATTGTGCCGGTCACAGTGCACTCCAGTGCGGCGGCTTCTGCCGAAATGTGCCCGGGACCGGCGCTTAGCTCCGGGGAGCTCCGTATTTCGTCTTTAGCGTCTTTTAAGGTGTACATCATTGCAAAAAACTTTTCCACTATGTCTGGCAAGGAGAAACTGTGCAAGCACAGAAAACACCTCCCATCTTGTTTTACATGTTGCAGAGATTTTTGCAGAGTGTTTTGCAACAAGAAAAACAAAGTTGTCCAAAACACTTTCCAACCGAATGTTCATGTGTTTGGAAAAGGTAGGAGAGTGGTAAGGTACTGTTTTCTATCCGTTTGCAAGCTGCGCACACAATCCTAGTGATGTGCAGCTTCATTCTCACCTTTCCGAAGCAGCCGCACTCTCCAGCTGCCGGAGGCGAAGAAGCGGCTTCTTCGAGCAAAGGCGATTGTGCCGGTCACAGTGCACTCCAGTGCGGCGGCTTCTGCCGAAATGTGCCCGGGACCGGCGCTTAGCTCCGGGGAGCTCCGTATTTCGTCTTTAGCGTCTTTTGTGGTGTACATCATTGCAAAAAACTTTTCCACTATGTCTGGCAAGGAGAAACTGTGCAAGCACAGAAAACACCTCCCATCTTGTTTTACATGTTGCAGAGAGGTTTGCAGAGTGTTTTGCAAGAAGAAAAACAAAGTTGCTCAAAACACCTTCCAACAGAATGTTCATGTGTTTGGAAAAGGTGGGAGAGTGGTAAGGTACTGTTTTCTATCAGATTGCAAGCTGCGCAGACTATTCCAGTGATGTGCCGCTTCATTCTCACCTTTCCGAAGCAGCCGCACTCTCCAGCTGCCGGAGGCGAAGAAGCGGCTTGTTAGAGCAAAGGCGATTGTGCCGGTCACAGTGCACTCCAGTGCGGCGGCTTCTGCCGAAATGTGCCCGGGACCGGCGCTTAGCTCCGGGGAGCTCCGTATTTCGTCTTTAGAGTCTTTTGTGGTGTACGTCATTGCAAAAATCCTTTCCACCATGTCTGGCATGGAAAAACTGTGCCACCCCAGGAAACATCTCCCATCCTGTTTTACATGTTGCAGAGAGGTTTGCAGAGTGTTTTGCAAGAAGAAAAACAAAGTTGCTCAAAACACTTTCCAATCGAATGTTCATGTGTTTGGAAAAGGTAGGAGAGTGGTAAGGTACTGTTTTCTATCAGTTTGCAAGGTGCGCACACTATCCCAGTGATTAGCACCTTCATTCTCACCTTTCCGAAGCAGCCGCACTCTCCAGCTGCCGGAGGCGAAGAAGCGGCTTGTTAGAGCAAAGGCGATTGTGCCGGTCACAGTGCACTCCAGTGCGGCGGCTTCTGCCGAAATGTGCCCGGGACCGGCGCTTAGCTCCGGGGAGCTCCGTATTTCGTCTTTAGCGTCTTTTAAGGTGTACATCATTGCAAAAAACTTTTCCACTATGTCTGGCAAGGAGAAACTGTGCAAGCACAGAAAACACCTCCCATCTTGTTTTACATGTTGCAGAGAGGTTTGCAGAGTGTTTTGCAAGAAGAAAAACAAAGTTGCTCAAAACACCTTCCAACAGACTGTTCATGTGTTTGGAAAAGGTGGGAGAGTGGTAAGGTACTGTTTTCTATCAGATTGCAAGCTGCGCAGACTATTCTAGTGATGTGCCGCTTCATTCTCACCTTTCCGAAGCAGCCGCACTCTCCAGCTGCCGGAGGCGAAGAAGCGGCTTCTTCGAGCAAAGGCGATTGTGCCGGTCACAGTGCACTCCAGTGCGGCGGCTTCTGCCGAAATGTGCCCGGGACCGGCGCTTAGCTCCGGGGAGCTCCGTATTTCGTCTTTAGCGTCTTTTGTGGTGTACGTCATTGCAAAAATCCTTTCCACCATGTCTGGCATGGAAAAACTGTGCCACCCCAGGAAACATCTCCCATCGTGTTTTACATGTTGCAGAGAGGTTTGCAGAGTGTTTTGCAAGAAGAAAAACAAAGTTGCTCAAAACACCTTCCAACAGAATGTTCATGTGTTTGGAAAAGGTGGGAGAGTAGTAAGGTACTGTTTTCTGTCAGTTTGCAAGCTGCGCACACAATCCTAGTGATGTGCAACTTCATTCTCACCTTTCCGAAGCAGCCGCACTCTCCAGCTGCCGGAGGCGTAGAAGCGGCTTCTTCGAGCAAAGGCGATTGTGCCGGTCACAGTGCACTCCAGTGCGGCGGCTTCTGCCGAAATGTGCCCGGGACCGGCGCTTAGCTCCGGGGAGCTCCGTATTTCGTCTTTAGCGTCTTTTAAGGTGTACATCATTGCAAAAAACTTTTCCACTATGTCTGGCAAGGAGAAACTGTGCAAGCACAGAAAACACCTCCCATCTTGTTTTACATGTTGCAGAGAGGTTTGCAGAGTGTTTTGCAAGAAGAAAAAGAAAGTTGTCCAAAACACTTTCCAACCGAATGTTCATGTGTTTGGAAAAGGTAGGAGAGTGGTAAGGTACTGTTTTCTATCCGTTTGCAAGCTGCGCACACAATCCTAGTGATGTGCAGCTTCATTCTCACCTTTCCGAAGCAGCCGCACTCTCCAGCTGCCGGAGGCGAAGAAGCGGCTTCTTCGAGCAAAGGCGATTGTGCCGGTCACAGTGCACTCCAGTGCGGCGGCTTCTGCCGAAATGTGCCCGGGACCGGCGCTTAGCTCCGGGGAGCTCCGTATTTCGTCTTTAGCGTCTTTTAAGGTGTACATCATTGCAAAAAACTTTTCCACTATGTCTGGCAAGGAGAAACTGTGCAAGCACAGAAAACACCTCCCATCTTGTTTCACATGTTGCAGAGAGGTTTGCAGAGTGTTTTGCAAGAAGAAAAAGAAAGTTGCTCAAAACACTTTCCAACCGAATGTTCATGTGTTTGGAAAAGGTAGGAGAGTGGTAAGGTACTGTTTTCTATCAGTTTGCAAGGTGCGCACACTATCCCAGTGATTAGCAGCTTCATTCTCACCTTTCCGAAGCAGCCGCACTCTCCAGCTGCCGGAGGCGAAGAAGCGGCTTCTTCGAGCAAAGGCGATTGTGCCGGTCACAGTGCACTCCAGTGCGGCGGCTTCTGCCGAAATGTGCCCGGGACCGGCGCTTAGCTCCGGGGAGCTCCGTATTTCGTCTTTAGCGTCTTTTGTGGTGTACATCATTGCAAAAAACTTTTCCACTATGTCTGGCAAGGAGAAACTGTGCAAGCACAGAAAACACCTCCCATCTTGTTTTACATGTTGCAGAGAGGTTTGCAGAGTGTTTTGCAAGAAGAAAAACAAAGTTGCTCAAAACACCTTCCAACAGAATGTTCATGTGTTTGGAAAAGGTGGGAGAGTGGTAAGGTACTGTTTTCTATCAGATTGCAAGCTGCGCAGACTATTCCAGTGATGTGCCGCTTCATTCTCACCTTTCCGAAGCAGCCGCACTCTCCAGCTGCCGGAGGCGAAGAAGCGGCTTGTTAGAGCAAAGGCGATTGTGCCGGTCACTGTGCACTCCAGTGCGGCGGCTTCTGCCGAAATGTGCCCGGGACCGGCGCTTAGCTCCGGGGAGCTCCGTATTTCGTCTTTAGCGTCTTTTAAGGTGTACGTCATTGCAAAAAACTTTTCCACTATGTCTGGCAAGGAGAAACTGTGCAAGCACAGAAAACACCTCCCATCTTGTTTAACATGTTGCAGAGAGGTTTGCAGAGTGTTTTGCAAGAAGAAAAAGAAAGTTGTCCAAAATACTTTCCAACCGAATGTTCATGTGTTTGGAAAAGGTAGGAGAGTGGTACGGTACTGTTTTCTATCCGTTTGCAAGCTGCGCACACAATCCTAGTGATGTGCAGCTTCATTCTCACCTTTCCGAAGCAGCCGCACTCTCCAGCTGCCGGAGGCGAAGAAGCGGCTTCTTCGAGCAAAGGCGATTGTGCCGGTCACAGTGCACTCCAGTGCGGCGGCTTCTGCCGAAATGTGCCCGGGACCGGCGCTTAGCTCCGGGGAGCTCCGTATTTCGTCTTTAGCGTCTTTTGTGGTGTACATCATTGCAAAAAACTTTTCCACTATGTCTGGCAAGGAGAAACTGTGCAAGCACAGAAAACACCTCCCATCTTGTTTTACATGTTGCAGAGAGGTTTGCAGAGTGTTTTGCAAGAAGAAAAACAAAGTTGCTCAAAACACTTTCCAACCGAATGTTCATGTGTTTGGAAAAGGTAGGAGAGTGGTAAGGTACTGTTTTCTATCAGTTTGCAAGGTGCGCACACTATCCCAGTGATGTGCAGCTTCATTCTCACCTTTCCGAAGCAGCCGCACTCTCCAGCTGCCGGAGGCGAAGAAGCGGCTTCTTCGAGCAAAGGCGATTGTGCCGGTCACAGTGCACTCCAGTGCGGCGGCTTCTGCCGAAATGTGCCCGGGACCGGCGCTTAGCTCCGGGGAGCTCCGTATTTCGTCTTTAGCGTCTTTTGTGGTGTACGTCATTGCAAAAATCCTTTCCACCATGTCTGGCATGGAAAAACTGTGCCACCCCAGGAAACATCTCCCATCCTGTTTCACATGTTGCAGAGAGGTTTGCAGAGTGTTTTGCAAGAAGAAAAAGAAAGTTGCTCAAAACACTTTCCAACCGAATGTTCATGTGTTTGGAAAAGGTAGGAGAGTAGTAAGGTACTGTTTTCTGTCAGTTTGCAAGCTGCGCACACAATCCTAGTGATGTGCAGCTTCATTCTCACCTTTCCGAAGCAGCCGCACTCTCCAGCTGCCGGAGGCGTAGAAGCGGCTTCTTCGAGCAAAGGCGATTGTGCCGGTCACAGTGCACTCCAGTGCGGCGGCTTCTGCCGAAATGTGCCCGGGACCGGCGCTTAGCTCCGGGGAGCTCCGTATTTCGTCTTTAGCGTCTTTTGTGGTGTACGTCATTGCAAAAATCCTTTCCACCATGTCTGGCATGGAAAAACTGTGCCACCCCAGGAAACATCTCCCAACGTGTTTTACATGTTGCAGAGAGGTTTGCAGAGTTTTTTGCAACAAGAAAAACAAAATTGTCCAAAACACCTTCCAACCGAATATTCATGTGTTTGGAAAAGGTAGGAGAGTGGTAAGGTACTGTTTTCTATCAGTTTGCAAGCTGCGCATACTATCCCAGTGATGTGCAGCTTCATTCTCACCTTTCCGAAGCAGCCGCACTCTCCAGCTGCCGGAGGCGAAGAAGCGGCTTGTTAGAGCAAAGGCGATTGTGCCGGTCACTGTGCTCTCCAGTGCGGCGGCTTCTGCCGAAATGTGCGCGGGACCGGCGCTTGGCTCCGGGGAGCTCCGTATGCTGCGTCTTTAGCGTCTTTTGCGGTCTTCATCATTGCAAAAAACTTTTCAACTATGTCGGGCAAGGAGAAACTGTGCAAGCACAGAAAACCTCTCCCATCGTGTTTTACATGTTTCTGAAATGTTTTCAGAGTGTTTTGCAAGAAGAAAAACAAAGTTGCTCAAAACACTTTCCAATCGAATGTTCATGTGTTTGGAAAAGGTAGGAGAGTGGTAAGGTACTGTTTTCTATCAGTTTGCAAGCTCCGCACACTATCCCAGTGATTAGCAGCTTCATTCTCACCTTTCCGAAGCAGCCGCACTCTCCAGGTGCCGGAGGCGAAGAAGCGGCTTCTTCGAGAAAAGGCGATTTTGCCATTCAGTGTGCACTCCAGTGCGGCGGCTTCTGCCGAAATGTGCCCGGGACCGGCGCTTAGCTCCGGGGAGCTCCGTATTTCGTCTTTAGCGTCTTTTAAGGTGTACATCATTGCAAAAAACTTTTCCACTATGTCTGGCAAGGAGAAACTGTGCAAGCACAGAAAACACCTCCCATCTTGTTTTACATGTTGCAGAGATTTTTGCAGAGTGTTTTGCAACAAGAAAAACAAAGTTGTCCAAAACACTTTCCAACCGAATGTTCATGTGTTTGGAAAAGGTAGGAGAGTGGTAAGGTACTGTTTTCTATCCGTTTGCAAGCTGCGCACACAATCCTAGTGATGTGCAGCTTCATTCTCACCTTTCCGAAGCAGCCGCACTCTCCAGCTGCCGGAGGCGAAGAAGCGGCTTCTTCGAGCAAAGGCGATTGTGCCGGTCACAGTGCACTCCAGTGCGGCGGCTTCTGCCGAAATGTGCCCGGGACCGGCGCTTAGCTCCGGGGAGCTCCGTATTTCGTCTTTAGCGTCTTTTGTGGTGTACATCATTGCAAAAAACTTTTCCACTATGTCTGGCAAGGAGAAACTGTGCAAGCACAGAAAACACCTCCCATCTTGTTTTACATGTTGCAGAGAGGTTTGCAGAGTGTTTTGCAAGAAGAAAAACAAAGTTGCTCAAAACACTTTCCAACCGAATGTTCATGTGTTTGGAAAAGGTAGGAGAGTGGTAAGGTACTGTTTTCTATCAGTTTGCAAGTTGCGCACACTATCCCAGTGATGTGCAGCTTCATTCTCACCTTTCCGAAGCAGCCGCACTCTCCAGCTGCCGGAGGCGAAGAAGCGGCTTCTTCGAGCAAAGGCGATTGTGCCGGTCACAGTGCACTCCAGTGCGGCGGCTTCTGCCGAAATGTGCCCGGGACCGGCGCTTAGCTCCGGGGAGCTCCGTATTTCGTCTTTAGCGTCTTTTGTGGTGTACGTCATTGCAAAAATCCTTTCCACCATGTCTGGCATGGAAAAACTGTGCCACCCCAGGAAACATCTCCCATCCTGTTTCACATGTTGCAGAGAGGTTTGCAGAGTGTTTTGCAAGAAGAAAAAGAAAGTTGCTCAAAACACTTTCCAACCGAATGTTCATGTGTTTGGAAAAGGTAGGAGAGTAGTAAGGTACTGTTTTCTGTCAGTTTGCAAGCTGCGCACACAATCCTAGTGATGTGCAGCTTCATTCTCACCTTTCCGAAGCAGCCGCACTCTCCAGCTGCCGGAGGCGTAGAAGCGGCTTCTTCGAGCAAAGGCGATTGTGCCGGTCACAGTGCACTCCAGTGCGGCGGCTTCTGCCGAAATGTGCCCGGGACCGGCGCTTAGCTCCGGGGAGCTCCGTATTTCGTCTTTAGCGTCTTTTGTGGTGTACGTCATTGCAAAAATCCTTTCCACCATGTCTGGCATGGAAAAACTGTGCCACCCCAGGAAACATCTCCCAACGTGTTTTACATGTTGCAGAGAGGTTTGCAGAGTTTTTTGCAACAAGAAAAACAAAATTGTCCAAAACACCTTCCAACCGAATATTCATGTGTTTGGAAAAGGTAGGAGAGTGGTAAGGTACTGTTTTCTATCAGTTTGCAAGCTGCGCATACTATCCCAGTGATGTGCAGCTTCATTCTCACCTTTCCGAAGCAGCCGCACTCTCCAGCTGCCGGAGGCGAAGAAGCGGCTTGTTAGAGCAAAGGCGATTGTGCCGGTCACTGTGCACTCCAGTGCGGCGGCTTCTGCCGAAATGTGCGCGGGACCGGCGCTTGGCTCCGGGGAGCTCCGTATGCTTCGTCTTTAGCGTCTTTTGCGGTCTTCATCATTGCAAAAAACTTTTCAACTATGTCGGGCAAAGAGAAACTGTGCAAGCACAGAAAACCTCTCCCATCGTGTTTTACATGTTTCTGAAATGTTTTCAGAGTGTTTTGCAAGAAGAAAAACAAAGTTGCTCAAAACACTTTCCAATCGAATGTTCATGTGTTTGGAAAAGGTAGGAGAGTGGTAAGGTACTGTTTTCTATCAGTTTGCAAGCTCCGCACACTATCCCAGTGATTAGCAGCTTCATTCTCACCTTTCCGAAGCAGCCGCACTCTCCAGGTGCCGGAGGCGAAGAAGCGGCTTCTTCGAGAAAAGGCGATTTTGCCATTCAGTGTGCACTCCAGTGCGGCGGCTTCTGCCGAAATGTGCCCGGGACCGGCGCTTAGCTCCGGGGAGCTCCGTATTTCGTCTTTAGCGTCTTTTGTGGGGAACATCATTGCAAAAATCCTTTCCACCATGTCTGGCATGGAAAAACTGTGCCACTCCTGAAAACATCTCCTATCTTGTTTCACATGTTGCAGAGAGGTTTGCAGAGTGTTTTGCAAGAAGAAAAACAAAGTTGCTCAAAACACTTTCCAATCGAATGTTCATGTGTTTGGAAAAGGTAGGAGAGTAGTAAGGTACTGTTTTCTATCAGTTTGCAAGCTGCGCCCACAATCCTAGTGATGAGCAGCTTCATTCTCACCTTTCCGATGCAGCCGCACTCTCCAGCTGCCGGAGGCGAAGAAGCGGCTTCTTCGAGCAAAGGCGATTGTGCCGGTCACAGTGCACTCCAGTGCGGCGGCTTCTGCCGAAATGTGCCCGGGACCGGCGCTTAGCTCCGGGGAGCTCCGTATTTCGTCTTTAGCGTCTTTTAAGGTGTACATCATTGCAAAAAACTTTTCCACTATGTCTGGCAAGGAGAAACTGTGCAAGCACAGAAAACACCTCCCATCTTGTTTTACATGTTGCAGAGATTTTTGCAGAGTGTTTTGCAACAAGAAAAACAAAGTTGTCCAAAACACTTTCCAACCGAATGTTCATGTGTTTGGAAAAGGTAGGAGAGTGGTAAGGTACTGTTTTCTATCCGTTTGCAAGCTGCGCACACAATCCTAGTGATGTGCAGCTTCATTCTCACCTTTCCGAAGCAGCCGCACTCTCCAGCTGCCGGAGGCGAAGAAGCGGCTTCTTCGAGCAAAGGCGATTGTGCCGGTCACAGTGCACTCCAGTGCGGCGGCTTCTGCCGAAATGTGCCCGGGACCGGCGCTTAGCTCCGGGGAGCTCCGTATTTCGTCTTTAGCGTCTTTTGTGGTGTACATCATTGCAAAAAACTTTTCCACTATGTCTGGCAAGGAGAAACTGTGCAAGCACAGAAAACACCTCCCATCTTGTTTTACATGTTGCAGAGAGGTTTGCAGAGTGTTTTGCAAGAAGAAAAACAAAGTTGCTCAAAACACTTTCCAACCGAATGTTCATGTGTTTGGAAAAGGTAGGAGAGTGGTAAGGTACTGTTTTCTATCAGTTTGCAAGGTGCGCACACTATCCCAGTGATGTGCAGCTTCATTCTCACCTTTCCGAAGCAGCCGCACTCTCCAGCTGCCGGAGGCGAAGAAGCGGCTTCTTCGAGCAAAGGCGATTGTGCCGGTCACAGTGCACTCCAGTGCGGCGGCTTCTGCCGAAATGTGCCCGGGACCGGCGCTTAGCTCCGGGGAGCTCCGTATTTCGTCTTTAGCGTCTTTTGTGGTGTACGTCATTGCAAAAATCCTTTCCACCATGTCTGGCATGGAAAAACTGTGCCACCCCAGGAAACATCTCCCATCCTGTTTCACATGTTGCAGAGAGGTTTGCAGAGTGTTTTGCAAGAAGAAAAAGAAAGTTGCTCAAAACACTTTCCAACCGAATGTTCATGTGTTTGGAAAAGGTAGGAGAGTAGTAAGGTACTGTTTTCTGTCAGTTTGCAAGCTGCGCACACAATCCTAGTGATGTGCAGCTTCATTCTCACCTTTCCGAAGCAGCCGCACTCTCCAGCTGCCGGAGGCGTAGAAGCGGCTTCTTCGAGCAAAGGCGATTGTGCCGGTCACAGTGCACTCCAGTGCGGCGGCTTCTGCCGAAATGTGCCCGGGACCGGCGCTTAGCTCCGGGGAGCTCCGTATTTCGTCTTTAGCGTCTTTTGTGGTGTACGTCATTGCAAAAATCCTTTCCACCATGTCTGGCATGGAAAAACTGTGCCACCCCAGGAAACATCTCCCAACGTGTTTTACATGTTGCAGAGAGGTTTGCAGAGTTTTTTGCAACAAGAAAAACAAAATTGTCCAAAACACCTTCCAACCGAATATTCATGTGTTTGGAAAAGGTAGGAGAGTGGTAAGGTACTGTTTTCTATCAGTTTGCAAGCTGCGCATACTATCCCAGTGATGTGCAGCTTCATTCTCACCTTTCCGAAGCAGCCGCACTCTCCAGCTGCCGGAGGCGAAGAAGCGGCTTGTTAGAGCAAAGGCGATTGTGCCGGTCACTGTGCACTCCAGTGCGGCGGCTTCTGCCGAAATGTGCGCGGGACCGGCGCTTGGCTCCGGGGAGCTCCGTATGCTTCGTCTTTAGCGTCTTTTGCGGTCTTCATCATTGCAAAAAACTTTTCAACTATGTCGGGCAAAGAGAAACTGTGCAAGCACAGAAAACCTCTCCCATCGTGTTTTACATGTTTCTGAAATGTTTTCAGAGTGTTTTGCAAGAAGAAAAACAAAGTTGCTCAAAACACTTTCCAATCGAATGTTCATGTGTTTGGAAAAGGTAGGAGAGTGGTAAGGTACTGTTTTCTATCAGTTTGCAAGCTCCGCACACTATCCCAGTGATTAGCAGCTTCATTCTCACCTTTCCGAAGCAGCCGCACTCTCCAGGTGCCGGAGGCGAAGAAGCGGCTTCTTCGAGAAAAGGCGATTTTGCCATTCAGTGTGCACTCCAGTGCGGCGGCTTCTGCCGAAATGTGCCCGGGACCGGCGCTTAGCTCCGGGGAGCTCCGTATTTCGTCTTTAGCGTCTTTTGTGGGGAACATCATTGCAAAAATCCTTTCCACCATGTCTGGCATGGAAAAACTGTGCCACTCCTGAAAACATCTCCTATCTTGTTTCACATGTTGCAGAGAGGTTTGCAGAGTGTTTTGCAAGAAGAAAAACAAAGTTGCTCAAAACACTTTCCAATCGAATGTTCATGTGTTTGGAAAAGGTAGGAGAGTAGTAAGGTACTGTTTTCTATCAGTTTGCAAGCTGCGCCCACAATCCTAGTGATGAGCAGCTTCATTCTCACCTTTCCGATGCAGCCGCACTCTCCAGCTGCCGGAGGCGAAGAAGCGGCTTCTTCGAGCAAAGGCGATTGTGCCGGTCACAGTGCACTCCAGTGCGGCGGCTTCTGCCGAAATGTGCCCGGGACCGGCGCTTAGCTCCGGGGAGCTCCGTATTTCGTCTTTAGCGTCTTTTAAGGTGTACATCATTGCAAAAAACTTTTCCACTATGTCTGGCAAGGAGAAACTGTGCAAGCACAGAAAACACCTCCCATCTTGTTTTACATGTTGCAGAGATTTTTGCAGAGTGTTTTGCAACAAGAAAAACAAAGTTGTCCAAAACACTTTCCAACCGAATGTTCATGTGTTTGGAAAAGGTAGGAGAGTGGTAAGGTACTGTTTTCTATCCGTTTGCAAGCTGCGCACACAATCCTAGTGATGTGCAGCTTCATTCTCACCTTTCCGAAGCAGCCGCACTCTCCAGCTGCCGGAGGCGAAGAAGCGGCTTCTTCGAGCAAAGGCGATTGTGCCGGTCACAGTGCACTCCAGTGCGGCGGCTTCTGCCGAAATGTGCCCGGGACCGGCGCTTAGCTCCGGGGAGCTCCGTATTTCGTCTTTAGCGTCTTTTGTGGTGTACATCATTGCAAAAAACTTTTCCACTATGTCTGGCAAGGAGAAACTGTGCAAGCACAGAAAACACCTCCCATCTTGTTTTACATGTTGCAGAGAGGTTTGCAGAGTGTTTTGCAAGAAGAAAAACAAAGTTGCTCAAAACACTTTCCAACCGAATGTTCATGTGTTTGGAAAAGGTAGGAGAGTGGTAAGGTACTGTTTTCTATCAGTTTGCAAGTTGCGCACACTATCCCAGTGATGTGCAGCTTCATTCTCACCTTTCCGAAGCAGCCGCACTCTCCAGCTGCCGGAGGCGAAGAAGCGGCTTCTTCGAGCAAAGGCGATTGTGCCGGTCACAGTGCACTCCAGTGCGGCGGCTTCTGCCGAAATGTGCCCGGGACCGGCGCTTAGCTCCGGGGAGCTCCGTATTTCGTCTTTAGCGTCTTTTGTGGTGTACGTCATTGCAAAAATCCTTTCCACCATGTCTGGCATGGAAAAACTGTGCCACCCCAGGAAACATCTCCCATCCTGTTTTACATGTTGCAGAGAGGTTTGCAGAGTGTTTTGCAAGAAGAAAAACAAAGTTGCTCAAAACACTTTCCAACCGAATGTTCATGTGTTTGGAAAAGGTAGGAGAGTGGTAAGGTACTGTTTTCTATCAGTTTGCAAGGTGCGCATACTATCCCAGTGATGTGCAGCTTCATTCTCACCTTTCCGAAGCAGCCGCACTCTCCAGCTGCCGGAGGCGAAGAAGCGGCTTCTTCGAGCAAAGGCGATTGTGCCGGTCACAGTGCACTCCAGTGCGGCGGCTTCTGCCGAAATGTGCCCGGGACCGGCGCTTAGCTCCGGGGAGCTCCGTATTTCGTCTTTAGCGTCTTTTGTGGTGTACGTCATTGCAAAAATCCTTTCCACCATGTCTGGCATGGAAAAACTGTGCCACCCCAGGAAACATCTCCCATCCTGTTTCACATTTTGCAGAGAGGTTTGCAGAGTGTTTTGCAAGAAGAAAAAGAAAGTTGCTCAAAACACTTTCCAACCGAATGTTCATGTGTTTGGAAAAGGTAGGAGAGTAGTAAGGTACTGTTTTCTGTCAGTTTGCAAGCTGCGCACACAATCCTAGTGATGTGCAGCTTCATTCTCACCTTTCCGAAGCAGCCGCACTCTCCAGCTGCCGGAGGCGTAGAAGCGGCTTCTTCGAGCAAAGGCGATTGTGCCGGTCACAGTGCACTCCAGTGCGGCGGCTTCTGCCGAAATGTGCCCGGGACCGGCGCTTAGCTCCGGGGAGCTCCGTATTTCGTCTTTAGCGTCTTTTGTGGTGTACGTCATTGCAAAAATCCTTTCCACCATGTCTGGCATGGAAAAACTGTGCCACCCCAGGAAACATCTCCCATCGTGTTTTACATGTTGCAGAGAGGTTTGCAGAGTTTTTTGCAACAAGAAAAACAAAATTGTCCAAAACACCTTCCAACCGAATATTCATGTGTTTGGAAAAGGTAGGAGAGTGGTAAGGTACTGTTTTCTATCAGTTTGCAAGCTGCGCATACTATCCCAGTGATGTGCAGCTTCATTCTCACCTTTCCGAAGCAGCCGCACTCTCCAGCTGCCGGAGGCGAAGAAGCGGCTTGTTAGAGCAAAGGCGATTGTGCCGGTCACTGTGCTCTCCAGTGCGGCGGCTTCTGCCGAAATGTGCGCGGGACCGGCGCTTGGCTCCGGGGAGCTCCGTATGCTTCGTCTTTAGCGTCTTTTGCGGTCTTCATCATTGCAAAAAACTTTTCAACTATGTCGGGCAAGGAGAAACTGTGCAAGCACAGAAAACCTCTCCCATCGTGTTTTACATGTTGCAGAGAGGTTTGCAGAGTGTTTTGCAAGAAGAAAAACAAAGTTGCTCAAAACACTTTCCAATCGAATGTTCATGTGTTTGGAAAAGGTAGGAGAGTGGTAAGGTACTGTTTTCTATCAGTTTGCAAGCTCCGCACACTATCCCAGTGATTAGCAGCTTCATTCTCACCTTTCCGAAGCAGCCGCACTCTCCAGGTGCCGGAGGCGAAGAAGCGGCTTCTTCGAGAAAAGGCGATTTTGCCATTCAGTGTGCATCCCAGTGCGGCGGCTTCTGCCGAAATGTGCCCGGGACCGGCGCTTAGCTCCGGGGAGCTCCGTATTTCGTCTTTAGCGTCTTTTGTGGGGAACATCATTGCAAAAATCCTTTCCACCATGTCTGGCATGGAAAAACTGTGCCACTCCTGAAAACATCTCCCATCTTGTTTCACATGTTGCAGAGAGGTTTGCAGACTGGTTTGCAAGAAGAAAAACAAAGTTGCTCAAAACACTTTCCAATCGAATGTTCATGTGTTTGGAAAAGGTAGGAGAGTAGTAAGGTACTGTTTTCTATCAGTTTGCAAGCTGCGCACACAATCCTACTGATGTGCAGCTTCATTCTCACCTTTCCGAAGCAGCCGCACTCTCCAGCTGCCGGAGGCGAAGAAGCGGCTTCTTCGAGCAAAGGCGATTGTGCCGGTCACAGTGCACTCCAGTGCGGCGGCTTCTGCCGAAATGTGCCCGGGACCGGCGCTTAGCTCCGGGGAGCTCCGTATTTCGTCTTTAGCGTCTTTTAAGGTGTACATCATTGCAAAAAACTTTTCCACTATGTCTGGCAAGGAGAAACTGTGCAAGCACAGAAAACACCTCCCATCTTGTTTTACATGTTGCAGAGATTTTTGCAGAGTGTTTTGCAACAAGAAAAACAAAGTTGTCCAAAACACTTTCCAACCGAATGTTCATGTGTTTGGAAAAGGTAGGAGAGTGGTAAGGTACTGTTTTCTATCCGTTTGCAAGCTGCGCACACAATCCTAGTGATGTGCAGCTTCATTCTCACCTTTCCGAAGCAGCCGCACTCTCCAGCTGCCGGAGGCGAAGAAGCGGCTTCTTCGAGCAAAGGCGATTGTGCCGGTCACAGTGCACTCCAGTGCGGCGGCTTCTGCCGAAATGTGCCCGGGACCGGCGCTTAGCTCCGGGGAGCTCCGTATTTCGTCTTTAGCGTCTTTTGTGGTGTACATCATTGCAAAAAACTTTTCCACTATGTCTGGCAAGGAGAAACTGTGCAAGCACAGAAAACACCTCCCATCTTGTTTTACATGTTGCAGAGAGGTTTGCAGAGTGTTTTGCAAGAAGAAAAACAAAGTTGCTCAAAACACCTTCCAACAGAATGTTCATGTGTTTGGAAAAGGTGGGAGAGTGGTAAGGTACTGTTTTCTATCAGATTGCAAGCTGCGCAGACTATTCCAGTGATGTGCCGCTTCATTCTCACCTTTCCGAAGCAGCCGCACTCTCCAGCTGCCGGAGGCGAAGAAGCGGCTTGTTAGAGCAAAGGCGATTGTGCCGGTCACAGTGCACTCCAGTGCGGCGGCTTCTGCCGAAATGTGCCCGGGACCGGCGCTTAGCTCCGGGGAGCTCCGTATTTCGTCTTTAGAGTCTTTTGTGGTGTACGTCATTGCAAAAATCCTTTCCACCATGTCTGGCATGGAAAAACTGTGCCACCCCAGGAAACATCTCCCATCCTGTTTTACATGTTGCAGAGAGGTTTGCAGAGTGTTTTGCAAGAAGAAAAACAAAGTTGCTCAAAACACTTTCCAATCGAATGTTCATGTGTTTGGAAAAGGTAGGAGAGTGGTAAGGTACTGTTTTCTATCAGTTTGCAAGGTGCGCACACTATCCCAGTGATTAGCACCTTCATTCTCACCTTTCCGAAGCAGCCGCACTCTCCAGCTGCCGGAGGCGAAGAAGCGGCTTGTTAGAGCAAAGGCGATTGTGCCGGTCACAGTGCACTCCAGTGCGGCGGCTTCTGCCGAAATGTGCCCGGGACCGGCGCTTAGCTCCGGGGAGCTCCGTATTTCGTCTTTAGCGTCTTTTAAGGTGTACATCATTGCAAAAAACTTTTCCACTATGTCTGGCAAGGAGAAACTGTGCAAGCACAGAAAACACCTCCCATCTTGTTTTACATGTTGCAGAGAGGTTTGCAGAGTGTTTTGCAAGAAGAAAAACAAAGTTGCTCAAAACACCTATTAACAGACTGTTCATGTGTTTGGAAAAGGTGGGAGAGTGGTAAGGTACTGTTTTCTATCAGATTGCAAGCTGCGCAGACTATTCTAGTGATGTGCCGCTTCATTCTCACCTTTCCGAAGCAGCCGCACTCTCCAGCTGCCGGAGGCGAAGAAGCGGCTTGTTAGAGCAAAGGCGATTGTGCCGGTCACAGTGCACTCCAGTGCGGCGGCTTCTGCCGAAATGTGCCCGGGACCGGCGCTTAGCTCCGGGGAGCTCCGTATTTCGTCTTTAGCGTCTTTTGTGGTGTACGTCATTGCAAAAATCCTTTCCACCATGTCTGGCATGGAAAAACTGTGCCACCCCAGGAAACATCTCCCATCGTGTTTTACATGTTGCAGAGAGGTTTGCAGAGTGTTTTGCAAGAAGAAAAACAAAGTTGCTCAAAACACCTTCCAACAGAATGTTCATGTGTTTGGAAAAGGTGGGAGAGTAGTAAGGTACTGTTTTCTGTCAGTTTGCAAGCTGCGCACACAATCCTAGTGATGTGCAACTTCATTCTCACCTTTCCGAAGCAGCCGCACTCTCCAGCTGCCGGAGGCGTAGAAGCGGCTTCTTCGAGCAAAGGCGATTGTGCCGGTCACAGTGCACTCCAGTGCGGCGGCTTCTGCCGAAATGTGCCCGGGACCGGCGCTTAGCTCCGGGGAGCTCCGTATTTCGTCTTTAGCGTCTTTTAAGGTGTACATCATTGCAAAAAACTTTTCCACTATGTCTGGCAAGGAGAAACTGTGCAAGCACAGAAAACACCTCCCATCTTGTTTTACATGTTGCAGAGAGGTTTGCAGAGTGTTTTGCAAGAAGAAAAAGAAAGTTGTCCAAAACACTTTCCAACCGAATGTTCATGTGTTTGGAAAAGGTAGGAGAGTGGTAAGGTACTGTTTTCTATCCGTTTGCAAGCTGCGCACACAATCCTAGTGATGTGCAGCTTCATTCTCACCTTTCCGAAGCAGCCGCACTCTCCAGCTGCCGGAGGCGAAGAAGCGGCTTCTTCGAGCAAAGGCGATTGTGCCGGTCACAGTGCACTCCAGTGCGGCGGCTTCTGCCGAAATGTGCCCGGGACCGGCGCTTAGCTCCGGGGAGCTCCGTATTTCGTCTTTAGCGTCTTTTAAGGTGTACATCATTGCAAAAAACTTTTCCACTATGTCTGGCAAGGAGAAACTGTGCAAGCACAGAAAACACCTCCCATCTTGTTTCACATGTTGCAGAGAGGTTTGCAGAGTGTTTTGCAAGAAGAAAAAGAAAGTTGCTCAAAACACTTTCCAACCGAATGTTCATGTGTTTGGAAAAGGTAGGAGAGTGGTAAGGTACTGTTTTCTATCAGTTTGCAAGGTGCGCACACTATCCCAGTGATTAGCAGCTTCATTCTCACCTTTCCGAAGCAGCCGCACTCTCCAGCTGCCGGAGGCGAAGAAGCGGCTTCTTCGAGCAAAGGCGATTGTGCCGGTCACAGTGCACTCCAGTGCGGCGGCTTCTGCCGAAATGTGCCCGGGACCGGCGCTTAGCTCCGGGGAGCTCCGTATTTCGTCTTTAGCGTCTTTTGTGGTGTACATCATTGCAAAAAACTTTTCCACTATGTCTGGCAAGGAGAAACTGTGCAAGCACAGAAAACACCTCCCATCTTGTTTTACATGTTGCAGAGAGGTTTGCAGAGTGTTTTGCAAGAAGAAAAACAAAGTTGCTCAAAACACCTTCCAACAGAATGTTCATGTGTTTGGAAAAGGTGGGAGAGTGGTAAGGTACTGTTTTCTATCAGATTGCAAGCTGCGCAGACTATTCCAGTGATGTGCCGCTTCATTCTCACCTTTCCGAAGCAGCCGCACTCTCCAGCTGCCGGAGGCGAAGAAGCGGCTTGTTAGAGCAAAGGCGATTGTGCCGGTCACTGTGCACTCCAGTGCGGCGGCTTCTGCCGAAATGTGCCCGGGACCGGCGCTTAGCTCCGGGGAGCTCCGTATTTCGTCTTTAGCGTCTTTTAAGGTGTACGTCATTGCAAAAAACTTTTCCACTATGTCTGGCAAGGAGAAACTGTGCAAGCACAGAAAACACCTCCCATCTTGTTTAACATGTTGCAGAGAGGTTTGCAGAGTGTTTTGCAAGAAGAAAAAGAAAGTTGTCCAAAATACTTTCCAACCGAATGTTCATGTGTTTGGAAAAGGTAGGAGAGTGGTAAGGTACTGTTTTCTATCCGTTTGCAAGCTGCGCACACAATCCTAGTGATGTGCAGCTTCATTCTCACCTTTCCGAAGCAGCCGCACTCTCCAGCTGCCGGAGGCGAAGAAGCGGCTTCTTCGAGCAAAGGCGATTGTGCCGGTCACAGTGCACTCCAGTGCGGCGGCTTCTGCCGAAATGTGCCCGGGACCGGCGCTTAGCTCCGGGGAGCTCCGTATTTCGTCTTTAGCGTCTTTTGTGGTGTACATCATTGCAAAAAACTTTTCCACTATGTCTGGCAAGGAGAAACTGTGCAAGCACAGAAAACACCTCCCATCTTGTTTTACATGTTGCAGAGAGGTTTGCAGAGTGTTTTGCAAGAAGAAAAACAAAGTTGCTCAAAACACTTTCCAACCGAATGTTCATGTGTTTGGAAAAGGTAGGAGAGTGGTAAGGTACTGTTTTCTATCAGTTTGCAAGGTGCGCACACTATCCCAGTGATGTGCAGCTTCATTCTCACCTTTCCGAAGCAGCCGCACTCTCCAGCTGCCGGAGGCGAAGAAGCGGCTTCTTCGAGCAAAGGCGATTGTGCCGGTCACAGTGCACTCCAGTGCGGCGGCTTCTGCCGAAATGTGCCCGGGACCGGCGCTTAGCTCCGGGGAGCTCCGTATTTCGTCTTTAGCGTCTTTTGTGGTGTACGTCATTGCAAAAATCCTTTCCACCATGTCTGGCATGGAAAAACTGTGCCACCCCAGGAAACATCTCCCATCCTGTTTCACATGTTGCAGAGAGGTTTGCAGAGTGTTTTGCAAGAAGAAAAAGAAAGTTGCTCAAAACACTTTCCAACCGAATGTTCATGTGTTTGGAAAAGGTAGGAGAGTAGTAAGGTACTGTTTTCTGTCAGTTTGCAAGCTGCGCACACAATCCTAGTGATGTGCAGCTTCATTCTCACCTTTCCGAAGCAGCCGCACTCTCCAGCTGCCGGAGGCGTAGAAGCGGCTTCTTCGAGCAAAGGCGATTGTGCCGGTCACAGTGCACTCCAGTGCGGCGGCTTCTGCCGAAATGTGCCCGGGACCGGCGCTTAGCTCCGGGGAGCTCCGTATTTCGTCTTTAGCGTCTTTTGTGGTGTACGTCATTGCAAAAATCCTTTCCACCATGTCTGGCATGGAAAAACTGTGCCACCCCAGGAAACATCTCCCAACGTGTTTTACATGTTGCAGAGAGGTTTGCAGAGTTTTTTGCAACAAGAAAAACAAAATTGTCCAAAACACCTTCCAACCGAATATTCATGTGTTTGGAAAAGGTAGGAGAGTGGTAAGGTACTGTTTTCTATCAGTTTGCAAGCTGCGCATACTATCCCAGTGATGTGCAGCTTCATTCTCACCTTTCCGAAGCAGCCGCACTCTCCAGCTGCCGGAGGCGAAGAAGCGGCTTGTTAGAGCAAAGGCGATTGTGCCGGTCACTGTGCTCTCCAGTGCGGCGGCTTCTGCCGAAATGTGCGCGGGACCGGCGCTTGGCTCCGGGGAGCTCCGTATGCTGCGTCTTTAGCGTCTTTTGCGGTCTTCATCATTGCAAAAAACTTTTCAACTATGTCGGGCAAGGAGAAACTGTGCAAGCACAGAAAACCTCTCCCATCGTGTTTTACATGTTTCTGAAATGTTTTCAGAGTGTTTTGCAAGAAGAAAAACAAAGTTGCTCAAAACACTTTCCAATCGAATGTTCATGTGTTTGGAAAAGGTAGGAGAGTGGTAAGGTACTGTTTTCTATCAGTTTGCAAGCTCCGCACACTATCCCAGTGATTAGCAGCTTCATTCTCACCTTTCCGAAGCAGCCGCACTCTCCAGGTGCCGGAGGCGAAGAAGCGGCTTCTTCGAGAAAAGGCGATTTTGCCATTCAGTGTGCACTCCAGTGCGGCGGCTTCTGCCGAAATGTGCCCGGGACCGGCGCTTAGCTCCGGGGAGCTCCGTATTTCGTCTTTAGCGTCTTTTAAGGTGTACATCATTGCAAAAAA
The DNA here is from genome assembly GCF_047830755.1 of Zonotrichia albicollis. NCBI lineage: Eukaryota > Metazoa > Chordata > Aves > Passeriformes > Passerellidae > Zonotrichia > Zonotrichia albicollis. Next base: position 975,539 of record NC_133859.1, read on the forward strand.
CTTTTCCACTATGTCTGGCAAGGAGAAACTGTGCAAGCACAGAAAACACCTCCCATCTTGTTTTACATGTTGCAGAGATTTTTGCAGAGTGTTTTGCAACAAGAAAAACAAAGTTGTCCAAAACACTTTCCAACCGAATGTTCATGTGTTTGGAAAAGGTAGGAGAGTGGTAAGGTACTGTTTTCTATCCGTTTGCAAGCTGCGCACACAATCCTAGTGATGTGCAGCTTCATTCTCACCTTTCCGAAGCAGCCGCACTCTCCAGCTGCCGGAGGCGAAGAAGCGGCTTCTTCGAGCAAAGGCGATTGTGCCGGTCACAGTGCACTCCAGTGCGGCGGCTTCTGCCGAAATGTGCCCGGGACCGGCGCTTAGCTCCGGGGAGCTCCGTATTTCGTCTTTAGCGTCTTTTGTGGTGTACATCATTGCAAAAAACTTTTCCACTATGTCTGGCAAGGAGAAACTGTGCAAGCACAGAAAACACCTCCCATCTTGTTTTACATGTTGCAGAGAGGTTTGCAGAGTGTTTTGCAAGAAGAAAAACAAAGTTGCTCAAAACACTTTCCAACCGAATGTTCATGTGTTTGGAAAAGGTAGGAGAGTAGTAAGGTACTGTTTTCTGTCAGTTTGCAAGCTGCGCACACAATCCTAGTGATGTGCAGCTTCATTCTCACCTTTCCGAAGCAGCCGCACTCTCCAGCTGCCGGAGGCGTAGAAGCGGCTTCTTCGAGCAAAGGCGATTGTGCCGGTCACAGTGCACTCCAGTGCGGCGGCTTCTGCCGAAATGTGCCCGGGACCGGCGCTTAGCTCCGGGGAGCTCCGTATTTCGTCTTTAGCGTCTTTTGTGGTGTACGTCATTGCAAAAATCCTTTCCACCATGTCTGGCATGGAAAAACTGTGCCACCCCAGGAAACATCTCCCAACGTGTTTTACATGTTGCAGAGAGGTTTGCAGAGTTTTTTGCAACAAGAAAAACAAAATTGTCCAAAACACCTTCCAACCGAATATTCATGTGTTTGGAAAAGGTAGGAGAGTGGTAAGGTACTGTTTTCTATCAGTTTGCAAGCTGCGCATACTATCCCAGTGATGTGCAGCTTCATTCTCACCTTTCCGAAGCAGCCGCACTCTCCAGCTGCCGGAGGCGAAGAAGCGGCTTGTTAGAGCAAAGGCGATTGTGCCGGTCACTGTGCACTCCAGTGCGGCGGCTTCTGCCGAAATGTGCGCGGGACCGGCGCTTGGCTCCGGGGAGCTCCGTATGCTTCGTCTTTAGCGTCTTTTGCGGTCTTCATCATTGCAAAAAACTTTTCAACTATGTCGGGCAAAGAGAAACTGTGCAAGCACAGAAAACCTCTCCCATCGTGTTTTACATGTTTCTGAAATGTTTTCAGAGTGTTTTGCAAGAAGAAAAACAAAGTTGCTCAAAACACTTTCCAATCGAATGTTCATGTGTTTGGAAAAGGTAGGAGAGTGGTAAGGTACTGTTTTCTATCAGTTTGCAAGCTCCGCACACTATCCCAGTGATTAGCAGCTTCATTCTCACCTTTCCGAAGCAGCCGCACTCTCCAGGTGCCGGAGGCGAAGAAGCGGCTTCTTCGAGAAAAGGCGATTTTGCCATTCAGTGTGCACTCCAGTGCGGCGGCTTCTGCCGAAATGTGCCCGGGACCGGCGCTTAGCTCCGGGGAGCTCCGTATTTCGTCTTTAGCGTCTTTTGTGGGGAACATCATTGCAAAAATCCTTTCCACCATGTCTGGCATGGAAAAACTGTGCCACTCCTGAAAACATCTCCTATCTTGTTTCACATGTTGCAGAGAGGTTTGCAGAGTGTTTTGCAAGAAGAAAAACAAAGTTGCTCAAAACACTTTCCAATCGAATGTTCATGTGTTTGGAAAAGGTAGGAGAGTAGTAAGGTACTGTTTTCTATCAGTTTGCAAGCTGCGCCCACAATCCTAGTGATGAGCAGCTTCATTCTCACCTTTCCGATGCAGCCGCACTCTCCAGCTGCCGGAGGCGAAGAAGCGGCTTCTTCGAGCAAAGGCGATTGTGCCGGTCACAGTGCACTCCAGTGCGGCGGCTTCTGCCGAAATGTGCCCGGGACCGGCGCTTAGCTCCGGGGAGCTCCGTATTTCGTCTTTAGCGTCTTTTAAGGTGTACATCATTGCAAAAAACTTTTCCACTATGTCTGGCAAGGAGAAACTGTGCAAGCACAGAAAACACCTCCCATCTTGTTTTACATGTTGCAGAGATTTTTGCAGAGTGTTTTGCAACAAGAAAAACAAAGTTGTCCAAAACACTTTCCAACCGAATGTTCATGTGTTTGGAAAAGGTAGGAGAGTGGAAAGGTACTGTTTTCTATCCGTTTGCAAGCTGCGCACACAATCCTAGTGATGTGCAGCTTCATTCTCACCTTTCCGAAGCAGCCGCACTCTCCAGCTGCCGGAGGCGAAGAAGCGGCTTCTTCGAGCAAAGGAGATTGTGCCGGTCACAGTGCACTCCAGTGCGGCGGCTTCTGCCGAAATGTGCCCGGGACCGGCGCTTAGCTCCGGGGAGCTCCGTATTTCGTCTTTAGCGTCTTTTGTGGTGTACATCATTGCAAAAAACTTTTCCACTATGTCTGGCAAGGAGAAACTGTGCAAGCACAGAAAACACCTCCCATCTTGTTTTACATGTTGCAGAGAGGTTTGCAGAGTGTTTTGCAAGAAGAAAAACAAAGTTGCTCAAAACACCTTCCAACAGAATGTTCATGTGTTTGGAAAAGGTGGGAGAGTGGTAAGGTACTGTTTTCTATCAGATTGCAAGCTGCCCAGACTATTCCAGTGATGTGCCGCTTCATTCTCACCTTTCCGAAGCAGCCGCACTCTCCAGCTGCCGGAGGCGAAGAAGCGGCTTGTTAGAGCAAAGGCGATTGTGCCGGTCACTGTGCACTCCAGTGCGGCGGCTTCTGCCGAAATGTGCCCGGGACCGGCGCTTAGCTCCGGGGAGCTCCGTATTTCGTCTTTAGCGTCTTTTGTGGTGTACGTCATTGCAAAAATCCTTTCCACCATGTCTGGCATGGAAAAACTGTGCCACCCCAGGAAACATCTCCCATCCTGTTTTACATGTTGCAGAGAGGTTTGCAGAGTGTTTTGCAAGAAGAAAAACAAAGTTGCTCAAAACACTTTCCAACCGAATGTTCATGTGTTTGGAAAAGGTAGGAGAGTGGTAAGGTACTGTTTTCTATCAGTTTGCAAGGTGCGCATACTATCCCAGTGATGTGCAGCTTCATTCTCACCTTTCCGAAGCAGCCGCACTCTCCAGCTGCCGGAGGCGAAGAAGCGGCTTCTTCGAGCAAAGGCGATTGTGCCGGTCACAGTGCACTCCAGTGCGGCGGCTTCTGCCGAAATGTGCCCGGGACCGGCGCTTAGCTCCGGGGAGCTCCGTATTTCGTCTTTAGCGTCTTTTGTGGTGTACGTCATTGCAAAAATCCTTTCCACCATGTCTGGCATGGAAAAACTGTGCCACCCCAGGAAACATCTCCCATCCTGTTTCACATGTTGCAGAGAGGTTTGCAGAGTGTTTTGCAAGAAGAAAAAGAAAGTTGCTCAAAACACTTTCCAACCGAATGTTCATGTGTTTGGAAAAGGTAGGAGAGTGGTAAGGTACTGTTTTCTATCAGTTTGCAAGCTGCGCCCACAATCCTAGTGATGAGCAGCTTCATTCTCACCTTTCCGAAGCAGCCGCACTCTCCAGCTGCCGGAGGCGAAGAAGCGGCTTCTTCGAGCAAAGGCGATTGTGCCGGTCACAGTGCACTCCAGTGCGGCGGCTTCTGCCGAAATGTGCCCGGGACCGGCGCTTAGCTCCGGGGAGCTCCGTATTTCGTCTTTAGCGTCTTTTGAGGTTTACCTCATTGCAAAAATCCTTTCCGCCATGTCTGGCATGGAGAAAGTGTGCCACCCCAGAAAACATCTCCCATCGTGTTTTACATGTTGCAGAGAGGTTTGCAGAGTTTTTTGCAACAAGAAAAACAAAATTGTCCAAAACACCTTCCAACCGAATATTCATGTGTTTGGAAAAGGTAGGAGAGTGGTAAGGTACTGTTTTCTATCAGTTTGCAAGCTGCGCATACTATCCCAGTGATGTGCAGCTTCATTCTCACCTTTCCGAAGCAGCCGCACTCTCCAGCTGCCGGAGGCGAAGAAGCGGCTTGTTAGAGCAAAGGCGATTGTGCCGGTCACTGTGCTCTCCAGTGCGGCGGCTTCTGCCGAAATGTGCGCGGGACCGGCGCTTGGCTCCGGGGAGCTCCGTATGCTTCGTCTTTAGCGTCTTTTGCGGTCTTCATCATTGCAAAAAACTTTTCAACTATGTCGGGCAAGGAGAAACTGTGCAAGCACAGAAAACCTCTCCCATCGTGTTTTACATGTTTCTGAAATGTTTTCAGAGTGTTTTGCAAGAAGAAAAACAAAGTTGCTCAAAACACTTTCCAATCGAATGTTCATGTGTTTGGAAAAGGTAGGAGAGTGGTAAGGTACTGTTTTCTATCAGTTTGCAAGCTCCGCACACTATCCCAGTGATTAGCAGCTTCATTCTCACCTTTCCGAAGCAGCCGCACTCTCCAGGTGCCGGAGGCAAAGAAGCGGCTTCTTCGAGAAAAGGCGATTTTGCCATTCAGTGTGCACTCCAGTGCGGCGGCTTCTGCCGAAATGTGCCCGGGACCGGCGCTTAGCTCCGGGGAGCTCCGTATTTCGTCTTTAGCGTCTTTTGTGGGGAACATCATTGCAAAAAACTTTTCCACTATGTCTGGCAAGGAGAAACTGTGCAAGCACAGAAAACACCTCCCATCTTGTTTTACATGTTGCAGAGAGGTTTGCAGAGTGTTTTGCAAGAAGAAAAACAAAGTTGCTCAAAACACCTTCCAACAGAATGTTCATGTGTTTGGAAAAGGTGGGAGAGTGGTAAGGTACTGTTTTCTATCAGATTGCAAGCTGCCCAGACTATTCCAGTGATGTGCCGCTTCATTCTCACCTTTCCGAAGCAGCCGCACTCTCCAGCTGCCGGAGGCGAAGAAGCGGCTTGTTAGAGCAAAGGCGATTGTGCCGGTCACTGTGCACTCCAGTGCGGCGGCTTCTGCCGAAATGTGCCCGGGACCGGCGCTTAGCTCCGGGGAGCTCCGTATTTCGTCTTTAGCGTCTTTTGTGGTGTACGTCATTGCAAAAATCCTTTCCACCATGTCTGGCATGGAAAAACTGTGCCACCCCAGGAAACATCTCCCATCCTGTTTTACATGTTGCAGAGAGGTTTGCAGAGTGTTTTGCAAGAAGAAAAACAAAGTTGCTCAAAACACTTTCCAACCGAATGTTCATGTGTTTGGAAAAGGTAGGAGAGTGGTAAGGTACTGTTTTCTATCAGTTTGCAAGGTGCGCATACTATCCCAGTGATGTGCAGCTTCATTCTCACCTTTCCGAAGCAGCCGCACTCTCCAGCTGCCGGAGGCGAAGAAGCGGCTTCTTCGAGCAAAGGCGATTGTGCCGGTCACAGTGCACTCCAGTGCGGCGGCTTCTGCCGAAATGTGCCCGGGACCGGCGCTTAGCTCCGGGGAGCTCCGTATTTCGTCTTTAGCGTCTTTTGTGGTGTACATCATTGCAAAAAACTTTTCCACTATGTCTGGCAAGGAGAAACTGTGCAAGCACAGAAAACACCTCCCATCTTGTTTTACATGTTGCAGAGAGGTTTGCAGAGTGTTTTGCAAGAAGAAAAACAAAGTTGCTCAAAACACCTTCCAACAGAATGTTCATGTGTTTGGAAAAGGTGGGAGAGTGGTAAGGTACTGTTTTCTATCAGATTGCAAGCTGCCCAGACTATTCCAGTGATGTGCCGCTTCATTCTCACCTTTCCGAAGCAGCCGCACTCTCCAGCTGCCGGAGGCGAAGAAGCGGCTTGTTAGAGCAAAGGCGATTGTGCCGGTCACTGTGCACTCCAGTGCGGCGGCTTCTGCCGAAATGTGCCCGGGACCGGCGCTTAGCTCCGGGGAGCTCCGTATTTCGTCTTTAGCGTCTTTTGTGGTGTACGTCATTGCAAAAATCCTTTCCACCATGTCTGGCATGGAAAAACTGTGCCACCCCAGGAAACATCTCCCATCCTGTTTTACATGTTGCAGAGAGGTTTGCAGAGTGTTTTGCAAGAAGAAAAACAAAGTTGCTCAAAACACTTTCCAACCGAATGTTCATGTGTTTGGAAAAGGTAGGAGAGTGGTAAGGTACTGTTTTCTATCAGTTTGCAAGGTGCGCATACTATCCCAGTGATGTGCAGCTTCATTCTCACCTTTCCGAAGCAGCCGCACTCTCCAGCTGCCGGAGGCGAAGAAGCGGCTTCTTCGAGCAAAGGCGATTGTGCCGGTCACAGTGCACTCCAGTGCGGCGGCTTCTGCCGAAATGTGCCCGGGACCGGCGCTTAGCTCCGGGGAGCTCCGTATTTCGTCTTTAGCGTCTTTTGTGGTGTACGTCATTGCAAAAATCCTTTCCACCATGTCTGGCATGGAAAAACTGTGCCACCCCAGGAAACATCTCCCATCCTGTTTCACATGTTGCAGAGAGGTTTGCAGAGTGTTTTGCAAGAAGAAAAAGAAAGTTGCTCAAAACACTTTCCAACCGAATGTTCATGTGTTTGGAAAAGGTAGGAGAGTGGTAAGGTACTGTTTTCTATCAGTTTGCAAGCTGCGCCCACAATCCTAGTGATGAGCAGCTTCATTCTCACCTTTCCGAAGCAGCCGCACTCTCCAGCTGCCGGAGGCGAAGAAGCGGCTTCTTCGAGCAAAGGCGATTGTGCCGGTCACAGTGCACTCCAGTGCGGCGGCTTCTGCCGAAATGTGCCCGGGACCGGCGCTTAGCTCCGGGGAGCTCCGTATTTCGTCTTTAGCGTCTTTTGAGGTTTACCTCATTGCAAAAATCCTTTCCGCCATGTCTGGCATGGAGAAAGTGTGCCACCCCAGAAAACATCTCCCATCGTGTTTTACATGTTGCAGAGAGGTTTGCAGAGTTTTTTGCAACAAGAAAAACAAAATTGTCCAAAACACCTTCCAACCGAATATTCATGTGTTTGGAAAAGGTAGGAGAGTGGTAAGGTACTGTTTTCTATCAGTTTGCAAGCTGCGCATACTATCCCAGTGATGTGCAGCTTCATTCTCACCTTTCCGAAGCAGCCGCACTCTCCAGCTGCCGGAGGCGAAGAAGCGGCTTGTTAGAGCAAAGGCGATTGTGCCGGTCACTGTGCTCTCCAGTGCGGCGGCTTCTGCCGAAATGTGCGCGGGACCGGCGCTTGGCTCCGGGGAGCTCCGTATGCTTCGTCTTTAGCGTCTTTTGCGGTCTTCATCATTGCAAAAAACTTTTCAACTATGTCGGGCAAGGAGAAACTGTGCAAGCACAGAAAACCTCTCCCATCGTGTTTTACATGTTTCTGAAATGTTTTCAGAGTGTTTTGCAAGAAGAAAAACAAAGTTGCTCAAAACACTTTCCAATCGAATGTTCATGTGTTTGGAAAAGGTAGGAGAGTGGTAAGGTACTGTTTTCTATCAGTTTGCAAGCTCCGCACACTATCCCAGTGATTAGCAGCTTCATTCTCACCTTTCCGAAGCAGCCGCACTCTCCAGGTGCCGGAGGCAAAGAAGCGGCTTCTTCGAGAAAAGGCGATTTTGCCATTCAGTGTGCACTCCAGTGCGGCGGCTTCTGCCGAAATGTGCCCGGGACCGGCGCTTAGCTCCGGGGAGCTCCGTATTTCGTCTTTAGCGTCTTTTGTGGGGAACATCATTGCAAAAAACTTTTCCACTATGTCTGGCAAGGAGAAACTGTGCAAGCACAGAAAACACCTCCCATCTTGTTTTACATGTTGCAGAGAGGTTTGCAGAGTGTTTTGCAAGAAGAAAAACAAAGTTGCTCAAAACACCTTCCAACAGAATGTTCATGTGTTTGGAAAAGGTGGGAGAGTGGTAAGGTACTGTTTTCTATCAGATTGCAAGCTGCCCAGACTATTCCAGTGATGTGCCGCTTCATTCTCACCTTTCCGAAGCAGCCGCACTCTCCAGCTGCCGGAGGCGAAGAAGCGGCTTGTTAGAGCAAAGGCGATTGTGCCGGTCACTGTGCACTCCAGTGCGGCGGCTTCTGCCGAAATGTGCCCGGGACCGGCGCTTAGCTCCGGGGAGCTCCGTATTTCGTCTTTAGCGTCTTTTGTGGTGTACGTCATTGCAAAAATCCTTTCCACCATGTCTGGCATGGAAAAACTGTGCCACCCCAGGAAACATCTCCCATCCTGTTTTACATGTTGCAGAGAGGTTTGCAGAGTGTTTTGCAAGAAGAAAAACAAAGTTGCTCAAAACACTTTCCAACCGAATGTTCATGTGTTTGGAAAAGGTAGGAGAGTGGTAAGGTACTGTTTTCTATCAGTTTGCAAGCTGCGCCCACAATCCTAGTGATGAGCAGCTTCATTCTCACCTTTCCGAAGCAGCCGCACTCTCCAGCTGCCGGAGGCGAAGAAGCGGCTTCTTCGAGCAAAGGCGATTGTGCCGGTCACAGTGCACTCCAGTGCGGCGGCTTCTGCCGAAATGTGCGCGGGACCGGCGCTTGGCTCCGGGGAGCTCCGTATGCTTCGTCTTTAGCGTCTTTTGCGGTCTTCATCATTGCAAAAAACTTTTCAACTATGTCGGGCAAGGAGAAACTGTGCAAGCACAGAAAACCTCTCCCATCGTGTTTTACATGTTTCTGAAATGTTTTCAGAGTGTTTTGCAAGAAGAAAAACAAAGTTGCTCAAAACACTTTCCAATCGAATGTTCATGTGTTTGGAAAAGGTAGGAGAGTGGTAAGGTACTGTTTTCTATCAGTTTGCAAGCTCCGCACACTATCCCAGTGATTAGCAGCTTCATTCTCACCTTTCCGAAGCAGCCGCACTCTCCAGGTGCCGGAGGCAAAGAAGCGGCTTCTTCGAGAAAAGGCGATTTTGCCATTCAGTGTGCACTCCAGTGCGGCGGCTTCTGCCGAAATGTGCCCGGGACCGGCGCTTAGCTCCGGGGAGCTCCGTATTTCGTCTTTAGCGTCTTTTGTGGGGAACATCATTGCAAAAATCCTTTCCACCATGTCTGGCATGGAAAAACTGTGCCACTCCTGAAAACATCTCCCATCTTGTTTCACATGTTGCAGAGAGGTTTGCAGACTGGTTTGCAAGAAGAAAAACAAAGTTGCTCAAATCACTTTCCAATCGAATGTTCATGTGTTTGGAAAAGGTAGGAGAGTAGTAAGGTACTGTTTTCTATCAGTTTGCAAGCTGCGCCCACAATCCTAGTGATGAGCAGCTTCATTCTCACCTTTCCGAAGCAGCCGCACTCTCCAGCTGCCGGAGGCGAAGAAGCGGCTTCTTCGAGCAAAGGCGATTGTGCCGGTCACAGTGCACTCCAGTGCGGCGGCTTCTGCCGAAATGTGCCCGGGACCGGCGCTTAGCTCCGGGGAGCTCTGTATTTCGTCTTTAGCGTCTTTTAAGGTGTACATCATTGCAAAAAACTTTTCCACTATGTCTGGCAAGGAGAAACTGTGCAAGCACAGAAAACACCTCCCATCTTGTTTTACATGTTGCAGAGATTTTTGCAGAGTGTTTTGCAACAAGAAAAACAAAGTTGTCCAAAACACTTTCCAACCGAATGTTCATGTGTTTGGAAAAGGTAGGAGAGTGGTAAGGTACTGTTTTCTATCCGTTTGCAAGCTGCGCACACAATCCTAGTGATGTGCAGCTTCATTCTCACCTTTCCGAAGCAGCCGCACTCTCCAGCTGCCGGAGGCGAAGAAGCGGCTTCTTCGAGCAAAGGCGATTGTGCCGGTCACAGTGCACTCCAGTGCGGCGGCTTCTGCCGAAATGTGCCCGGGACCGGCGCTTAGCTCCGGGGAGCTCCGTATTTCGTCTTTAGCGTCTTTTGTGGTGTACATCATTGCAAAAAACTTTTTCACTATGTCTGGCAAGGAGAAACTGTGCAAGCACAGAAAACACCTCCCATCTTGTTTTACATGTTGCAGAGAGGTTTGCAGAGTGTTTTGCAAGAAGAAAAACAAAGTTGCTCAAAACACCTTTTAACAGACTGTTCATGTGTTTGGAAAAGGTGGGAGAGTGGTAAGGTACTGTTTTCTATCAGATTGCAAGCTGCGCAGACTATTCTAGTGATGTGCCGCTTCATTCTCACCTTTCCGAAGCAGCCGCACTCTCCAGCTGCCGGAGGCGAAGAAGCGGCTTGTTAGAGCAAAGGCGATTGTGCCGGTCACTGTGCACTCCAGTGCGGCGGCTTCTGCCGAAATGTGCCCGGGACCGGCGCTTAGCTCCGGGGAGCTCCGTATTTCGTCTTTAGCGTCTTTTGTGGTGTACGTCATTGCAAAAATCCTTTCCACCATGTCTGGCATGGAAAAACTGTGCCACCCCAGGAAACATCTCCCATCCTGTTTCACATGTTGCAGAGAGGTTTGCAGAGTGTTTTGCAAGAAGAAAAAGAAAGTTGCTCAAAACACTTTCCAACCGAATGTTCATGTGTTTGGAAAAGGTAGGAGAGTGGTAAGGTACTGTTTTCTATCAGTTTGCAAGCTGCGCCCACAATCCTAGTAATGAGCAGCTTCATTCTCACCTTTCCGAAGCAGCCGCACTCTCCAGCTGCCGGAGGCGAAGAAGCGGCTTCTTCGAGCAAAGGCGATTGTGCCGGTCACAGTGCACTCCAGTGCGGCGGCTTCTGCCGAAATGTGCCCGGGACCGGCGCTTAGCTCCGGGGAGCTCCGTATGCTTCGTCTTTAGCGTCTTTTGCGGTCTTCATCATTGCAAAAAACTTTTCAACTATGTCGGGCAAGGAGAAACTGTGCAAGCACAGAAAACCTCTCCCATCGTGTTTTACATGTTTCTGAAATGTTTTCAGAGTGTTTTGCAAGAAGAAAAACAAAGTTGCTCAAAACACTTTCCAATCGAATGTTCATGTGTTTGGAAAAGGTAGGAGAGTGGTAAGGTACTGTTTTCTATCAGTTTGCAAGCTCCGCACACTATCCCAGTGATTAGCAGCTTCATTCTCACCTTTCCGAAGCAGCCGCACTCTCCAGCTGCCGGAGGCGAAGAAGCGGCTTCTTCGAGCAAAGGCGATTGTGCCGGTCACAGTGCACTCCAGTGCGGCGGCTTCTGCCGAAATGTGCCCGGGACCGGCGCTTAGCTCCGGGGAGCTCCGTATTTCGTCTTTAGCGTCTTTTAAGGTGTACATCATTGCAAAAAACTTTTCCACTATGTCTGGCAAGGAGAAACTGTGCAAGCACAGAAAACACCTCCCATCTTGTTTTACATGTTGCAGAGAGGTTTGCAGAGTGTTTTGCAAGAAGAAAAACAAAGTTGCTCAAAACACCTTCCAACAGAATGTTCATGTGTTTGGAAAAGGTGGGAGACTGGTAAGGTACTGTTTTCTATCAGATTGCAAGCTGCGCAGACTATTCCAGTGATGTGCCGCTTCATTCTCACGTTTCCGAAGCAGCCGCACTCTCCAGCTGCCGGAGGCGAAGAAGCGGCTTGTTAGAGCAAAGGCGATTGTGCCGGTCACTGTGCACTCCAGTGCGGCGGCTTCTGCCGAAATGTGCCCGGGACCGGCGCTTAGCTCCGGGGAGCTCCGTATTTCGTCTTTAGCGTCTTTTGTGGTGTACGTCATTGCAAAAATCCTTTCCACCATGTCTGGCATGGAAAAACTGTGCCACCCCAGGAAACATCTCCCATCGTGTTTTACATGTTGCAGAGAGGTTTGCAGAGTGTTTTGCAAGAAGAAAAACAAAGTTGCTCAAAACACTTTCCAATCGAATATTCATGTGTTTGGAAAAGGTAGGAGAGTGGTAAGGTACTGTTTTCTGTCAGTTTGCAAGCTGCGCACACAATCCTAGTGATGTGCAGCTTCATTCTCACCTTTCCGAAGCAGCCGCACTCTCCAGCTGCCGGAGGCGAAGAAGCGGCTTCTTCGAGCAAAGGCGATTGTGCCGGTCACAGTGCACTCCAGTGCGGCGGCTTCTGCCGAAATGTGCCCGGGACCGGCGCTTGGCTCCGGGGAGCTCCGTATTTCGTCTTTAGCGTCTTTTGTGGTGTACATCATTGCAAAAAACTTTTCCACTATGTCTGGCAAGGAGAAACTGTGCAAGCACAGAAAACACCTCCCATCTTGTTTTACATGTTGCAGAGAGGTTTGCAGAGTGTTTTGCAAGAAGAAAAACAAAGTTGCTCAAAACACCTTCCAGCAGAATGTTCATGTGTTTGGAAAAGGTAGGAGAGTGGTAAGGTACTGTTTTCTATCAGTTTGCAAGGTGCGCACACTATCCCAGTGATTAGCAGCTTCATTCTCACCTTTCCGAAGCAGCCGCACTCTCCAGCTGCCGGAGGCGAAGAAGCGGCTTCTTCGAGCAAAGGCGATTGTGCCGGTCACAGTGCACTCCAGTGCGGCGGCTTCTGCCGAAATGTGCCCGGGACCGGCGCTTAGCTCCGGGGAGCTCCGTATTTCGTCTTTAGCGTCTTTTGTGGTGTACATCATTGCAAAAAACTTTTCCACTATGTCTGGCAAGGAGAAACTGTGCAAGCACAGAAAACACCTCCCATCTTGTTTTACATGTTGCAGAGAGGTTTGCAGAGTGTTTTGCAAGAAGAAAAACAAAGTTGCTCAAAACACTTTCCAACCGAATGTTCATGTGTTTGGAAAAGGTAGGAGAGTGGTAAGGTACTGTTTTCTATCAGTTTGCAAGGTGCGCACACTATCCCAGTGATGTGCAGCTTCATTCTCACCTTTCCGAAGCAGCCGCACTCTCCAGCTGCCGGAGGCGAAGAAGCGGCTTCTTCGAGCAAAGGCGATTGTGCCGGTCACAGTGCACTCCAGTGCGGCGGCTTCTGCCGAAATGTGCCCGGGACCGGCGCTTAGCTCCGGGGAGCTCCGTATTTCGTCTTTAGCGTCTTTTAAGGTGTACATCATTGCAAAAAACTTTTCCACTATGTCTGGCAAGGAGAAACTGTGCAAGCACAGAAAACACCTCCCATCTTGTTTTACATGTTGCAGAGAGGTTTGCAGAGTGTTTTGCAAGAAGAAAAAGAAAGTTGCTCAAAACACTTTCCAACCGAATGTTCATGTGTTTGGAAAAGGTAGGAGAGTGGTAAGGTACTGTTTTCTATCAGTTTGCAAGGTGCGCACACTATCCCAGTGATGTGCAGCTTCATTCTCACCTTTCCGAAGCAGCCGCACTCTCCAGCTTCCGGAGGCGAAGAAGCGGCTTCTTCGAGCAAAGGCGATTGTGCCGGTCACAGTGCACTCCAGTGCGGCGGCTTCTGCCGAAATGTGCCCGGGACCGGCGCTTAGCTCCGGGGAGCTCCGTATTTCGTCTTTAGCGTCTTTTGCGGTGTACATCATTGCAAAAAACTTTTCCACTATGTCTGGCAAGGAGAAACTGTGCAAGCACAGAAAACACCTCCCATCTTGTTTTACATGTTGCAGAGAGGTTTGCAGAGTGTTTTGCAAGAAGAAAAACAAAGTTGCTCAAAACACCTTCCAACAGAATGTTCATGTGTTTGGAAAAGGTGGGAGAGTGGTAAGGTACTGTTTTCTATCAGTTTGCAAGGTGCGCACACTATCCCAGTGATGTGCAGCTTCATTCTCACCTTTCCGAAGCAGCCGCACTCTCCAGCTGCCGGAGGCGAAGAAGCGGCTTCTTCGAGCAAAGGCGATTTTGCCGGTCACTGTGCACTCCAGTGCGGCGGCTTCTGCCGAAATGTGCCCGGGACCGGCGCTTAGCTCCGGGGAGCTCCGTATTTCGTCTTTAGCGTCTTTTGTGGTGTACGTCATTGCAAAAATCCTTTCCACCATGTCTGGCATGGAAAAACAGTGCCACCCCAGGAAACATCTCCCATCCTGTTTTACATGTTGCAGAGAGGTTTGCAGAGTGTTTTGCAAGATAAAAAAGAAAGTTGCTCAAAACACTTTCCAACCGAATGTTCATGTGTTTGGAAAAGGTAGGAGAGTGGTAAGGTACTGTTTTCTATCAGTTTGCAAGGTGCGCACACTATCCCAGTGATTAGCAGCTTCATTCTCACCTTTCCGAAGCAGCCGCACTCTCCAGCTGCCGGAGGCGAAGAAGCGGCTTCTTCGAGCAAAGGCGATTGTGCCGGTCACAGTGCACTCCAGTGCGGCGGCTTCTGCCGAAATGTGCCCGGGACCGGCGCTTAGCTCCGGGGAGCTCCGTATTTCGTCTTTAGCGTCTTTTGTGGTGTACGTCATTGCAAAAATCCTTTCCACCATGTCTGGCATGGAAAAACTGTGCCACCCCAGGAAACATCTCCCATCCTGTTTCACATGTTGCAGAGAGGTTTGCAGAGTGTTTTGCAAGAAGAAAAAGAAAGTTGCTCAAAACACTTTCCAACCGAATGTTCATGTGTTTGGAAAAGGTAGGAGAGTGGTAAGGTACTGTTTTCTATCAGTTTGCAAGCTGCGCCCACAATCCTAGTGATGAGCAGCTTCATTCTCACCTTTCCGAAGCAGCCGCACTCTCCAGCTGCCGGAGGCGAAGAAGCGGCTTCTTCGAGCAAAGGCGATTGTGCCGGTCACAGTGCACTCCAGTGCGGCGGCTTCTGCCGAAATGTGCCCGGGACCGGCGCTTAGCTCCGGGGAGCTCCGTATTTCGTCTTTAGCGTCTTTTGAGGTTTACCTCATTGCAAAAATCCTTTCCGCCATGTCTGGCATGGAGAAAGTGTGCCACCCCAGAAAACATCTCCCATCGTGTTTTACATGTTGCAGAGAGGTTTGCAGAGTTTTTTGCAACAAGAAAAACAAAATTGTCCAAAACACCTTCCAACCGAATATTCATGTGTTTGGAAAAGGTAGGAGAGTGGTAAGGTACTGTTTTCTATCAGTTTGCAAGCTGCGCATACTATCCCAGTGATGTGCAGCTTCATTCTCACCTTTCCGAAGCAGCCGCACTCTCCAGCTGCCGGAGGCGAAGAAGCGGCTTGTTAGAGCAAAGGCGATTGTGCCGGTCACTGTGCTCTCCAGTGCGGCGGCTTCTGCCGAAATGTGCGCGGGACCGGCGCTTGGCTCCGGGGAGCTCCGTATGCTTCGTCTTTAGCGTCTTTTGCGGTCTTCATCATTGCAAAAAACTTTTCAACTATGTCGGGCAAGGAGAAACTGTGCAAGCACAGAAAACCTCTCCCATCGTGTTTTACATGTTTCTGAAATGTTTTCAGAGTGTTTTGCAAGAAGAAAAACAAAGTTGCTCAAAACACTTTCCAATCGAATGTTCATGTGTTTGGAAAAGGTAGGAGAGTGGTAAGGTACTGTTTTCTATCAGTTTGCAAGCTCCGCACACTATCCCAGTGATTAGCAGCTTCATTCTCACCTTTCCGAAGCAGCCGCACTCTCCAGGTGCCGGAGGCAAAGAAGCGGCTTCTTCGAGAAAAGGCGATTTTGCCATTCAGTGTGCACTCCAGTGCGGCGGCTTCTGCCGAAATGTGCCCGGGACCGGCGCTTAGCTCCGGGGAGCTCCGTATTTCGTCTTTAGCGTCTTTTAAGGTGTACATCATTGCAAAAAACTTTTCCACTATGTCTGGCAAGGAGAAACTGTGCAAGCACAGAAAACACCTCCCATCTTGTTTTACATGTTGCAGAGATTTTTGCAGAGTGTTTTGCAACAAGAAAAACAAAGTTGTCTAAAACACTTCCCAACCGAATGTTCATGTGTTTGGAAAAGGTAGGAGAGTGGTAAGGTACTGTTTTCTATCCGTTTGCAAGCTGCGCACACAATCCTAGTGATGTGCAGCTTCATTCTCACCTTTCCGAAGCAGCCGCACTCTCCAGCTGCCGGAGGCGAAGAAGCGGCTTGTTAGAGCAAAGGCGATTGTGCCGGTCACAGTGCACTCCAGTGCGGCGGCTTCTGCCGAAATGTGCCCGGGACCGGCGCTTAGCTCCGGGGAGCTCCGTATTTCGTCTTTAGCGTCTTTTGTGGTGTACATGATTGCAAAAAACTTTTTCACTATGTCTGGCAAGGAGAAACTGCGCAAGCACAGAAAACACCTCCCATCTTGTTTTACATGTTGCAGAGAGGTTTGCAGAGTGTTTTGCAAGAAGAAAAACAAAGTTGCTCAAAACACCTTTTAACAGACTGTTCATGTGTTTGGAAAAGGTGGGAGAGTGGTAAGGTACTGTTTTCTATCAGATTGCAAGCTGCGCAGACTATTCTAGTGATGTGCCGCTTCATTCTCACCTTTCCGAAGCAGCCGCACTCTCCAGCTGCCGGAGGCGAAGAAGCGGCTTGTTAGAGCAAAGGCGATTGTGCCGGTCACTGTGCACTCCAGTGCGGCGGCTTCTGCCGAAATGTGCCCGGGACCGGCGCTTAGCTCCGGGGAGCTCCGTATTTCGTCTTTAGCGTCTTTTGTGGTGTACGTCATTGCAAAAATCCTTTCCACCATGTCTGGCATGGAAAAACTGTGCCACCCCAGGAAACATCTCCCATCGTGTTTTACATGTTGCAGAGAGGTTTGCAGAGTGTTTTGCAAGAAGAAAAACAAAGTTGCTCAAAACACCTTCCAACAGAATGTTCATGTGTTTGGAAAAGGTGGGAGAGTAGTAAGGTACTGTTTTCTGTCAGTTTGCAAGCTGCGCACACAATCCTAGTGATGTGCAACTTCATTCTCACCTTTCCGAAGCAGCCGCACTCTACAGCTGCCGGAGGCGTAGAAGCGGCTTCTTCGAGCAAAGGCGATTGTGCCGGTCACAGTGCACTCCAGTGCGGCGGCTTCTGCCGAAATGTGCCCGGGACCGGCGCTTAGCTCCGGGGAGCTCCGTATTTCGTCTTTAGCGTCTTTTAAGGTGTACATCATTGCAAAAAACTTTTCCACTATATCTGGCAAGGAGAAACTGTGCAAGCACAGAAAACACCTCCCATCTTGTTTCACATGTTGCAGAGAGGTTTGCAGAGTGTTTTGCAAGAAGAAAAAGAAAGTTGCTCAAAACACTTTCCAACCGAATGTTCATGTGTTTGGAAAAGGTAGGAGAGTGGTAAGGTACTGTTTTCTATCAGTTTGCAAGGTGCGCACACTATCCCAGTGATTAGCAGCTTCATTCTCACCTTTCCGAAGCAGCCGCACTCTCCAGCTGCCGGAGGCGAAGAAGCGGCTTCTTCGAGCAAAGGCGATTGTGCCGGTCACAGTGCACTCCAGTGCGGCGGCTTCTGCCGAAATGTGCCCGGGACCGGCGCTTAGCTCCGGGGAGCTCCGTATTTCGTCTTTAGCGTCTTTTGTGGTGTACATCATTGCAAAAAACTTTTCCACTATGTCTGGCAAGGAGAAACTGTGCAAGCACAGAAAACACTTCCCATCTTGTTTTACATGTTGCAGAGAGGTTTGCAGAGTGTTTTGCAAGAAGA
Source organism: Zonotrichia albicollis (assembly GCF_047830755.1). Lineage (NCBI taxonomy): Eukaryota > Metazoa > Chordata > Aves > Passeriformes > Passerellidae > Zonotrichia > Zonotrichia albicollis. The sequence goes on from NC_133859.1 coordinate 992,935, forward strand.
AAAACAAAGTTGCTCAAAACACCTTCCAACAGAATGTTCATGTGTTTGGAAAAGGTGGGAGAGTGGTAAGGTACTGTTTTCTATCAGATTGCAAGCTGCGCAGACTATTCCAGTGATGTGCCGCTTCATTCTCACCTTTCCGAAGCAGCCGCACTCTCCAGCTGCCGGAGGCGAAGAAGCGGCTTGTTAGAGCAAAGGCGATTGTGCCGGTCACTGTGCACTCCAGTGCGGCGGCTTCTGCCGAAATGTGCCCGGGACCGGCGCTTAGCTCCGGGGAGCTCCGTATTTCGTCTTTAGCGTCTTTTAAGGTGTACGTCATTGCAAAAAACTTTTCCACTACGTCTGGCAAGGAGAAACTGTGCAAGCACAGAAAACACCTCCCATCTTGTTTTACATGTTGCAGAGAGGTTTGCAGAGTGTTTTGCAAGAAGAAAAAGAAAGTTGTCCAAAACACTTTCCAACCGAATGTTCATGTGTTTGGAAAAGGTAGGAGAGTGGTAAGGTACTGTTTTCTATCCGTTTGCAAGCTGCGCACACAATCCTAGTGATGTGCCGCTTCATTCTCACCTTTCCGAAGCAGCCGCACTCTCCAGCTGCCGGAGGCGAAGAAGCGGCTTCTTCGAGCAAAGGCGATTGTGCCGGTCACAGTGCACTCCAGTGCGGCGGCTTCTGCCGAAATGTGCCCGGGACCGGCGCTTAGCTCCGGGGAGCTCCGTATTTCGTCTTTAGCGTCTTTTAAGGTGTACATCATTGCAAAAAACTTTTCCACTATGTCTGGCAAGGAGAAACTGTGCAAGCACAGAAAACACCTCCCATCTTGTTTTACATGTTGCAGAGAGGTTTGCAGAGTGTTTTGCAAGAAGAAAAACAAAGTTGCTCAAAACACCTTCCAACAGAATGTTCATGTGTTTGGAAAAGGTGGGAGACTGGTAAGGTACTGTTTTCTATCAGATTGCAAGCTGCGCAGACTATTCCAGTGATGTGCCGCTTCATTCTCACGTTTCCGAAGCAGCCGCACTCTCCAGCTGCCGGAGGCGAAGAAGCGGCTTGTTAGAGCAAAGGCGATTGTGCCGGTCACTGTGCACTCCAGTGCGGCGGCTTCTGCCGAAATGTGCCCGGGACCGGCGCTTAGCTCCGGGGAGCTCCGTATTTCGTCTTTAGCGTCTTTTGTGGTGTACGTCATTGCAAAAATCCTTTCCACCATGTCTGGCATGGAAAAACTGTGCCACCCCAGGAAACATCTCCCATCGTGTTTTACATGTTGCAGAGAGGTTTGCAGAGTGTTTTGCAAGAAGAAAAACAAAGTTGCTCAAAACACTTTCCAATCGAATATTCATGTGTTTGGAAAAGGTAGGAGAGTAGTAAGGTACTGTTTTCTGTCAGTTTGCAAGCTGCGCACACAATCCTAGTGATGTGCAGCTTCATTCTCACCTTTCCGAAGCAGCCGCACTCTCCAGCTGCCGGAGGCGAAGAAGCGGCTTCTTCGAGCAAAGGCGATTGTGCCGGTCACAGTGCACTCCAGTGCGGCGGCTTCTGCCGAAATGTGCCCGGGACCGGCGCTTGGCTCCGGGGAGCTCCGTATTTCGTCTTTAGCGTCTTTTGTGGTGTACATCATTGCAAAAAACTTTTCCACTATGTCTGGCAAGGAGAAACTGTGCAAGCACAGAAAACACCTCCCATCTTGTTTTACATGTTGCAGAGAGGTTTGCAGAGTGTTTTGCAAGAAGAAAAACAAAGTTGCTCAAAACACCTTCCAACAGAATGTTCATGTGTTTGGAAAAGGTAGGAGAGTGGTAAGGTACTGTTTTCTATCAGTTTGCAAGGTGCGCACACTATCCCAGTGATTAGCAGCTTCATTCTCACCTTTCCGAAGCAGCCGCACTCTCCAGCTGCCGGAGGCGAAGAAGCGGCTTCTTCGAGCAAAGGCGATTGTGCCGGTCACAGTGCACTCCAGTGCGGCGGCTTCTGCCGAAATGTGCCCGGGACCGGCGCTTAGCTCCGGGGAGCTCCGTATTTCGTCTTTAGCGTCTTTTGTGGTGTACATCATTGCAAAAAACTTTTCCACTATGTCTGGCAAGGAGAAACTGTGCAAGCACAGAAAACACCTCCCATCTTGTTTTACATGTTGCAGAGAGGTTTGCAGAGTGTTTTGCAAGAAGAAAAACAAAGTTGCTCAAAACACTTTCCAACCGAATGTTCATGTGTTTGGAAAAGGTAGGAGAGTGGTAAGGTACTGTTTTCTATCAGTTTGCAAGGTGCGCACACTATCCCAGTGATGTGCAGCTTCATTCTCACCTTTCCGAAGCAGCCGCACTCTCCAGCTGCCGGAGGCGAAGAAGCGGCTTCTTCGAGCAAAGGCGATTGTGCCGGTCACAGTGCACTCCAGTGCGGCGGCTTCTGCCGAAATGTGCCCGGGACCGGCGCTTAGCTCCGGGGAGCTCCGTATTTCGTCTTTAGCGTCTTTTAAGGTGTACATCATTGCAAAAAACTTTTCCACTATGTCTGGCAAGGAGAAACTGTGCAAGCACAGAAAACACCTCCCATCTTGTTTTACATGTTGCAGAGAGGTTTGCAGAGTGTTTTGCAAGAAGAAAAAGAAAGTTGCTCAAAACACTTTCCAACCGAATGTTCATGTGTTTGGAAAAGGTAGGAGAGTGGTAAGGTACTGTTTTCTATCAGTTTGCAAGGTGCGCACACTATCCCAGTGATGTGCAGCTTCATTCTCACCTTTCCGAAGCAGCCGCACTCTCCAGCTTCCGGAGGCGAAGAAGCGGCTTCTTCGAGCAAAGGCGATTGTGCCGGTCACAGTGCACTCCAGTGCGGCGGCTTCTGCCGAAATGTGCCCGGGACCGGCGCTTAGCTCCGGGGAGCTCCGTATTTCGTCTTTAGCGTCTTTTGCGGAGTACATCATTGCAAAAAACTTTTCCACTATGTCTGGCAAGGAGAAACTGTGCAAGCACAGAAAACACCTCCCATCTTGTTTTACATGTTGCAGAGAGGTTTGCAGAGTGTTTTGCAAGAAGAAAAACAAAGTTGCTCAAAACACCTTCCAACAGAATGTTCATGTGTTTGGAAAAGGTGGGAGAGTGGTAAGGTACTGTTTTCTATCAGTTTGCAAGGTGCGCACACTATCCCAGTGATGTGCAGCTTCATTCTCACCTTTCCGAAGCAGCCGCACTCTCCAGCTGCCGGAGGCGAAGAAGCGGCTTCTTCGAGCAAAGGCGATTTTGCCGGTCACTGTGCACTCCAGTGCGGCGGCTTCTGCCGAAATGTGCCCGGGACCGGCGCTTAGCTCCGGGGAGCTCCGTATTTCGTCTTTAGCGTCTTTTGTGGTGTACGTCATTGCAAAAATCCTTTCCACCATGTCTGGCATGGAAAAACAGTGCCACCCCAGGAAACATCTCCCATCCTGTTTTACATGTTGCAGAGAGGTTTGCAGAGTGTTTTGCAAGAAGAAAAAGAAAGTTGCTCAAAACACTTTCCAACCGAATGTTCATGTGTTTGGAAAAGGTAGGAGAGTGGTAAGGTACTGTTTTCTATCAGTTTGCAAGGTGCGCACACTATCCCAGTGATTAGCAGCTTCATTCTCACCTTTCCGAAGCAGCCGCACTCTCCAGCTGCCGGAGGCGAAGAAGCGGCTTCTTCGAGCAAAGGCGATTTTGCCGGTCACAGTGCACTCCAGTGCGGCGGCTTCTGCCGAAATGTGCCCGGGACCGGCGCTTAGCTCCGGGGAGCTCCGTATTTCGTCTTTAGCGTCTTTTGTGGTGTACGTCATTGCAAAAATCCTTTCCACCATGTCTGGCATGGAAAAACTGTGCCACCCCAGAAAACATCTCCCATCCTGTTTTACATGTTGCAGAGAGGTTTGCAGAGTGTTTTGCAAGAAGAAAAACAAAGTTGCTCAAAACACTTTCCAATCGAATGTTCATGTGTTTGGAAAAGGTAGGAGAGTAGTAAGGTACTGTTTTCTGTCAGTTTGCAAGCTGCGCACACAATCCTAGTGATGTGCAGCTTCATTCTCACCTTTCCGAAGCAGCCGCACTCTCCAGCTGCCGGAGGCGAAGAAGCGGCTTCTTCGAGCAAAGGCGATTGTGCCGGTCACAGTGCACTCCAGTGCGGCGGCTTCTGCCGAAATGTGCCCGGGACCGGCGCTTGGCTCCGGGGAGCTCCGTATTTCGTCTTTAGCGTCTTTTGTGGTGTACATCATTGCAAAAAACTTTTCCACTATGTCTGGCAAGGAGAAACTGTGCAAGCACAGAAAACACCTCCCATCTTGTTTTACATGTTGCAGAGAGGTTTGCAGAGTGTTTTGCAAGAAGAAAAACAAAGTTGCTCAAAACACCTTCCAACAGAATGTTCATGTGTTTGGAAAAGGTAGGAGAGTGGTAAGGTACTGTTTTCTATCAGTTTGCAAGCTGCGCACACTATCCCAGTGATGTGCAGCTTCATTCTCACCTTTCCGAAGCAGCCGCACTCTCCAGCTTCCGGAGGCGAAGAAGCGGCTTCTTCGAGCAAAGGCGATTGTGCCGGTCACAGTGCACTCCAGTGCGGCGGCTTCTGCCGAAATGTGCCCGGGACCGGCGCTTAGCTCCGGGGAGCTCCGTATTTCGTCTTTAGCGTCTTTTGCGGTGTACATCATTGCAAAAAACTTTTCCACTATGTCTGGCAAGGAGAAACTGTGCAAGCACAGAAAACACCTCCCATCTTGTTTTACATGTTGCAGAGAGGTTTGCAGAGTGTTTTGCAAGAAGAAAAACAAAGTTGCTCAAAACACCTTCCAACAGAATGTTCATGTGTTTGGAAAAGGTGGGAGAGTGGTAAGGTACTGTTTTCTATCAGTTTGCAAGGTGCGCACACTATCCCAGTGATGTGCCGCTTCATTCTCACCTTTCCGAAGCAGCCGCACTCTCCAGCTGCCGGAGGCGAAGAAGCGGCTTGTTAGAGCAAAGGCGATTGTGCCGGTCACTGTGCACTCCAGTGCGGCGGCTTCTGCCGAAATGTGCCCGGGACCGGCGCTTAGCTCCGGGGAGCTCCGTATTTCGTCTTTAGCGTCTTTTGTGGTGTACGTCATTGCAAAAATCCTTTCCACCATGTCTGGCATGGAAAAACTGTGCCACCCCAGGAAACATCTCCCATCCTGTTTTACATGTTGCAGAGAGGTTTGCAGAGTGTTTTGCAAGAAGAAAAAGAAAGTTGCTCAAAACACCTTCCAACCGAATGTTCATGTGTTTGGAAAAGGTGGGAGAGTGGTAAGGTACTGTTTTCTATCAGTTTGCAAGCTGCGCACACAATCCTAGTGATGTGCAGCTTCATTCTCACCTTTCCGAAGCAGCCGCACTCTCCAGCTGCCGGAGTCGAAGAAGCGGCTTCTTCGAGCAAAGGCGATTGTGCCGGTCAGTGTGCACTCCAGTGCGGCGGCTTCTGCCGAAATGTGCCCGGGACCGGCGCTTAGCTCCGGGGAGCTCCGTATTTCGTCTTTAGCGTCTTTTGTGGTGTACGTCATTGCAAAAATCCTTTCCACCCTGTCTGGCATGGAGAAACTGTGCCACTGCAGAAAACATCTCCCATCTTCTTTTACATGTTGCAGAGAGGTTTGCAGACTGGTTTGCAAGAAGAAAAACAAAGTTGTCCAAAACACTTTCCAATCGAATGTTCATGTGTTTGGAAAAGGTAGAAGAGTGGTAAGGTACTGTTTTCAATCAGTTTGCAAGCTGCGCACACAATCCTAGTGATGTGCAGCTTCATTCTCACCTTTCCGAAGCAGCCGCACTCTCCAGCTGCCGGAGGCGAAGAAGCGGCTTGTTAGAGCAAAGGCGATTGTGCCGGTCACAGTGCACTCCAGTGCGGCGGCTTCTGCCGAAATGTGCCCGGTACCGGCGCTTAGCTCCGGGGAGCTCTGTATTTCGTCTTTAGCGTCTTTTAAGGTGTACATCATTGCAAAAAACTTTTCCACTATGTCTGGCAAGGAGAAACTGTGCAAGCACAGAAAACACCTCCCATCTTGTTTTACATGTTGCAGAGAGGTTTGCAGAGTGTTTTGCAAGAAGAAAAACAAAGTTGCTCAAAACACCTTCCAACAGAATGTTCATGTGTTTGGAAAAGGTGGGAGAGTGGTAAGGTACTGTTTTCTATCAGTTTGCAAGCTGCCCAGACTATTCCAGTGATGTGCCGCTTCATTCTCACCTTTCCGAAGCAGCCGCACTCTCCAGCTGCCGGAGGCGAAGAAGCGGCTTCTTCGAGCAAATTCGATTGTGCCGGTCACAGTGCACTCCAGTGCGGCGGCTTCTGCCGAAATGTGCCCGGGACCGGCGCTTAGCTCCGGGGAGCTCCGTATTTCGTCTTTAGCGTCTTTTGTGGTGTACGTCATTGCAAAAATCCTTTCCACCATGTCTGGCATGGAAAAACTGTGCCACCCCAGGAAACATCTCCCATCCTGTTTTACATGTTGCAGAGAGGTTTGCAGAGTGTTTTGCAAGAAGAAAAAGAAAGTTGCTCAAAACACTTTCCAATCGAATGTTCATGTGTTTGGAAAAGGTAGGAGAGTGGTAAGGTACTGTTTTCTATCAGTTTGCATGGTGCGCACACTATCCCAGTGATTAGCAGCTTCATTCTCACCTTTCCGAAGCAGCCGCACTCTCCAGCTGCCGGAGGCGAAGAAGCGGCTTCTTCGAGCAAAGGCGATTGTGCCGGTCACAGTGCACTCCAGTGCGGCGGCTTCTGCCGAAATGTGCCCGGGACCGGCGCTTAGCTTCGGGGAGCTCCGTATTTCGTCTTTAGCGTCTTTTGTGGTGTACATCATTGCAAAAAACTTTTCCACTATGTCTGGCAAGGAGAAACTGTGCAAGCACAGAAAACACCTCCCATCTTGTTTTACATGTTGCAGAGAGGTTTGCAGAGTGTTTTGCAAGAAGAAAAACAAAGTTGCTCAAAACACCTTCCAACAGAATGTTCATGTGTTTGGAAAAGGTGGGAGAGTGGTAAGGTACTGTTTTCTATCAGATTGCAAGCTGCGCAGACTATTCCAGTGATGTGCCGCTTCATTCTCACCTTTCCGAAGCAGCCGCACTCTCCAGCTGCCGGAGGCGAAGAAGCGGCTTGTTAGAGCAAAGGCGATTGTGCCGGTCACTGTGCACTCCAGTGCGGCGGCTTCTGCCGAAATGTGCCCGGGACCGGCGCTTAGCTCCGGGGAGCTCCGTATTTCGTCTTTAGCGTCTTTTGTGGTGTACGTCATTGCAAAAATCCTTTCCACCATGTCTGTCATGGAAAAACTGTGCCACCCCAGGAAACATCTCCCATCGTGTTTTACATGTTGCAGAGAGGTTTGCAGAGTGTTTTGCAAGAAGAAAAAGAAAGTTGCTCAAAACACTTTCCAACCGAATGTTCATGTGTTTGGAAAAGGTAGGAGAGTGGTAAGGTACTGTTTTCTGTCAGTTTGCAAGCTGCGCACACAATCCTAGTGATGTGCAGCTTCATTCTCATCTTTCCGAAGCAGCCGCACTCTCCAGCTGCCGGAGGCGTAGAAGCGGCTTCTTCGAGCAAAGGCGATTGTGCCGGTCACAGTGCACTCCAGTGCGGCGGCTTCTGCCGAAATGTGCCCGGGACCGGCGCTTAGCTCCGGGGAGCTCCGTATTTCGTCTTTAGCGTCTTTTAAGGTGTACATCATTGCAAAAAACTTTTCCACTATGTCTGGCAAGGAGAAACTGTGCAAGCACAGAAAACACCTCCCATCTTGTTTTACATGTTGCAGAGAGGTTTGCAGAGTGTTTTGCAAGAAGAAAAAGAAAGTTGCTCAAAACACTTTCCAACCGAATGTTCATGTGTTTGGAAAAGGTAGGAGAGTGGTAAGGTACTGTTTTCTATCAGTTTGCAAGGTGCGCACACTATCCCAAGTGATGTGCAGCTTCATTCTCACCTTTCCGAAGCAGCCGCACTCTCCAGCTTCCGGAGGCGAAGAAGCGGCTTCTTCGAGCAAAGGCGATTGTGCCGGTCACAGTGCACTCCAGTGCGGCGGCTTCTGCCGAAATGTGCCCGGGACCGGCGCTTAGCTCCGGGGAGCTCCGTATTTCGTCTTTAGCGTCTTTTGTGGTGTACGTCATTGCAAAAATCCTTTCCACCATGTCTGGCATGGAAAAACTGTGCCACCCCAGGAAACATCTCCCAACGTGTTTTACATGTTGCAGAGAGGTTTGCAGAGTTTTTTGCAACAAGAAAAACAAAATTGTCCAAAACACCTTCCAACCGAATATTCATGTGTTTGGAAAAGGTAGGAGAGTGGTAAGGTACTGTTTTCTATCAGTTTGCAAGCTGCGCATACTATCCCAGTGATGTGCAGCTTCATTCTCACCTTTCCGAAGCAGCCGCACTCTCCAACTGCCGGAGGCGAAGAAGCGGCTTGTTAGAGCAAAGGCGATTGTGCCGGTCACTGTGCTCTCCAGTGCGGCGGCTTCTGCCGAAATGTGCGCGGGACCGGCGCTTGGCTCCGGGGAGCTCCGTATGCTTCGTCTTTAGCGTCTTTTGCGGTCTTCATCATTGCAAAAAACTTTTCAACTATGTCGGGCAAAGAGAAACTGTGCAAGCACAGAAAACCTCTCCCATCGTGTTTTACATGTTTCTGAAATGTTTTCAGAGTGTTTTGCAAGAAGAAAAACAAAGTTGCTCAAAACACTTTCCAATCGAATGTTCATGTGTTTGGAAAAGGTAGGAGAGTGGTAAGGTACTGTTTTCTATCAGTTTGCAAGCTCCGCACACTATCCCAGTGATTAGCAGCTTCATTCTCACCTTTCCGAAGCAGCCGCACTCTCCAGGTGCCGGAGGCGAAGAAGCGGCTTCTTCGAGAAAAGGCGATTTTGCCATTCAGTGTGCACTCCAGTGCGGCGGCTTCTGCCGAAATGTGCCCGGGACCGGCGCTTAGCTCCGGGGAGCTCCGTATTTCGTCTTTAGCGTCTTTTGTGGGGAACATCATTGCAAAAATCCTTTCCACCATGTCTGGCATGGAAAAACTGTGCCACTCCTGAAAACATCTCCTATCTTGTTTCACATGTTGCAGAGAGGTTTGCAGAGTGTTTTGCAAGAAGAAAAACAAAGTTGCTCAAAACACTTTCCAATCGAATGTTCATGTGTTTGGAAAAGGTAGGAGAGTAGTAAGGTACTGTTTTCTATCAGTTTGCAAGCTGCGCCCACAATCCTAGTGATGAGCAGCTTCATTCTCACCTTTCCGATGCAGCCGCACTCTCCAGCTGCCGGAGGCGAAGAAGCGGCTTCTTCGAGCAAAGGCGATTGTGCCGGTCACAGTGCACTCCAGTGCGGCGGCTTCTGCCGAAATGTGCCCGGGACCGGCGCTTAGCTCCGGGGAGCTCCGTATTTCGTCTTTAGCGTCTTTTGCGGTGTACATCATTGCAAAAAACTTTTCCACTATGTCTGGCAAGGAGAAACTGTGCAAGCACAGAAAACACCTCCCATCTTGTTTTACATGTTGCAGAGATTTTTGCAGAGTGTTTTGCAACAAGAAAAACAAAGTTGTCCAAAACACTTTCCAACCGAATGTTCATGTGTTTGGAAAAGGTAGGAGAGTGGTAAGGTACTGTTTTCTATCCGTTTGCAAGCTGCGCACACAATCCTAGTGATGTGCAGCTTCATTCTCACCTTTCCGAAGCAGCCGCACTCTCCAGCTGCCGGAGGCGAAGAAGCGGCTTCTTCGAGCAAAGGAGATTGTGCCGGTCACAGTGCACTCCAGTGCGGCGGCTTCTGCCGAAATGTGCCCGGGACCGGCGCTTAGCTCCGGGGAGCTCCGTATTTCGTCTTTAGCGTCTTTTGTGGTGTACATCATTGCAAAAAACTTTTCCACTATGTCTGGCAAGGAGAAACTGTGCAAGCACAGAAAACACCTCCCATCTTGTTTTACATGTTGCAGAGAGGTTTGCAGAGTGTTTTGCAAGAAGAAAAACAAAGTTGCTCAAAACACCTTCCAACAGAATGTTCATGTGTTTGGAAAAGGTGGGAGAGTGGTAAGGTACTGTTTTCTATCAGATTGCAAGCTGCCCAGACTATTCCAGTGATGTGCCGCTTCATTCTCACCTTTCCGAAGCAGCCGCACTCTCCAGCTGCCGGAGGCGAAGAAGCGGCTTGTTAGAGCAAAGGCGATTGTGCCGGTCACTGTGCACTCCAGTGCGGCGGCTTCTGCCGAAATGTGCCCGGGACCGGCGCTTAGCTCCGGGGAGCTCCGTATTTCGTCTTTAGCGTCTTTTGTGGTGTACGTCATTGCAAAAATCCTTTCCACCATGTCTGGCATGGAAAAACTGTGCCACCCCAGGAAACATCTCCCATCCTGTTTTACATGTTGCAGAGAGGTTTGCAGAGTGTTTTGCAAGAAGAAAAACAAAGTTTCTCAAAACACCTTCCAACCGAATGTTCATGTGTTTGGAAAAGGTAGGAGAGTGGTAAGGTACTGTTTTCTATCCGTTTGCAAGCTGCGCACACAATCCTAGTGATGTGCAGCTTCATTCTCACCTTTCCGAAGCAGCCGCACTCTCCAGCTGCCGGAGGCGAAGAAGCGGCTTCTTCGAGCAAAGGAGATTGTGCCGGTCACAGTGCACTCCAGTGCGGCGGCTTCTGCCGAAATGTGCCCGGGACCGGCGCTTAGCTCCGGGGAGCTCCGTATTTCGTCTTTAGCGTCTTTTGTGGTGTACATCATTGCAAAAAACTTTTCCACTATGTCTGGCAAGGAGAAACTGTGCAAGCACAGAAAACACCTCCCATCTTGTTTTACATGTTGCAGAGAGGTTTGCAGAGTGTTTTGCAAGAAGAAAAACAAAGTTGCTCAAAACACCTTCCAACAGAATGTTCATGTGTTTGGAAAAGGTGGGAGAGTGGTAAGGTACTGTTTTCTATCAGATTGCAAGCTGCCCAGACTATTCCAGTGATGTGCCGCTTCATTCTCACCTTTCCGAAGCAGCCGCACTCTCCAGCTGCCGGAGGCGAAGAAGCGGCTTGTTAGAGCAAAGGCGATTGTGCCGGTCACTGTGCACTCCAGTGCGGCGGCTTCTGCCGAAATGTGCCCGGGACCGGCGCTTAGCTCCGGGGAGCTCCGTATTTCGTCTTTAGCGTCTTTTGTGGTGTACGTCATTGCAAAAATCCTTTCCACCATGTCTGGCATGGAAAAACTGTGCCACCCCAGGAAACATCTCCCATCCTGTTTTACATGTTGCAGAGAGGTTTGCAGAGTGTTTTGCAAGAAGAAAAACAAAGTTTCTCAAAACACCTTCCAACCGAATGTTCATGTGTTTGGAAAAGGTAGGAGAGTGGTAAGGTACTGTTTTCTATCAGTTTGCAAGGTGCGCATACTATCCCAGTGATGTGCAGCTTCATTCTCACCTTTCCGAAGCAGCCGCACTCTCCAGCTGCCGGAGGCGAAGAAGCGGCTTCTTCGAGCAAAGGCGATTGTGCCGGTCACAGTGCACTCCAGTGCGGCGGCTTCTGCCGAAATGTGCCCGGGACCGGCGCTTAGCTCCGGGGAGCTCCGTATTTCGTCTTTAGCGTCTTTTGTGGTGTACGTCATTGCAAAAATCCTTTCCACCATGTCTGGCATGGAAAAACTGTGCCACCCCAGGAAACATCTCCCATCCTGTTTCACATGTTGCAGAGAGGTTTGCAGAGTGTTTTGCAAGAAGAAAAAGAAAGTTGCTCAAAACACTTTCCAACCGAATGTTCATGTGTTTGGAAAAGGTAGGAGAGTGGTAAGGTACTGTTTTCTATCAGTTTGCAAGCTGCGCCCACAATCCTAGTGATGAGCAGCTTCATTCTCACCTTTCCGAAGCAGCCGCACTCTCCAGCTGCCGGAGGCGAAGAAGCGGCTTCTTCGAGCAAAGGCGATTGTGCCGGTCACAGTGCACTCCAGTGCGGCGGCTTCTGCCGAAATGTGCCCGGGACCGGCGCTTAGCTCCGGGGAGCTCCGTATTTCGTCTTTAGCGTCTTTTGAGGTTTACCTCATTGCAAAAATCCTTTCCGCCATGTCTGGCATGGAGAAAGTGTGCCACCCCAGAAAACATCTCCCATCGTGTTTTACATGTTGCAGAGAGGTTTGCAGAGCTTTTGCAACAAGAAAAACAAAATTGTCCAAAACACCTTCCAACCGAATATTCATGTGTTTGGAAAAGGTAGGAGAGTGGTAAGGTACTGTTTTCTATCAGTTTGCAAGCTGCGCATACTATCCCAGTGATGTGCAGCTTCATTCTCACCTTTCCGAAGCAGCCGCACTCTCCAGCTGCCGGAGGCGAAGAAGCGGCTTGTTAGAGCAAAGGCGATTGTGCCGGTCACTGTGCTCTCCAGTGCGGCGGCTTCTGCCGAAATGTGCGCGGGACCGGCGCTTGGCTCCGGGGAGCTCCGTATGCTTCGTCTTTAGCGTCTTTTGCGGTCTTCATCATTGCAAAAAACTTTTCAACTATGTCGGGCAAGGAGAAACTGTGCAAGCACAGAAAACCTCTCCCATCGTGTTTTACATGTTTCTGAAATGTTTTCAGAGTGTTTTGCAAGAAGAAAAACAAAGTTGCTCAAAACACTTTCCAATCGAATGTTCATGTGTTTGGAAAAGGTAGGAGAGTGGTAAGGTACTGTTTTCTATCAGTTTGCAAGCTCCGCACACTATCCCAGTGATTAGCAGCTTCATTCTCACCTTTCCGAAGCAGCCGCACTCTCCAGGTGCCGGAGGCAAAGAAGCGGCTTCTTCGAGCAAAGGCGATTGTGCCGGTCACAGTGCACTCCAGTGCGGCGGCTTCTGCCGAAATGTGCCCGGGACCGGCGCTTAGCTCCGGGGAGCTCCGTATTTCGTCTTTAGCGTCTTTTGTGGTGTACATGATTGCAAAAAACTTTTTCACTATGTCTGGCAAGGAGAAACTGTGCAAGCACAGAAAACACCTCCCATCTTGTTTTACATGTTGCAGAGAGGTTTGCAGAGTGTTTTGCAAGAAGAAAAACAAAGTTGCTCAAAACACCTTTTAACAGACTGTTCATGTGTTTGGAAAAGGTGGGAGAGTGGTAAGGTACTGTTTTCTATCAGATTGCAAGCTGCGCAGACTATTCTAGTGATGTGCCGCTTCATTCTCACCTTTCCGAAGCAGCCGCACTCTCCAGCTGCCGGAGGCGAAGAAGCGGCTTGTTAGAGCAAAGGCGATTGTGCCGGTCACTGTGCACTCCAGTGCGGCGGCTTCTGCCGAAATGTGCCCGGGACCGGCGCTTAGCTCCGGGGAGCTCCGTATTTCGTCTTTAGCGTCTTTTGTGGTGTACGTCATTGCAAAAATCCTTTCCACCATGTCTGGCATGGAAAAACTGTGCCACCCCAGGAAACATCTCCCATCCTGTTTCACATGTTGCAGAGAGGTTTGCAGAGTGTTTTGCAAGAAGAAAAAGAAAGTTGCTCAAAACACTTTCCAACCGAATGTTCATGTGTTTGGAAAAGGTAGGAGAGTGGTAAGGTACTGTTTTCTATCAGTTTGCAAGCTGCGCCCACAATCCTAGTGATGAGCAGCTTCATTCTCACCTTTCCGAAGCAGCCGCACTCTCCAGCTGCCGGAGGCGAAGAAGCGGCTTCTTCGAGCAAAGGCGATTGTGCCGGTCACAGTGCACTCCAGTGCGGCGGCTTCTGCCGAAATGTGCCCGGGACCGGCGCTTAGCTCCGGGGAGCTCCGTATTTCGTCTTTAGCGTCTTTTGTGGGGAACATCATTGCAAAAATCCTTTCCACCATGTCTGGCATGGAAAAACTGTGCCACTCCTGAAAACATCTCCCATCTTGTTTCACATGTTGCAGAGAGGTTTGCAGACTGGTTTGCAAGAAGAAAAACAAAGTTGCTCAAATCACTTTCCAATCGAATGTTCATGTGTTTGGAAAAGGTAGGAGAGTAGTAAGGTACTGTTTTCTATCAGTTTGCAAGCTGCGCCCACAATCCTAGTGATGAGCAGCTTCATTCTCACCTTTCCGAAGCAGCCGCACTCTCCAGCTGCCGGAGGCGAAGAAGCGGCTTCTTCGAGCAAAGGCGATTGTGCCGGTCACAGTGCACTCCAGTGCGGCGGCTTCTGCCGAAATGTGCCCGGGACCGGCGCTTAGCTCCGGGGAGCTCCGTATTTCGTCTTTAGCGTCTTTTAAGGTGTACATCATTGCAAAAAACTTTTCCACTATGTCTGGCAAGGAGAAACTGTGCAAGCACAGAAAACACCTCCCATCTTGTTTTACATGTTGCAGAGATTTTTGCAGAGTGTTTTGCAACAAGAAAAACAAAGTTGCTCAAAACACTTTCCAACCGAATGTTCATGTGTTTGGAAAAGGTAGGAGAGTGGTAAGGTACTGTTTTCTATCCGTTTGCAAGCTGCGCACACAATCCTAGTGATGTGCAGCTTCATTCTCACCTTTCCGAAGCAGCCGCACTCTCCAGCTGCCGGAGGCGAAGAAGCGGCTTCTTCGAGCAAAGGCGATTGTGCCGGTCACAGTGCACTCCAGTGCGGCGGCTTCTGCCGAAATGTGCCCGGGACCGGCGCTTAGCTCCGGGGAGCTCCGTATTTCGTCTTTAGCGTCTTTTGTGGTGTACATCATTGCAAAAAACTTTTTCACTATGTCTGGCAAGGAGAAACTGTGCAAGCACAGAAAACACCTCCCATCTTGTTTTACATGTTGCAGAGAGGTTTGCAGAGTGTTTTGCAAGAAGAAAAACAAAGTTGCTCAAAACACCTTCCAACAGAATGTTCATGTGTTTGGAAAAGGTGGGAGAGTAGTAAGGTACTGTTTTCTGTCAGTTTGCAAGCTGCGCACACAATCCTAGTGATGTGCAACTTCATTCTCACCTTTCCGAAGCAGCCGCACTCTACAGCTGCCGGAGGCGTAGAAGCGGCTTCTTCGAGCAAAGGCGATTGTGCCGGTCACAGTGCACTCCAGTGCGGCGGCTTCTGCCGAAATGTGCCCGGGACCGGCGCTTAGCTCCGGGGAGCTCCGTATTTCGTCTTTAGCGTCTTTTAAGGTGTACATCATTGCAAAAAACTTTTCCACTATATCTGGCAAGGAGAAACTGTGCAAGCACAGAAAACACCTCCCATCTTGTTTCACATGTTGCAGAGAGGTTTGCAGAGTGTTTTGCAAGAAGAAAAAGAAAGTTGCTCAAAACACTTTCCAACCGAATGTTCATGTGTTTGGAAAAGGTAGGAGAGTGGTAAGGTACTGTTTTCTATCAGTTTGCAAGGTGCGCACACTATCCCAGTGATTAGCAGCTTCATTCTCACCTTTCCGAAGCAGCCGCACTCTCCAGCTGCCGGAGGCGAAGAAGCGGCTTCTTCGAGCAAAGGCGATTGTGCCGGTCACAGTGCACTCCAGTGCGGCGGCTTCTGCCGAAATGTGCCCGGGACCGGCGCTTAGCTCCGGGGAGCTCCGTATTTCGTCTTTAGCGTCTTTTGTGGTGTACATCATTGCAAAAAACTTTTCCACTATGTCTGGCAAGGAGAAACTGTGCAAGCACAGAAAACACTTCCCATCTTGTTTTACATGTTGCAGAGAGGTTTGCAGAGTGTTTTGCAAGAAGAAAAACAAAGTTGCTCAAAACACCTTCCAACAGAATGTTCATGTGTTTGGAAAAGGTGGGAGAGTGGTAAGGTACTGTTTTCTATCAGATTGCAAGCTGCGCAGACTATTCCAGTGATGTGCCGCTTCATTCTCACCTTTCCGAAGCAGCCGCACTCTCCAGCTGCCGGAGGCGAAGAAGCGGCTTGTTAGAGCAAAGGCGATTGTGCCGGTCACTGTGCACTCCAGTGCGGCGGCTTCTGCCGAAATGTGCCCGGGACCGGCGCTTAGCTCCGGGGAGCTCCGTATTTCGTCTTTAGCGTCTTTTAAGGTGTACGTCATTGCAAAAAACTTTTCCACTATGTCTGGCAAGGAGAAACTGTGCAAGCACAGAAAACACCTCCCATC
Source organism: Zonotrichia albicollis (assembly GCF_047830755.1). Lineage (NCBI taxonomy): Eukaryota > Metazoa > Chordata > Aves > Passeriformes > Passerellidae > Zonotrichia > Zonotrichia albicollis. Next base: position 1,008,876 of record NC_133859.1, read on the forward strand.
TTGTTTTACATGTTGCAGAGAGGTTTGCAGAGTGTTTTGCAAGAAGAAAAAGAAAGTTGTCCAAAACACTTTCCAACCGAATGTTCATGTGTTTGGAAAAGGTAGGAGAGTGGTAAGGTACTGTTTTCTATCCGTTTGCAAGCTGCGCACACAATCCTAGTGATGTGCCGCTTCATTCTCACCTTTCCGAAGCAGCCGCACTCTCCAGCTGCCGGAGGCGAAGAAGCGGCTTCTTCGAGCAAAGGCGATTGTGCCGGTCACAGTGCACTCCAGTGCGGCGGCTTCTGCCGAAATGTGCCCGGGACCGGCGCTTAGCTCCGGGGAGCTCCGTATTTCGTCTTTAGCGTCTTTTGTGGTGTACATCATTGCAAAAAACTTTTCCACTATGTCTGGCAAGGAGAAACTGTGCAAGCACAGAAAACACCTCCCATCTTGTTTTACATGTTGCAGAGAGGTTTGCAGAGTGTTTTGCAAGAAGAAAAACAAAGTTGCTCAAAACACCTTCCAACAGAATGTTCATGTGTTTGGAAAAGGTAGGAGAGTGGTAAGGTACTGTTTTCTATCAGATTGCAAGCTGCGCAGACTATTCCAGTGATGTGCCGCTTCATTCTCACGTTTCCGAAGCAGCCGCACTCTCCAGCTGCCGGAGGCGAAGAAGCGGCTTGTTAGAGCAAAGGCGATTGTGCCGGTCACTGTGCACTCCAGTGCGGCGGCTTCTGCCGAAATGTGCCCGGGACCGGCGCTTAGCTCCGGGGAGCTCCGTATTTCGTCTTTAGCGTCTTTTGTGGTGTACGTCATTGCAAAAATCCTTTCCACCATGTCTGGCATGGAAAAACTGTGCCACCCCAGGAAACATCTCCCATCGTGTTTTACATGTTGCAGAGAGGTTTGCAGAGTGTTTTGCAAGAAGAAAAACAAAGTTGCTCAAAACACTTTCCAATCGAATATTCATGTGTTTGGAAAAGGTAGGAGAGTAGTAAGGTACTGTTTTCTGTCAGTTTGCAAGCTGCGCACACAATCCTAGTGATGTGCAGCTTCATTCTCACCTTTCCGAAGCAGCCGCACTCTCCAGCTGCCGGAGGCGAAGAAGCGGCTTCTTCGAGCAAAGGCGATTGTGCCGGTCACAGTGCACTCCAGTGCGGCGGCTTCTGCCGAAATGTGCCCGGGACCGGCGCTTGGCTCCGGGGAGCTCCGTATTTCGTCTTTAGCGTCTTTTGTGGTGTACATCATTGCAAAAAACTTTTCCACTATGTCTGGCAAGGAGAAACTGTGCAAGCACAGAAAACACCTCCCATCTTGTTTTACATGTTGCAGAGAGGTTTGCAGAGTGTTTTGCAAGAAGAAAAACAAAGTTGCTCAAAACACTTTCCAACCGAATGTTCATGTGTTTGGAAAAGGTAGGAGAGTGGTAAGGTACTGTTTTCTATCAGTTTGCAAGGTGCGCACACTATCCCAGTGATTAGCAGCTTCATTCTCACCTTTCCGAAGCAGCCGCACTCTCCAGCTGCCGGAGGCGAAGAAGCGGCTTCTTCGAGCAAAGGCGATTGTGCCGGTCACAGTGCACTCCAGTGCGGCGGCTTCTGCCGAAATGTGCCCGGGACCGGCGCTTAGCTCCGGGGAGCTCCGTATTTCGTCTTTAGCGTCTTTTGTGGTGTACGTCATTGCAAAAAACTTTTCCACTATGTCTGGCAAGGAGAAACTGTGCAAGCACAGAAAACACCTCCCATCTTGTTTTACATGTTGCAGAGAGGTTTGCAGAGTGTTTTGCAAGAAGAAAAACAAAGTTGCTCAAAACACTTTCCAACCGAATGTTCATGTGTTTGGAAAAGGTAGGAGAGTGGTAAGGTACTGTTTTCTATCAGTTTGCAAGGTGCGCACACTATCCCAGTGATTAGCAGCTTCATTCTCACCTTTCCGAAGCAGCCGCACTCTCCAGCTGCCGGAGGCGAAGAAGCGGCTTCTTCGAGCAAAGGCGATTGTGCCGGTCACAGTGCACTCCAGTGCGGCGGCTTCTGCCGAAATGTGCCCGGGACCGGCGCTTAGCTCCGGGGAGCTCCGTATTTCGTCTTTAGCGTCTTTTGTGGTGTACGTCATTGCAAAAAACTTTTCCACTATGTCTGGCAAGGAGAAACTGTGCAAGCACAGAAAACACCTCCCATCTTGTTTTACATGTTGCAGAGAGGTTTGCAGAGTGTTTTGCAAGAAGAAAAACAAAGTTGCTCAAAACACTTTCCAACCGAATGTTCATGTGTTTGGAAAAGGTAGGAGAGTGGTAAGGTACTGTTTTCTATCAGTTTGCAAGGTGCGCACACTATCCCAGTGATGTGCAGCTTCATTCTCACCTTTCCGAAGCAGCCGCACTCTCCAGCTGCCGGAGGCGAAGAAGCGGCTTCTTCGAGCAAAGGCGATTGTGCCGGTCACAGTGCACTCCAGTGCGGCGGCTTCTGCCGAAATGTGCCCGGGACCGGCGCTTAGCTCCGGGGAGCTCCGTATTTCGTCTTTAGCGTCTTTTAAGGTGTACATCATTGCAAAAAACTTTTCCACTATGTCTGGCAAGGAGAAACTGTGCAAGCACAGAAAACACCTCCCATCTTGTTTTACATGTTGCAGAGAGGTTTGCAGAGTGTTTTGCAAGAAGAAAAAGAAAGTTGCTCAAAACACTTTCCAACCGAATGTTCATGTGTTTGGAAAAGGTAGGAGAGTGGTAAGGTACTGTTTTCTATCAGTTTGCAAGGTGCGCACACTATCCCAGTGATGTGCAGCTTCATTCTCACCTTTCCGAAGCAGCCGCACTCTCCAGCTGCCGGAGGCGAAGAAGCGGCTTCTTCGAGCAAAGGCGATTTTGCCGGTCACTGTGCACTCCAGTGCGGCGGCTTCTGCCGAAATGTGCCCGGGACCGGCGCTTAGCTCCGGGGAGCTCCGTATTTCGTCTTTAGCGTCTTTTGTGGTGTACGTCATTGCAAAAATCCTTTCCACCATGTCTGGCATGGAAAAACAGTGCCACCCCAGGAAACATCTCCCATCCTGTTTTACATGTTGCAGAGAGGTTTGCAGAGTGTTTTGCAAGAAGAAAAAGAAAGTTGCTCAAAACACTTTCCAACCGAATGTTCATGTGTTTGGAAAAGGTAGGAGAGTGGTAAGGTACTGTTTTCTATCAGTTTGCAAGGTGCGCACACTATCCCAGTGATGTGCAGCTTCATTCTCACCTTTCCGAAGCAGCCGCACTCTCCAGCTGCCGGAGGCGAAGAAGCGGCTTCTTCGAGCAAAGGCGATTGTGCCGGTCACAGTGCACTCCAGTGCGGCGGCTTCTGCCGAAATGTGCCCGGGACCGGCGCTTAGCTCCGGGGAGCTCCGTATTTCGTCTTTAGCGTCTTTTGTGGTGTACGTCATTGCAAAAATCCTTTCCACCATGTCTGGCATGGAAAAACTGTGCCACCCCAGGAAACATCTCCCATCCTGTTTCACATGTTGCAGAGACGTTTGCAGAGTGTTTTGCAAGAAGAAAAAGAAAGTTGCTCAAAACACTTTCCAACCGAATGTTCATGTGTTTGGAAAAGGTAGGAGAGTGGTAAGGTACTGTTTTCTATCAGTTTGCAAGCTGCGCCCACAATCCTAGTGATGAGCAGCTTCATTCTCACCTTTCCGAAGCAGCCGCACTCTCCAGCTGCCGGAGGCGAAGAAGCGGCTTCTTCGAGCAAAGGCGATTGTGCCGGTCACAGTGCACTCCAGTGCGGCGGCTTCTGCCGAAATGTGCCCGGGACCGGCGCTTAGCTCCGGGGAGCTCCGTATTTCGTCTTTAGCGTCTTTTGAGGTTTACCTCATTGCAAAAATCCTTTCCGCCATGTCTGGCATGGAGAAAGTGTGCCACCCCAGAAAACATCTCCCATCGTGTATTACATGTTGCAGAGAGGTTTGCAGAGTTTTTTGCAACAAGAAAAACAAAATTGTCCAAAACACCTTCCAACCGAATATTCATGTGTTTGGAAAAGGTAGGAGAGTGGTAAGGTACTGTTTTCTATCAGTTTGCAAGCTGCGCATACTATCCCAGTGATGTGCAGCTTCATTCTCACCTTTCCGAAGCAGCCGCACTCTCCAGCTGCCGGAGGCGAAGAAGCGGCTTGTTAGAGCAAAGGCGATTGTGCCGGTCACTGTGCTCTCCAGTGCGGCGGCTTCTGCCGAAATGTGCGCGGGACCGGCGCTTGGCTCCGGGGAGCTCCGTATGCTTCGTCTTTAGCGTCTTTTGCGGTCTTCATCATTGCAAAAAACTTTTCAACTATGTCGGGCAAGGAGAAACTGTGCAAGCACAGAAAACCTCTCCCATCGTGTTTTACATGTTTCTGAAATGTTTTCAGAGTGTTTTGCAAGAAGAAAAACAAAGTTGCTCAAAACACTTTCCAATCGAATGTTCATGTGTTTGGAAAAGGTAGGAGAGTGGTAAGGTACTGTTTTCTATCAGTTTGCAAGCTCCGCACACTATCCCAGTGATTAGCAGCTTCATTCTCACCTTTCCGAAGCAGCCGCACTCTCCAGGTGCCGGAGGCAAAGAAGCGGCTTCTTCGAGAAAAGGCGATTTTGCCATTCAGTGTGCACTCCAGTGCGGCGGCTTCTGCCGAAATGTGCCCGGGACCGGCGCTTAGCTCCGGGGAGCTCCGTATTTCGTCTTTAGCGTCTTTTGTGGGGAACATCATTGCAAAAATCCTTTCCACCATGTCTGGCATGGAAAAACTGTGCCACTCCTGAAAACATCTCCCATCGTGTTTTACATGTTGCAGAGAGGTTTGCAGAGTGTTTTGCAAGAAGAAAAACAAAGTTGCTCAAATCACTTTCCAATCGAATGTTCATGTGTTTGGAAAAGGTAGGAGAGTAGTAAGGTACTGTTTTCTAGCAGTTTGCAAGCTACGCCCACAATCCTAGTGATGAGCAGCTTCATTCTCACCTTTCCGAAGCAGCCGCACTCTCCAGCTGCCGGAGGCGAAGAAGCGGCTTCTTCGAGCAAAGGCGATTGTGCCGGTCACAGTGCACTCCAGTGCGGCGGCTTCTGCCGAAATGTGCCCGGGACCGGCGCTTAGCTCCGGGGAGCTCCGTATTTCGTCTTTAGCGTCTTTTAAGGTGTACATCATTGCAAAAAACTTTTCCACTATGTCTGGCAAGGAGAAACTGTGCAAGCACAGAAAACACCTCCCATCTTGTTTTACATGTTGCAGAGAGGTTTGCAGAGTGTTTTGCAAGAAGAAAAACAAAGTTGCTCAAAACACTTTCCAACCGAATGTTCATGTGTTTTGAAAAGGTAGGAGAGTGGTAAGGTACTGTTTTCTATCCGTTTGCAAGCTGCGCACACAATCCTAGTGATGTGCAGCTTCATTCTCACCTTTCCGAAGCAGCCGCACTCTCCAGCTGCCGGAGGCGAAGAAGCGGCTTCTTCGAGCAAAGGCGATTTTGCCGGTCACAGTGCACTCCAGTGCGGCGGCTTCTGCCGAAATGTGCCCGGGACCGGCGCTTAGCTCCGGGGAGCTCCGTATTTCGTCTTTAGCGTCTTTTGTGGTGTACATCATTGCAAAAAACTTTTTCACTATGTCTGGCAAGGAGAAACTGTGCAAGCACAGAAAACACCTCCCATCTTGTTTTACATGTTGCAGAGAGGTTTGCAGAGTGTTTTGCAAGAAGAAAAACAAAGTTGCTCAAAACACCTTTTAACAGACTGTTCATGTGTTTGGAAAAGGTGGGAGAGTGGTAAGGTACTGTTTTCTATCAGATTGCAAGCTGCGCAGACTATTCTAGTGATGTGCCGCTTCATTCTCACCTTTCCGAAGCAGCCGCACTCTCCAGCTGCCGGAGGCGAAGAAGCGGCTTGTTAGAGCAAAGGCGATTGTGCCGGTCACTGTGCACTCCAGTGCGGCGGCTTCTGCCGAAATGTGCCCGGGACCGGCGCTTGGCTCCGGGGAGCTCCGTATTTCGTCTTTAGCGTCTTTTGTGGTGTACGTCATTGCAAAAATCCTTTCCACCATGTCTGGCATGGAAAAACTGTGCCACCCCAGGAAACATCTCCCATCGTGTTTTACATGTTGCAGAGAGGTTTGCAGAGTGTTTTGCAAGAAGAAAAACAAAGTTGCTCAAAACACCTTCCAACAGAATGTTCATGTGTTTGGAAAAGGTGGGAGAGTAGTAAGGTACTGTTTTCTGTCAGTTTGCAAGCTGCGCACACAATCCTAGTGATGTGCAACTTCATTCTCACCTTTCCGAAGCAGCCGCACTCTACAGCTGCCGGAGGCGTAGAAGCGGCTTCTTCGAGCAAAGGCGATTGTGCCGGTCACAGTGCACTCCAGTGCGGCGGCTTCTGCCGAAATGTGCCCGGGACCGGCGCTTAGCTCCGGGGAGCTCCGTATTTCGTCTTTAGCGTCTTTTGTGGTGTACATCATTGCAAAAAACTTTTCCACTATGTCTGGCAAGGAGAAACTGTGCAAGCACAGAAAACACCTCCCATCTTGTTTTACATGTTGCAGAGAGGTTTGCAGAGTGTTTTGCAAGAAGAAAAACAAAGTTGCTCAAAACACTTTCCAACCGAATGTTCATGTGTTTGGAAAAGGTAGGAGAGTGGTAAGGTACTGTTTTCTATCAGTTTGCAAGGTGCGCACACTATCCCAGTGATGTGCAGCTTCATTCTCACCTTTCCGAAGCAGCCGCACTCTCCAGCTGCCGGAGGCGAAGAAGCGGCTTCTTCGAGCAAAGGCGATTGTGCCGGTCACAGTGCACTCCAGTGCGGCGGCTTCTGCCGAAATGTGCCCGGGACCGGCGCTTAGCTCCGGGGAGCTCCGTATTTCGCCTTTAGCGTCTTTTAAGGTGTACATCATTGCAAAAAACTTTTCCACTATGTCTGGCAAGGAGAAACTGTGCAAGCACAGAAAACACCTCCCATCTTGTTTTACATGTTGCAGAGAGGTTTGCAGAGTGTTTTGCAAGAAGAAAAAGAAAGTTGCTCAAAACACCTTCCAACAGAATGTTCATGTGTTTGGAAAAGGTAGGAGAGTGGTAAGGTACTGTTTTCTATCAGTTTGCAAGCTGCGCACACTATCCCAGTGATGTGCAGCTTCATTCTCACCTTTCCGAAGCAGCCGCACTCTCCAGCTTCCGGAGGCGAAGAAGCGGCTTCTTCGAGCAAAGGCGATTGTGCCGGTCACAGTGCACTCCAGTGCGGCGGCTTCTGCCGAAATGTGCCCGGGACCGGCGCTTAGCTCCGGGGAGCTCCGTATTTCGTCTTTAGCGTCTTTTGCGGTGTACATCATTGCAAAAAACTTTTCCACTATGTCTGGCAAGGAGAAACTGTGCAAGCACAGAAAACACCTCCCATCTTGTTTTACATGTTGCAGAGAGGTTTGCAGAGTGTTTTGCAAGAAGAAAAACAAAGTTGCTCAAAACACCTTCCAACAGAATGTTCATGTGTTTGGAAAAGGTGGGAGAGTGGTAAGGTACTGTTTTCTATCAGTTTGCAAGGTGCGCACACTATCCCAGTGATGTGCAGCTTCATTCTCACCTTTCCGAAGCAGCCGCACTCTCCAGCTGCCGGAGGCGAAGAAGCGGCTTCTTCGAGCAAAGGCGATTTTGCCGGTCACTGTGCACTCCAGTGCGGCGGCTTCTGCCGAAATGTGCCCGGGACCGGCGCTTAGCTCCGGGGAGCTCCGTATTTCGTCTTTAGCGTCTTTTGTGGTGTACGTCATTGCAAAAATCCTTTCCACCATGTCTGGCATGGAAAAACAGTGCCACCCCAGGAAACATCTCCCATCCTGTTTTACATGTTGCAGAGAGGTTTGCAGAGTGTTTTGCAAGAAGAAAAAGAAAGTTGCTCAAAACACTTTCCAACCGAATGTTCATGTGTTTGGAAAAGGTAGGAGAGTGGTAAGGTACTGTTTTCTATCAGTTTGCAAGCTGCGCATACTATCCCAGTGATGTGCAGCTTCATTCTCACCTTTCCGAAGCAGCCGCACTCTCCAGCTGCCGGAGGCGAAGAAGCGGCTTGTTAGAGCAAAGGCGATTGTGCCGGTCACTGTGCTCTCCAGTGCGGCGGCTTCTGCCGAAATGTGCGCGGGACCGGCGCTTGGCTCCGGGGAGCTCCGTATGCTTCGTCTTTAGCGTCTTTTGCGGTCTTCATCATTGCAAAAAACTTTTCAACTATGTCGGGCAAGGAGAAACTGTGCAAGCACAGAAAACCTCTCCCATCGTGTTTTACATGTTTCTGAAATGTTTTCAGAGTGTTTTGCAAGAAGAAAAACAAAGTTGCTCAAAACACTTTCCAATCGAATGTTCATGTGTTTGGAAAAGGTAGGAGAGTGGTAAGGTACTGTTTTCTATCAGTTTGCAAGCTCCGCACACTATCCCAGTGATTAGCAGCTTCATTCTCACCTTTCCGAAGCAGCCGCACTCTCCAGCTGCCGGAGGCAAAGAAGCGGCTTCTTCGAGAAAAGGCGATTTTGCCATTCAGTGTGCACTCCAGTGCGGCGGCTTCTGCCGAAATGTGCCCGGGACCGGCGCTTAGCTCCGGGGAGCTCCGTATTTCGTCTTTAGCGTCTTTTGTGGGGAACATCATTGCAAAAATCCTTTCCACCATGTCTGGCATGGAAAAACTGTGCCACTCCTGAAAACATCTCCCATCTTGTTTCACATGTTGCAGAGAGGTTTGCAGACTGGTTTGCAAGAAGAAAAACAAAGTTGCTCAAATCACTTTCCAATCGAATGTTCATGTGTTTGGAAAAGGTAGGAGAGTAGTAAGGTACTGTTTTCTATCAGTTTGCAAGCTGCGCCCACAATCCTAGTGATGAGCAGCTTCATTCTCACCTTTCCGAAGCAGCCGCACTCTCCAGCTGCCGGAGGCGAAGAAGCGGCTTCTTCGAGCAAAGGCGATTGTGCCGGTCACAGTGCACTCCAGTGCGGCGGCTTCTGCCGAAATGTGCCCGGGACCGGCGCTTAGCTCCGGGGAGCTCCGTATTTCGTCTTTAGCGTCTTTTAAGGTGTACATCATTGCAAAAAACTTTTCCACTATGTCTGGCAAGGAGAAACTGTGCAAGCACAGAAAACACCTCCCATCTTGTTTTACATGTTGCAGAGATTTTTGCAGAGTGTTTTGCAACAAGAAAAACAAAGTTGTCTAAAACACTTTCCAACCGAATGTTCATGTGTTTGGAAAAGGTAGGAGAGTGGTAAGGTACTGTTTTCTATCCGTTTGCAAGCTGCGCACACAATCCTAGTGATGTGCAGCTTCATTCTCACCTTTCCGAAGCAGCCGCACTCTCCAGCTGCCGGAGGCGAAGAAGCGGCTTGTTAGAGCAAAGGCGATTGTGCCGGTCACAGTGCACTCCAGTGCGGCGGCTTCTGCCGAAATGTGCCCGGGACCGGCGCTTAGCTCCGGGGAGCTCCGTATTTCGTCTTTAGCGTCTTTTGTGGTGTACATCATTGCAAAAAACTTTTTCACTATGTCTGGCAAGGAGAAACTGTGCAAGCACAGAAAACACCTCCCATCTTGTTTTACATGTTGCAGAGAGGTTTACAGAGTGTTTTGCAAGAAGAAAAACAAAGTTGCTCAAAACACCTTTTAACAGACTGTTCATGTGTTTGGAAAAGGTGGGAGAGTGGTAAGGTACTGTTTTCTATCAGATTGCAAGCTGCGCAGACTATTCTAGTGATGTGCCGCTTCATTCTCACCTTTCCGAAGCAGCCGCACTCTCCAGCTGCCGGAGGCGAAGAAGCGGCTTGTTAGAGCAAAGGCGATTGTGCCGGTCACTGTGCACTCCAGTGCGGCGGCTTCTGCCGAAATGTGCCCGGGACCGGCGCTTGGCTCCGGGGAGCTCCGTATTTCGTCTTTAGCGTCTTTTGTGGTGTACGTCATTGCAAAAATCCTTTCCACCATGTCTGGCATGGAAAAACTGTGCCACCCCAGGAAACATCTCCCATCGTGTTTTACATGTTGCAGAGAGGTTTGCAGAGTGTTTTGCAAGAAGAAAAACAAAGTTGCTCAAAACACCTTCCAACAGAATGTTCATGTGTTTGGAAAAGGTGGGAGAGTAGTAAGGTACTGTTTTCTGTCAGTTTGCAAGCTGCGCACACAATCCTAGTGATGTGCAACTTCATTCTCACCTTTCCGAAGCAGCCGCACTCTACAGCTGCCGGAGGCGTAGAAGCGGCTTCTTCGAGCAAAGGCGATTGTGCCGGTCACAGTGCACTCCAGTGCGGCGGCTTCTGCCGAAATGTGCCCGGGACCGGCGCTTAGCTCCGGGGAGCTCCGTATTTCGTCTTTAGCGTCTTTTAAGGTGTACATCATTGCAAAAAACTTTTCCACTATATCTGGCAAGGAGAAACTGTGCAAGCACAGAAAACACCTCCCATCTTGTTTCACATGTTGCAGAGAGGTTTGCAGAGTGTTTTGCAAGAAGAAAAAGAAAGTTGCTCAAAACACTTTCCAACCGAATGTTCATGTGTTTGGAAAAGGTAGGAGAGTGGTAAGGTACTGTTTTCTATCAGTTTGCAAGGTGCGCACACTATCCCAGTGATTAGCAGCTTCATTCTCACCTTTCCGAAGCAGCCGCACTCTCCAGCTGCCGGAGGCGAAGAAGCGGCTTCTTCGAGCAAAGGCGATTGTGCCGGTCACAGTGCACTCCAGTGCGGCGGCTTCTGCCGAAATGTGCCCGGGACCGGCGCTTAGCTCCGGGGAGCTCCGTATTTCGTCTTTAGCGTCTTTTGTGGTGTACATCATTGCAAAAAACTTTTCCACTATGTCTGGCAAGGAGAAACTGTGCAAGCACAGAAAACACTTCCCATCTTGTTTTACATGTTGCAGAGAGGTTTGCAGAGTGTTTTGCAAGAAGAAAAACAAAGTTGCTCAAAACACCTTCCAACAGAATGTTCATGTGTTTGGAAAAGGTGGGAGAGTGGTAAGGTACTGTTTTCTATCAGATTGCAAGCTGCGCAGACTATTCCAGTGATGTGCCGCTTCATTCTCACCTTTCCGAAGCAGCCGCACTCTCCAGCTGCCGGAGGCGAAGAAGCGGCTTGTTAGAGCAAAGGCGATTGTGCCGGTCACTGTGCACTCCAGTGCGGCGGCTTCTGCCGAAATGTGCCCGGGACCGGCGCTTAGCTCCGGGGAGCTCCGTATTTCGTCTTTAGCGTCTTTTAAGGTGTACGTCATTGCAAAAAACTTTTCCACTATGTCTGGCAAGGAGAAACTGTGCAAGCACAGAAAACACCTCCCATCTTGTTTTACATGTTGCAGAGAGGTTTGCAGAGTGTTTTGCAAGAAGAAAAAGAAAGTTGTCCAAAACACTTTCCAACCGAATGTTCATGTGTTTGGAAAAGGTAGGAGAGTGGTAAGGTACTGTTTTCTATCCGTTTGCAAGCTGCGCACACAATCCTAGTGATGTGCCGCTTCATTCTCACCTTTCCGAAGCAGCCGCACTCTCCAGCTGCCGGAGGCGAAGAAGCGGCTTCTTCGAGCAAAGGCGATTGTGCCGGTCACAGTGCACTCCAGTGCGGCGGCTTCTGCCGAAATGTGCCCGGGACCGGCGCTTAGCTCCGGGGAGCTCCGTATTTCGTCTTTAGCGTCTTTTAAGGTGTACATCATTGCAAAAAACTTTTCCACTATGTCTGGCAAGGAGAAACTGTGCAAGCACAGAAAACACCTCCCATCTTGTTTTACATGTTGCAGAGAGGTTTGCTGAGTGTTTTGCAAGAAGAAAAACAAAGTTGCTCAAAACACCTTCCAACAGAATGTTCATGTGTTTGGAAAAGGTGGGAGACTGGTAAGGTACTGTTTTCTATCAGATTGCAAGCTGCGCAGACTATTCCAGTGATGTGCCGCTTCATTCTCACGTTTCCGAAGCAGCCGCACTCTCCAGCTGCCGGAGGCGAAGAAGCGGCTTGTTAGAGCAAAGGCGATTGTGCCGGTCACTGTGCACTCCAGTGCGGCGGCTTCTGCCGAAATGTGCCCGGGACCGGCGCTTAGCTCCGGGGAGCTCCGTATTTCGTCTTTAGCGTCTTTTGTGGTGTACGTCATTGCAAAAATCCTTTCCACCATGTCTGGCATGGAAAAACTGTGCCACCCCAGGAAACATCTCCCATCGTGTTTTACATGTTGCAGAGAGGTTTGCAGAGTGTTTTGCAAGAAGAAAAACAAAGTTGCTCAAAACACTTTCCAATCGAATGTTCATGTGTTTGGAAAAGGTAGGAGAGTAGTAAGGTACTGTTTTCTGTCAGTTTGCAAGCTGCGCACACAATCCTAGTGATGTGCAGCTTCATTCTCACCTTTCCGAAGCAGCCGCACTCTCCAGCTGCCGGAGGCGAAGAAGCGGCTTCTTCGAGCAAAGGCGATTGTGCCGGTCACAGTGCACTCCAGTGCGGCGGCTTCTGCCGAAATGTGCCCGGGACCGGCGCTTGGCTCCGGGGAGCTCCGTATTTCGTCTTTAGCGTCTTTTGTGGTGTACATCATTGCAAAAAACTTTTCCACTATGTCTGGCAAGGAGAAACTGTGCAAGCACAGAAAACACCTCCCATCTTGTTTTACATGTTGCAGAGAGGTTTGCAGAGTGTTTTGCAAGAAGAAAAACAAAGTTGCTCAAAACACCTTCCAACAGAATGTTCATGTGTTTGGAAAAGGTAGGAGAGTGGTAAGGTACTGTTTTCTATCAGTTTGCAAGGTGCGCACACTATCCCAGTGATTAGCAGCTTCATTCTCACCTTTCCGAAGCAGCCGCACCCTCCAGCTGCCGGAGGCGAAGAAGCGGCTTCTTCGAGCAAAGGCGATTGTGCCGGTCACAGTGCACTCCAGTGCGGCGGCTTCTGCCGAAATGTGCCCGGGACCGGCGCTTAGCTCCGGGGAGCTCCGTATTTCGTCTTTAGCGTCTTTTGTGGTGTACATCATTGCAAAAAACTTTTCCACTATGTCTGGCAAGGAGAAACTGTGCAAGCACAGAAAACACCTCCCATCTTGTTTTACATGTTGCAGAGAGGTTTGCAGAGTGTTTTGCAAGAAGAAAAACAAAGTTGCTCAAAACACTTTCCAACCGAATGTTCATGTGTTTGGAAAAGGTAGGAGAGTGGTAAGGTACTGTTTTCTATCAGTTTGCAAGGTGCGCACACTATCCCAGTGATGTGCAGCTTCATTCTCACCTTTCCGAAGCAGCCGCACTCTCCAGCTGCCGGAGGCGAAGAAGCGGCTTCTTCGAGCAAAGGCGATTGTGCCGGTCACAGTGCACTCCAGTGCGGCGGCTTCTGCCGAAATGTGCCCGGGACCGGCGCTTAGCTCCGGGGAGCTCCGTATTTCGTCTTTAGCGTCTTTTAAGGTGTACATCATTGCAAAAAACTTTTCCACTATGTCTGGCAAGGAGAAACTGTGCAAGCACAGAAAACACCTCCCATCTTGTTTTACATGTTGCAGAGAGGTTTGCAGAGTGTTTTGCAAGAAGAAAAACAAAGTTGCTCAAAACACTTTCCAACCGAATGTTCATGTGTTTGGAAAAGGTAGGAGAGTGGTAAGGTACTGTTTTCTATCAGTTTGCAAGGTGCGCACACTATCCCAGTGATGTGCAGCTTCATTCTCACCTTTCCGAAGCAGCCGCACTCTCCAGCTTCCGGAGGCGAAGAAGCGGCTTCTTCGAGCAAAGGCGATTGTGCCGGTCACAGTGCACTCCAGTGCGGCGGCTTCTGCCGAAATGTGCCCGGGACCGGCGCTTAGCTCCGGGGAGCTCCGTATTTCGTCTTTAGCGTCTTTTAAGGTGTACATCATTGCAAAAAACTTTTCCACTATGTCTGGCAAGGAGAAACTGTGCAAGCACAGAAAACACCTCCCATCTTGTTTTACATGTTGCAGAGAGGTTTGCAGAGTGTTTTGCAAGAAGAAAAACAAAGTTGCTCAAAACACCTTCCAACAGAATGTTCATGTGTTTGGAAAAGGTGGGAGAGTGGTAAGGTACTGTTTTCTATCAGTTTGCAAGGTGCGCACACTATCCCAGTGATGTGCAGCTTCATTCTCACCTTTCCGAAGCAGCCGCACTCTCCAGCTGCCGGAGGCGAAGAAGCGGCTTCTTCGAGCAAAGGCGATTTTGCCGGTCACTGTGCACTCCAGTGCGGCGGCTTCTGCCGAAATGTGCCCGGGACCGGCGCTTAGCTCCGGGGAGCTCCGTATTTCGTCTTTAGCGTCTTTTGTGGTGTACGTCATTGCAAAAATCCTTTCCACCATGTCTGGCATGGAAAAACAGTGCCACCCCAGGAAACATCTCCCATCCTGTTTTACATGTTGCAGAGAGGTTTGCAGAGTGTTTTGCAAGAAGAAAAAGAAAGTTGCTCAAAACACTTTCCAACCGAATGTTCATGTGTTTGGAAAAGGTAGGAGAGTGGTAAGGTACTGTTTTCTATCAGTTTGCAAGGTGCGCACACTATCCCAGTGATTAGCAGCTTCATTCTCACCTTTCCGAAGCAGCCGCACTCTCCAGCTGCCGGAGGCGAAGAAGCGGCTTCTTCGAGCAAAGGCGATTTTGCCGGTCACAGTGCACTCCAGTGCGGCGGCTTCTGCCGAAATGTGCCCGGGACCGGCGCTTAGCTCCGGGGAGCTCCGTATTTCGTCTTTAGCGTCTTTTGTGGTGTACGTCATTGCAAAAATCCTTTCCACCATGTCTGGCATGGAAAACTGTGCCACCCCAGAAAACATCTCCCATCCTGTTTTACATGTTGCAGAGAGGTTTGCAGAGTGTTTTGCAAGAAGAAAAACAAAGTTGCTCAAAACACTTTCCAATCGAATGTTCATGTGTTTGGAAAAGGTAGGAGAGTAGTAAGGTACTGTTTTCTGTCAGTTTGCAAGCTGCGCACACAATCCTAGTGATGTGCAGCTTCATTCTCACCTTTCCGAAGCAGCCGCACTCTCCAGCTGCCGGAGGCGAAGAAGCGGCTTCTTCGAGCAAAGGCGATTGTGCCGGTCACAGTGCACTCCAGTGCGGCGGCTTCTGCCGAAATGTGCCCGGGACCGGCGCTTGGCTCCGGGGAGCTCCGTATTTCGTCTTTAGCGTCTTTTGTGGTGTACATCATTGCAAAAAACTTTTCCACTATGTCTGGCAAGGAGAAACTGTGCAAGCACAGAAAACACCTCCCATCTTGTTTTACATGTTGCAGAGAGGTTTGCAGAGTGTTTTGCAAGAAGAAAAACAAAGTTGCTCAAAACACCTTCCAACAGAATGTTCATGTGTTTGGAAAAGGTGGGAGAGTGGTAAGGTACTGTTTTCTATCCGTTTGCAAGGTGCGCACACTATCCCAGTGATGTGCAGCTTCATTCTCACCTTTCCGAAGCAGCCGCACTCTCCAGCTTCCGGAGGCGAAGAAGCGGCTTGTTAGAGCAAAGGCGATTGTGCCGGTCACTGTGCACTCCAGTGCGGCGGCTTCTGCCGAAATGTGCCCGGGACCGGCGCTTAGCTCCGGGGAGCTCCGTATTTCGTCTTTAGCGTCTTTTGTGGTGTACGTCATTGCAAAAATCCTTTCCACCATGTCTGGCATGGAAAAACTGTGCCACCCCAGGAAACATCTCCCATCCTGTTTTACATGTTGCAGAGAGGTTTGCAGAGTGTTTTGCAAGAAGAAAAAGAAAGTTGCTCAAAACACCTTCCAACCGAATGTTCATGTGTTTGGAAAAGGTGGGAGAGTGGTAAGGTACTGTTTTCTATCAGTTTGCAAACTGCGCACACAATCCTAGTGATGTGCAGCTTCATTCTCACCTTTCCGAAGCAGCCGCACTCTCCAGCTGCCGGAGTCGAAGAAGCGGCTTCTTCGAGCAAAGGCGATTGTGCCGGTCAGTGTGCACTCCAGTGCGGCGGCTTCTGCCGAAATGTGCCCGGGACCGGCGCTTAGCTCCGGGGAGCTCCGTATTTCGTCTTTAGCGTCTTTTGTGGTGTACGTCATTGCAAAAATCCTTTCCACCCTGTCTGGCATGGAGAAACTGTGCCACTGCAGAAAACATCTCCCATCTTGTTTTACATGTTGCAGAGAGGTTTGCAGACTGGTTTGCAAGAAGAAAAACAAAGTTGTCCAAAACACTTTCCAATCGAATGTTCATGTGTTTGGAAAAGGTAGAAGAGTGGTAAGGTACTGTTTTCAATCAGTTTGCAAGCTGCGCACACAATCCTAGTGATGTGCAGCTTCATTCTCACCTTTCCGAAGCAGCCGCACTCTCCAGCTGCCGGAGGCGTAGAAGCGACTTCTTCGAGCAAAGGCGATTGTGCCGGTCACAGTGCACTCCAGTGCGGCGGCTTCTGCCGAAATGTGCCCGGTACCGGCGCTTAGCTCCGGGGAGCTCTGTATTTCGTCTTTAGCGTCTTTTAAGGTGTACATCATTGCAAAAAACTTTTCCACTATGTCTGGCAAGGAGAAACTGTGCAAGCACAGAAAACACCTCCCATCTTGTTTTACATGTTGCAGAGAGGTTTGCAGAGTGTTTTGCAAGAAGAAAAACAAAGTTGCTCAAAACACCTTCCAACAGAATGTTCATGTGTTTGGAAAAGGTGGGAGAGTGGTAAGGTACTGTTTTCTATCAGTTTGCAAGCTGCCCAGACTATTCCAGTGATGTGCCGCTTCATTCTCACCTTTCCGAAGCAGCCGCACTCTCCAGCTGCCGGAGGCGAAGAAGCGGCTTCTTCGAGCAAATTCGATTGTGCCGGTCACAGTGCACTCCAGTGCGGCGGCTTCTGCCGAAATGTGCCCGGGACCGGCGCTTAGCTCCGGGGAGCTCCGTATTTCGTCTTTAGCGTCTTTTGTGGTGTACGTCATTGCAAAAATCCTTTCCACCATGTCTGGCATGGAGAAACTGTGCCACCCCAGGAAACATCTCCCATCCTGTTTTACATGTTGCAGAGAGGTTTGCAGAGTGTTTTGCAAGAAGAAAAACAAAGTTGCTCAAAACACTTTCCAATCGAATGTTCATGTGTTTGGAAAAGATAGGAGAGTGGTAAGGTACTGTTTTCTATCAGTTTGCAAGGTGCGCACACTATCCCAGTGATTAGCAGCTTCATTCTCACCTTTCCGAAGCAGCCGCACTCTCCAGCTGCCGGAGGCGAAGAAGCGGCTTGTTAGAGCAAAGGCGATTGTGCCGGTCACAGTGCACTCCAGTGCGGCGGCTTCTGCCGAAATGTGCCCGGGACCGGCGCTTAGCTCCGGGGAGCTCCGTATTTCGTCTTTAGCGTCTTTTGTGGTGTACATCATTGCAAAAAACTTTTCCACTATGTCTGGCAAGGAGAAACTGTGCAAGCACAGAAAACACCTCCCATCTTGTTTTACATGTTGCAGAGAGGTTTGCAGAGTGTTTTGCAAGAAGAAAAACAAAGTTGCTCAAAACACCTTCCAACAGAATGTTCATGTGTTTGGAAAAGGTGGGAGAGTGGTAAGGTACTGTTTTCAATCAGTTTGCAAGCTGCGCACACAATCCTAGTGATGTGCAGCTTCATTCTCACCTTTCCGAAGCAGCCGCACTCTCCAGCTGCCGGAGGCGAAGAAGCGGCTTGTTAGAGCAAAGGCGATTGTGCCGGTCACTGTGCACTCCAGTGCGGCGGCTTCTGCCGAAATGTGCCCGGGACCGGCGCTTAGCTCCGGGGAGCTCCGTATTTCGTCTTTAGCGTCTTTTAAGGTGTACATCATTGCAAAAAACTTTTCCACTATGTCTGGCAAGGAGAAACTGTGCAAGCACAGAAAACACCTCCCATCTTGTTTTACATGTTGCAGAGAGGTTTGCAGAGTGTTTTGCAAGAAGAAAAACAAAGTTGCTCAAAACACTTTCCAATCGAATGTTCATGTGTTTGGAAAAGGTAGGAGAGTGGTAAGGTACTGTTTTCTATCAGTTTGCAAGGTGCGCACACTATCCCAGTGATTAGCAGCTTCATTCTCACCTTTCCGAAGCAGCCGCACTCTCCAGCTGCCGGAGGCGAAGAAGCGGCTTCTTCGAGCAAAGGCGATTGTGCCGGTCACAGTGCACTCCAGTGCGGCGGCTTCTGCCGAAATGTGCCCGGGACCGGCGCTTAGCTTCGGGGAGCTCCGTATTTCGTCTTTAGCGTCTTTTGTGGTGTACATCATTGCAAAAAACTTTTCCACTATGTCTGGCAAGGAGAAACTGTGCAAGCACAGAAAACACCTCCCATCTTGTTTTACATGTTGCAGAGAGGTTTGCAGAGTGTTTTGCAAGAAGAAAAACAAAGTTGCTCAAAACACCTTCCAACAGAATGTTCATGTGTTTGGAAAAGGTGGGAGAGTGGTAAGGTACTGTTTTCTATCAGATTGCAAGCTGCGCAGACTATTCCAGTGATGTGCCGCTTCATTCTCACCTTTCCGAAGCAGCCGCACTCTCCAGCTGCCGGAGGCGAAGAAGCGGCTTGTTAGAGCAAAGGCGATTGTGCCGGTCACTGTGCACTCCAGTGCGGCGGCTTCTGCCGAAATGTGCCCGGGACCGGCGCTTAGCTCCGGGGAGCTCCGTATTTCGTCTTTAGCGTCTTTTGTGGTGTACGTCATTGCAAAAATCCTTTCCACCATGTCTGTCATGGAAAAACTGTGCCACCCCAGGAAACATCTCCCATCGTGTTTTACATGTTGCAGAGAGGTTTGCAGAGTGTTTTGCAAGAAGAAAAAGAAAGTTGCTCAAAACACTTTCCAACCGAATGTTCATGTGTTTGGAAAAGGTAGGAGAGTGGTAAGGTACTGTTTTCTGTCAGTTTGCAAGCTGCGCACACAATCCTAGTGATGTGCAGCTTCATTCTCATCTTTCCGAAGCAGCCGCACTCTCCAGCTGCCGGAGGCGAAGAAGCGGCTTCTTCGAGCAAAGGCGATTGTGCCGGTCACAGTGCACTCCAGTGCGGCGGCTTCTGCCGAAATGTGCCCGGGACCGGCGCTTAGCTCCGGGGAGCTCCGTATTTCGTCTTTAGCGTCTTTTAAGGTGTACATCATTGCAAAAAACTTTTCCACTATGTCTGGCAAGGAGAAACTGTGCAAGCACAGAAAACACCTCCCATCTTGTTTTACATGTTGCAGAGAGGTTTGCAGAGTGTTTTGCAAGAAGAAAAAGAAAGTTGCTCAAAACACTTTCCAACCGAATGTTCATGTGTTTGGAAAAGGTAGGAGAGTGGTAAGGTACTGTTTTCTATCAGTTTGCAAGGTGCGCACACTATCCCAGTGATGTGCAGCTTCATTCTCACCTTTCCGAAGCAGCCGCACTCTCCAGCTTCCGGAGGCGAAGAAGCGGCTTCTTCGAGCAAAGGCGATTGTGCCGGTCACAGTGCACTCCAGTGCGGCGGCTTCTGCCGAAATGTGCCCGGGACCGGCGCTTAGCTCCGGGGAGCTCCGTATTTCGTCTTTAGCGTCTTTTGCGGTGTACATCATTGCAAAAAACTTTTCCACTATGTCTGGCAAGGAGAAACTGTGCAAGCACAGAAAACACCTCCCATCTTGTTTTACATGTTGCAGAGAGGTTTGCAGAGTGTTTTGCAAGAAGAAAAACAAAGTTGCTCAAAACACCTTCCAACAGAATGTTCATGTGTTTGGAAAAGGTAGGAGAGTGGTAAGGTACTGTTTTCTATCAGTTTGCAAGGTGCGCACACTATCCCAGTGATGTGCCGCTTCATTCTCACCTTTCCGAAGCAGCCGCACTCTCCAGCTGCCGGAGGCGAAGAAGCGGCTTGTTAGAGCAAAGGCGATTGTGCCGGTCACTGTGCACTCCAGTGCGGCGGCTTCTGCCGAAATGTGCCCGGGACCGGCGCTTAGCTCCGGGGAGCTCCGTATTTCGTCTTTAGCGTCTTTTGTGGTGTACGTCATTGCAAAAATCCTTTCCACCATGTCTGGCATGGAAAAACAGTGCCACCCCAGGAAACATCTCCCATCCTGTTTTACATGTTGCAGAGAGGTTTGCAGAGTGTTTTGCAAGAAGAAAAAGAAAGTTGCTCAAAACACTTTCCAACCGAATGTTCATGTGTTTGGAAAAGGTAGGAGAGTGGTAAGGTACTGTTTTCTATCAGTTTGCAAGGTGCGCACACAATCCTAGTGATGTGCAGCTTCATTCTCACCTTTCCGAAGCAGCCGCACTCTCCAGCTGCCGGAGTCGAAGAAGCGGCTTCTTCGAGCAAAGGCGATTGTGCCGGTCACAGTGCACTCCAATGAGGCGGCTTCTGCCGAAATGTGCCCGGGACCGGCGCTTAGCTCCGGGGAGCTCCGTATTTCGTCTTTAGCGTCTTTTGTGGTGTACATCATTGCAAAAAACTTTTCCACTATGTCTGGCAAGGAGAAACTGTGCAAGCACAGAAAACACATCCCATCTTGTTTTACATGTTGCAGAGAGGTTTGCAGAGTGTTTTGCAAGAAGAAAAACAAAGTTGCTCAAAACACCTTCCAACAGAATGTTCATGTGTTTGGAAAAGGTGGGAGAGTGGTAAGGTACTGTTTTCTATCAGATTGCAAGCTGCGCAGACTATTCCAGTGATGTGCCGCTTCATTCTCACCTTTCCGAAGCAGCCGCACTCTCCAGCTGCCGGAGGCGAAGAAGCGGCTTGTTAGAGCAAAGGCGATTGTGCCGGTCACTGTGCACTCCAGTGCGGCGGCTTCTGCCGAAATGTGCCCGGGACCGGCGCTTAGCTCCGGGGAGCTCCGTATTTCGTCTTTAGCGTCTTTTGTGGTGTACGTCATTGCAAAAATCCTTTCCACCATGTCTGTCATGGAAAAACTGTGCCACCCCAGGAAACACCTCCCATCGTGTTTTACATGTTGCAGAGAGGTTTGCAGAGTGTTTTGCAAGAAGAAAAAGAAAGTTGCTCAAAACACTTTCCAACCGAATGTTCATGTGTTTGGAAAAGGTAGGAGAGTGGTAAGGTACTGTTTTCTATCAGTTTGCAAGGTGCGCACACTATCCCAGTGATGTGCAGCTTCATTCTCACCTTTCCGAAGCAGCCGCACTCTCCAGCTTCCGGAGGCGAAGAAGCGGCTTCTTCGAGCAAAGGCGATTGTGCCGGTCACAGTGCACTCCAGTGCGGCGGCTTCTGCCGAAATGTGCCCCGGACCGGCGCTTAGCTCCGGGGAGCTCTGTATTTCGTCTTTATCGTCTTTTAAGGTGTACATCATTGCAAAAAACTTTTCCACTATGTCTGGCAAGGAGAAACTGTGCAAGCACAGAAAACACCTCCCATCTTGTTTTACATGTTGCAGAGAGGTTTGCAGAGTGTTTTGCAAGAAGAAAAAGAAAGTTGCTCAAAACACTTTCCAACCGAATGTTCATGTGTTTGGAAAAGGTAGGAGAGTGGTAAGGTACTGTTTTCTATCAGTTTGCAAGGTGCGCACACTATTCCAGTGATGTGCAGCTTCATTCTCACCTTTCCGAAGCAGCCGCACTCTCCAGCTTCCGGAGGCGAAGAAGCGGCTTCTTCGAGCAAAGGCGATTGTGCCGGTCACAGTGCACTCCAGTGCGGCGGCTTCTGCCGAAATGTGCCCGGGACCGGCGCTTAGCTCCGGGGAGCTCCGTATTTCGTCTTTAGCGTCTTTTGCGGTGTACATCATTGCAAAAAACTTTTCCACTATGTCTGGCAAGGAGAAACTGTGCAAGCACAGAAAACACCTCCCATCTTGTTTTACATGTTGCAGAGAGGTTTGCAGAGTGTTTTGCAAGAAGAAAAACAAAGTTGCTCAAAACACCTTCCAACAGAATGTTCATGTGTTTGGAAAAGGTGGGAGAGTGGTAAGGTACTGTTTTCTATCAGATTGCAAGCTGCGCAGACTATTCCAGTGATGTGCCGCTTCATTCTCACCTTTCCGAAGCAGCCGCACTCTCCAGCTGCCGGAGGCGAAGAAGCGGCTTGTTAGAGCAAAGGCGATTGTGCCGGTCACTGTGCACTCCAGTGCGGCGGCTTCTGCCGAAATGTGCCCGGGACCGGCGCTTAGCTCCGGGGAGCTCCGTATTTCGTCTTTAGCGTCTTTTGTGGTGTACGTCATTGCAAAAATCCTTTCCACCATGTCTGGCATGGAAAAACAGTGCCACCCCAGGAAACATCTCCCATCCTGTTTTACATGTTGCAGAGAGGTTTGCAGAGTGTTTTGCAAGAAGAAAAAGAAAGTTGCTCAAAACACTTTCCAACCGAATGTTCATGTGTTTGGAAAAGGTAGGAGAGTGGTAAGGTACTGTTTTCTATCAGTTTGCAAGGTGCGCACACTATCCCAGTGATGTGCAGCTTCATTCTCACCTTTCCGAAGCAGCCGCACTCTCCAGCTTCCGGAGGCGAAGAAGCGGCTTCTTCGAGCAAAGGCGATTGTGCCGGTCACAGTGCACTCCAGTGCGGCGGCTTCTGCCGAAATGTGCCCGGGACCGGCGCTTAGCTCCGGGGAGCTCCGTATTTCGTCTTTAGCGTCTTTTGCGGTGTACATCATTGCAAAAAACTTTTCCACTATGTCTGGCAAGGAGAAACTGTGCAAGCACAGAAAACACCTCCCATCTTGTTTTACATGTTGCAGAGAGGTTTGCAGAGTGTTTTGCAAGAAGAAAAACAAAGTTGCTCAAAACACCTTCCAACAGAATGTTCATGTGTTTGGAAAAGGTGGGAGAGTGGTAAGGTACTGTTTTCTATCAGATTGCAAGCTGCGCAGACTATTCCAGTGATGTGCCGCTTCATTCTCACCTTTCCGAAGCAGCCGCACTCTCCAGCTGCCGGAGGCGTAGAAGCGGCTTCTTCGAGCAAAGGCGATTGTGCCGGTCACAGTGCACTCCAGTGCGGCGGCTTCTGCCGAAATGTGCCCGGGACCGGCGCTTAGCTCCGGGGAGCTCCGTATTTCGTCTTTAGCGTCTTTTGTGGTGTACGTCATTGCAAAAATCCTTTCCACCATGTCTGGCATGGAAAAACTGTGCCACCCCAGGAAACATCTCCCATCCTGTTTTACATGTTGCAGAGAGGTTTGCAGAGTGTTTTGCAAGAAGAAAAAGAAAGTTGCTCAAAACACCTTCCAACCGAATGTTCATGTGTTTGGAAAAGGTAGGAGAGTAGTAAGGTACTGTTTTCTATCAGTTTGCAAGCTGCGCACACAATCCTAGTGATGTGCAGCTTCATTCTCACCTTTCCGAAGCAGCCGCACTCTCCAGCTGCCGGAGTCGAAGAAGCGGCTTCTTCGAGCAAAGGCGATTGTGCCGGTCACAGTGCACTCCAATGAGGCGGCTTCTGCCGAAATGTGCCCGGGACCGGCGCTTAGCTCCGGGGAGCTCCGTATTTCGTCTTTAGCGTCTTTTGTGGTGTACATCATTGCAAAAAACTTTTCCACTATGTCTGGCAAGGAGAAACTGTGCAAGCACAGAAAACACATCCCATCTTGTTTTACATGTTGCAGAGAGGTTTGCAGAGTGTTTTGCAAGAAGAAAAACAAAGTTGCTCAAAACACCTTCCAACAGAATGTTCATGTGTTTGGAAAAGGTGGGAGAGTGGTAAGGTACTGTTTTCTATCAGATTGCAAGCTGCGCAGACTATTCCAGTGATGTGCCGCTTCATTCTCACCTTTCCGAAGCAGCCGCACTCTCCAGCTGCCGGAGGCGAAGAAGCGGCTTGTTAGAGCAAAGGCGATTGTGCCGGTCACTGTGCACTCCAGTGCGGCGGCTTCTGCCGAAATGTGCCCGGGACCGGCGCTTAGCTCCGGGGAGCTCCGTATTTCGTCTTTAGCGTCTTTTGTGGTGTACGTCATTGCAAAAATCCTTTCCACCATGTCTGTCATGGAAAAACTGTGCCACCCCAGGAAACACCTCCCATCGTGTTTTACATGTTGCAGAGAGGTTTGCAGAGTGTTTTGCAAGAAGAAAAAGAAAGTTGCTCAAAACACTTTCCAACCGAATGTTCATGTGTTTGGAAAAGGTAGGAGAGTGGTAAGGTACTGTTTTCTATCAGTTTGCAAGGTGCGCACACTATCCCAGTGATGTGCAGCTTCATTCTCACCTTTCCGAAGCAGCCGCACTCTCCAGCTTCCGGAGGCGAAGAAGCGGCTTCTTCGAGCAAAGGCGATTGTGCCGGTCACAGTGCACTCCAGTGCGGCGGCTTCTGCCGAAATGTGCCCCGGACCGGCGCTTAGCTCCGGGGAGCTCTGTATTTCGTCTTTAGCGTCTTTTAAGGTGTACATCATTGCAAAAAACTTTTCCACTATGTCTGGCAAGGAGAAACTGTGCAAGCACAGAAAACACCTCCCATCTTGTTTTACATGTTGCAGAGAGGTTTGCAGAGTGTTTTGCAAGAAGAAAAAGAAAGTTGCTCAAAACACTTTCCAACCGAATGTTCATGTGTTTGGAAAAGGTAGGAGAGTGGTAAGGTACTGTTTTCTATCAGTTTGCAAGGTGCGCACACTATCCCAGTGATTAGCAGCTTCATTCTCACCTTTCCGAAGCAGCCGCACTCTCCAGCTGCCGGAGGCGAAGAAGCGGCTTCTTCGAGCAAAGGCGATTTTGCCGGTCACAGTGCACTCCAGTGCGGCGGCTTCTGCCGAAATGTGCCCGGGACCGGCGCTTAGCTCCGGGGAGCTCCGTATTTCGTCTTTAGCGTCTTTTGTGGTGTACGTCATTGCAAAAATCCTTTCCACCATGTCTGGCATGGAAAACTGTGCCACCCCAGAAAACATCTCCCATCCTGTTTTACATGTTGCAGAGAGGTTTGCAGAGTGTTTTGCAAGAAGAAAAACAAAGTTGCTCAAAACACTTTCCAATCGAATGTTCATGTGTTTGGAAAAGGTAGGAGAGTAGTAAGGTACTGTTTTCTGTCAGTTTGCAAGCTGCGCACACAATCCTAGTGATGTGCAGCTTCATTCTCACCTTTCCGAAGCAGCCGCACTCTCCAGCTGCCGGAGGCGAAGAAGCGGCTTCTTCGAGCAAAGGCGATTGTGCCGGTCACAGTGCACTCCAGTGCGGCGGCTTCTGCCGAAATGTGCCCGGGACCGGCGCTTGGCTCCGGGGAGCTCCGTATTTCGTCTTTAGCGTCTTTTGTGGTGTACATCATTGCAAAAAACTTTTCCACTATGTCTGGCAAGGAGAAACTGTGCAAGCACAGAAAACACCTCCCATCTTGTTTTACATGTTGCAGAGAGGTTTGCAGAGTGTTTTGCAAGAAGAAAAACAAAGTTGCTCAAAACACCTTCCAACAGAATGTTCATGTGTTTGGAAAAGGTGGGAGAGTGGTAAGGTACTGTTTTCTATCCGTTTGCAAGGTGCGCACACTATCCCAGTGATGTGCAGCTTCATTCTCACCTTTCCGAAGCAGCCGCACTCTCCAGCTGCCGGAGGCGAAGAAGCGGCTTGTTAGAGCAAAGGCGATTGTGCCGGTCACTGTGCACTCCAGTGCGGCGGCTTCTGCCGAAATGTGCCCGGGACCGGCGCTTAGCTCCGGGGAGCTCCGTATTTCGTCTTTAGCGTCTTTTGTGGTGTACGTCATTGCAAAAATCCTTTCCACCATGTCTGGCATGGAAAAACTGTGCCACCCCAGGAAACATCTCCCATCCTGTTTTACATGTTGCAGAGAGGTTTGCAGAGTGTTTTGCAAGAAGAAAAAGAAAGTTGCTCAAAACACCTTCCAACCGAATGTTCATGTGTTTGGAAAAGGTGGGAGAGTGGTAAGGTACTGTTTTCTATCAGTTTGCAAACTGCGCACACAATCCTAGTGATGTGCAGCTTCATTCTCACCTTTCCGAAGCAGCCGCACTCTCCAGCTGCCGGAGTCGAAGAAGCGGCTTCTTCGAGCAAAGGCGATTGTGCCGGTCAGTGTGCACTCCAGTGCGGCGGCTTCTGCCGAAATGTGCCCGGGACCGGCGCTTAGCTCCGGGGAGCTCCGTATTTCGTCTTTAGCGTCTTTTGTGGTGTACGTCATTGCAAAAATCCTTTCCACCCTGTCTGGCATGGAGAAACTGTGCCACTGCAGAAAACATCTCCCATCTTGTTTTACATGTTGCAGAGAGGTTTGCAGACTGGTTTGCAAGAAGAAAAACAAAGTTGTCCAAAACACTTTCCAATCGAATGTTCATGTGTTTGGAAAAGGTAGAAGAGTGGTAAGGTACTGTTTTCAATCAGTTTGCAAGCTGCGCACACAATCCTAGTGATGTGCAGCTTCATTCTCACCTTTCCGAAGCAGCCGCACTCTCCAGCTGCCGGAGGCGTAGAAGCGACTTCTTCGAGCAAAGGCGATTGTGCCGGTCACAGTGCACTCCAGTGCGGCGGCTTCTGCCGAAATGTGCCCGGTACCGGCGCTTAGCTCCGGGGAGCTCTGTATTTCGTCTTTAGCGTCTTTTAAGGTGTACATCATTGCAAAAAACTTTTCCACTATGTCTGGCAAGGAGAAACTGTGCAAGCACAGAAAACACCTCCCATCTTGTTTTACATGTTGCAGAGAGGTTTGCAGAGTGTTTTGCAAGAAGAAAAACAAAGTTGCTCAAAACACCTTCCAACAGAATGTTCATGTGTTTGGAAAAGGTGGGAGAGTGGTAAGGTACTGTTTTCTATCAGTTTGCAAGCTGCCCAGACTATTCCAGTGATGTGCCGCTTCATTCTCACCTTTCCGAAGCAGCCGCACTCTCCAGCTGCCGGAGGCGAAGAAGCGGCTTCTTCGAGCAAATTCGATTGTGCCGGTCACAGTGCACTCCAGTGCGGCGGCTTCTGCCGAAATGTGCCCGGGACCGGCGCTTAGCTCCGGGGAGCTCCGTATTTCGTCTTTAGCGTCTTTTGTGGTGTACGTCATTGCAAAAATCCTTTCCACCATGTCTGGCATGGAGAAACTGTGCCACCCCAGGAAACATCTCCCATCCTGTTTTACATGTTGCAGAGAGGTTTGCAGAGTGTTTTGCAAGAAGAAAAACAAAGTTGCTCAAAACACTTTCCAATCGAATGTTCATGTGTTTGGAAAAGATAGGAGAGTGGTAAGGTACTGTTTTCTATCAGTTTGCAAGGTGCGCACACTATCCCAGTGATTAGCAGCTTCATTCTCACCTTTCCGAAGCAGCCGCACTCTCCAGCTGCCGGAGGCGAAGAAGCGGCTTGTTAGAGCAAAGGCGATTGTGCCGGTCACAGTGCACTCCAGTGCGGCGGCTTCTGCCGAAATGTGCCCGGGACCGGCGCTTAGCTCCGGGGAGCTCCGTATTTCGTCTTTAGCGTCTTTTGTGGTGTACATCATTGCAAAAAACTTTTCCACTATGTCTGGCAAGGAGAAACTGTGCAAGCACAGAAAACACCTCCCATCTTGTTTTACATGTTGCAGAGAGGTTTGCAGAGTGTTTTGCAAGAAGAAAAACAAAGTTGCTCAAAACACCTTCCAACAGAATGTTCATGTGTTTGGAAAAGGTGGGAGAGTGGTAAGGTACTGTTTTCAATCAGTTTGCAAGCTGCGCACACAATCCTAGTGATGTGCAGCTTCATTCTCACCTTTCCGAAGCAGCCGCACTCTCCAGCTGCCGGAGGCGAAGAAGCGGCTTGTTAGAGCAAAGGCGATTGTGCCGGTCACTGTGCACTCCAGTGCGGCGGCTTCTGCCGAAATGTGCCCGGGACCGGCGCTTAGCTCCGGGGAGCTCCGTATTTCGTCTTTAGCGTCTTTTAAGGTGTACATCATTGCAAAAAACTTTTCCACTATGTCTGGCAAGGAGAAACTGTGCAAGCACAGAAAACACCTCCCATCTTGTTTTACATGTTGCAGAGAGGTTTGCAGAGTGTTTTGCAAGAAGAAAAACAAAGTTGCTCAAAACACTTTCCAATCGAATGTTCATGTGTTTGGAAAAGGTAGGAGAGTGGTAAGGTACTGTTTTCTATCAGTTTGCAAGGTGCGCACACTATCCCAGTGATTAGCAGCTTCATTCTCACCTTTCCGAAGCAGCCGCACTCTCCAGCTGCCGGAGGCGAAGAAGCGGCTTCTTCGAGCAAAGGCGATTGTGCCGGTCACAGTGCACTCCAGTGCGGCGGCTTCTGCCGAAATGTGCCCGGGACCGGCGCTTAGCTTCGGGGAGCTCCGTATTTCGTCTTTAGCGTCTTTTGTGGTGTACATCATTGCAAAAAACTTTTCCACTATGTCTGGCAAGGAGAAACTGTGCAAGCACAGAAAACACCTCCCATCTTGTTTTACATGTTGCAGAGAGGTTTGCAGAGTGTTTTGCAAGAAGAAAAACAAAGTTGCTCAAAACACCTTCCAACAGAATGTTCATGTGTTTGGAAAAGGTGGGAGAGTGGTAAGGTACTGTTTTCTATCAGATTGCAAGCTGCGCAGACTATTCCAGTGATGTGCCGCTTCATTCTCACCTTTCCGAAGCAGCCGCACTCTCCAGCTGCCGGAGGCGAAGAAGCGGCTTGTTAGAGCAAAGGCGATTGTGCCGGTCACTGTGCACTCCAGTGCGGCGGCTTCTGCCGAAATGTGCCCGGGACCGGCGCTTAGCTCCGGGGAGCTCCGTATTTCGTCTTTAGCGTCTTTTGTGGTGTACGTCATTGCAAAAATCCTTTCCACCATGTCTGTCATGGAAAAACTGTGCCACCCCAGGAAACATCTCCCATCGTGTTTTACATGTTGCAGAGAGGTTTGCAGAGTGTTTTGCAAGAAGAAAAAGAAAGTTGCTCAAAACACTTTCCAACCGAATGTTCATGTGTTTGGAAAAGGTAGGAGAGTGGTAAGGTACTGTTTTCTGTCAGTTTGCAAGCTGCGCACACAATCCTAGTGATGTGCAGCTTCATTCTCATCTTTCCGAAGCAGCCGCACTCTCCAGCTGCCGGAGGCGAAGAAGCGGCTTCTTCGAGCAAAGGCGATTGTGCCGGTCACAGTGCACTCCAGTGCGGCGGCTTCTGCCGAAATGTGCCCGGGACCGGCGCTTAGCTCCGGGGAGCTCCGTATTTCGTCTTTAGCGTCTTTTAAGGTGTACATCATTGCAAAAAACTTTTCCACTATGTCTGGCAAGGAGAAACTGTGCAAGCACAGAAAACACCTCCCATCTTGTTTTACATGTTGCAGAGAGGTTTGCAGAGTGTTTTGCAAGAAGAAAAAGAAAGTTGCTCAAAACACTTTCCAACCGAATGTTCATGTGTTTGGAAAAGGTAGGAGAGTGGTAAGGTACTGTTTTCTATCAGTTTGCAAGGTGCGCACACTATCCCAGTGATGTGCAGCTTCATTCTCACCTTTCCGAAGCAGCCGCACTCTCCAGCTTCCGGAGGCGAAGAAGCGGCTTCTTCGAGCAAAGGCGATTGTGCCGGTCACAGTGCACTCCAGTGCGGCGGCTTCTGCCGAAATGTGCCCGGGACCGGCGCTTAGCTCCGGGGAGCTCCGTATTTCGTCTTTAGCGTCTTTTGCGGTGTACATCATTGCAAAAAACTTTTCCACTATGTCTGGCAAGGAGAAACTGTGCAAGCACAGAAAACACCTCCCATCTTGTTTTACATGTTGCAGAGAGGTTTGCAGAGTGTTTTGCAAGAAGAAAAACAAAGTTGCTCAAAACACCTTCCAACAGAATGTTCATGTGTTTGGAAAAGGTGGGAGAGTGGTAAGGTACTGTTTTCTATCAGATTGCAAGCTGCGCAGACTATTCCAGTGATGTGCCGCTTCATTCTCACCTTTCCGAAGCAGCCGCACTCTCCAGCTGCCGGAGGCGAAGAAGCGGCTTGTTAGAGCAAAGGCGATTGTGCCGGTCACTGTGCACTCCAGTGCGGCGGCTTCTGCCGAAATGTGCCCGGGACCGGCGCTTAGCTCCGGGGAGCTCCGTATTTCGTCTTTAGCGTCTTTTGTGGTGTACGTCATTGCAAAAATCCTTTCCACCATGTCTGGCATGGAAAAACAGTGCCACCCCAGGAAACATCTCCCATCCTGTTTTACATGTTGCAGAGAGGTTTGCAGAGTGTTTTGCAAGAAGAAAAAGAAAGTTGCTCAAAACACTTTCCAACCGAATGTTCATGTGTTTGGAAAAGGTAGGAGAGTGGTAAGGTACTGTTTTCTATCAGTTTGCAAGGTGCGCACACAATCCTAGTGATGTGCAGCTTCATTCTCACCTTTCCGAAGCAGCCGCACTCTCCAGCTGCCGGAGTCGAAGAAGCGGCTTCTTCGAGCAAAGGCGATTGTGCCGGTCACAGTGCACTCCAATGAGGCGGCTTCTGCCGAAATGTGCCCGGGACCGGCGCTTAGCTCCGGGGAGCTCCGTATTTCGTCTTTAGCGTCTTTTGTGGTGTACATCATTGCAAAAAACTTTTCCACTATGTCTGGCAAGGAGAAACTGTGCAAGCACAGAAAACACATCCCATCTTGTTTTACATGTTGCAGAGAGGTTTGCAGAGTGTTTTGCAAGAAGAAAAACAAAGTTGCTCAAAACACCTTCCAACAGAATGTTCATGTGTTTGGAAAAGGTGGGAGAGTGGTAAGGTACTGTTTTCTATCAGATTGCAAGCTGCGCAGACTATTCCAGTGATGTGCCGCTTCATTCTCACCTTTCCGAAGCAGCCGCACTCTCCAGCTGCCGGAGGCGAAGAAGCGGCTTCTTCGAGCAAAGGCGATTGTGCCGGTCACTGTGCACTCCAGTGCGGCGGCTTCTGCCGAAATGTGCCCGGGACCGGCGCTTAGCTCCGGGGAGCTCCGTATTTCGTCTTTAGCGTCTTTTGTGGTGTACGTCATTGCAAAAATCCTTTCCACCATGTCTGTCATGGAAAAACTGTGCCACCCCAGGAAACACCTCCCATCGTGTTTTACATGTTGCAGAGAGGTTTGCAGAGTGTTTTGCAAGAAGAAAAAGAAAGTTGCTCAAAACACTTTCCAACCGAATGTTCATGTGTTTGGAAAAGGTAGGAGAGTGGTAAGGTACTGTTTTCTATCAGTTTGCAAGGTGCGCACACTATCCCAGTGATGTGCAGCTTCATTCTCACCTTTCCGAAGCAGCCGCACTCTCCAGCTTCCGGAGGCGAAGAAGCGGCTTCTTCGAGCAAAGGCGATTGTGCCGGTCACAGTGCACTCCAGTGCGGCGGCTTCTGCCGAAATGTGCCCCGGACCGGCGCTTAGCTCCGGGGAGCTCTGTATTTCGTCTTTATCGTCTTTTAAGGTGTACATCATTGCAAAAAACTTTTCCACTATGTCTGGCAAGGAGAAACTGTGCAAGCACAGAAAACACCTCCCATCTTGTTTTACATGTTGCAGAGAGGTTTGCAGAGTGTTTTGCAAGAAGAAAAAGAAAGTTGCTCAAAACACTTTCCAACCGAATGTTCATGTGTTTGGAAAAGGTAGGAGAGTGGTAAGGTACTGTTTTCTATCAGTTTGCAAGGTGCGCACACTATTCCAGTGATGTGCAGCTTCATTCTCACCTTTCCGAAGCAGCCGCACTCTCCAGCTTCCGGAGGCGAAGAAGCGGCTTCTTCGAGCAAAGGCGATTGTGCCGGTCACAGTGCACTCCAGTGCGGCGGCTTCTGCCGAAATGTGCCCGGGACCGGCGCTTAGCTCCGGGGAGCTCCGTATTTCGTCTTTAGCGTCTTTTGCGGTGTACATCATTGCAAAAAACTTTTCCACTATGTCTGGCAAGGAGAAACTGTGCAAGCACAGAAAACACCTCCCATCTTGTTTTACATGTTGCAGAGAGGTTTGCAGAGTGTTTTGCAAGAAGAAAAACAAAGTTGCTCAAAACACCTTCCAACAGAATGTTCATGTGTTTGGAAAAGGTGGGAGAGTGGTAAGGTACTGTTTTCTATCAGATTGCAAGCTGCGCAGACTATTCCAGTGATGTGCCGCTTCATTCTCACCTTTCCGAAGCAGCCGCACTCTCCAGCTGCCGGAGGCGAAGAAGCGGCTTGTTAGAGCAAAGGCGATTGTGCCGGTCACTGTGCACTCCAGTGCGGCGGCTTCTGCCGAAATGTGCCCGGGACCGGCGCTTAGCTCCGGGGAGCTCCGTATTTCGTCTTTAGCGTCTTTTGTGGTGTACGTCATTGCAAAAATCCTTTCCACCATGTCTGGCATGGAAAAACAGTGCCACCCCAGGAAACATCTCCCATCCTGTTTTACATGTTGCAGAGAGGTTTGCAGAGTGTTTTGCAAGAAGAAAAAGAAAGTTGCTCAAAACACTTTCCAACCGAATGTTCATGTGTTTGGAAAAGGTAGGAGAGTGGTAAGGTACTGTTTTCTATCAGTTTGCAAGGTGCGCACACTATCCCAGTGATGTGCAGCTTCATTCTCACCTTTCCGAAGCAGCCGCACTCTCCAGCTTCCGGAGGCGAAGAAGCGGCTTCTTCGAGCAAAGGCGATTGTGCCGGTCACAGTGCACTCCAGTGCGGCGGCTTCTGCCGAAATGTGCCCGGGACCGGCGCTTAGCTCCGGGGAGCTCCGTATTTCGTCTTTAGCGTCTTTTGCGGTGTACATCATTGCAAAAAACTTTTCCACTATGTCTGGCAAGGAGAAACTGTGCAAGCACAGAAAACACCTCCCATCTTGTTTTACATGTTGCAGAGAGGTTTGCAGAGTGTTTTGCAAGAAGAAAAACAAAGTTGCTCAAAACACCTTCCAACAGAATGTTCATGTGTTTGGAAAAGGTGGGAGAGTGGTAAGGTACTGTTTTCTATCAGATTGCAAGCTGCGCAGACTATTCCAGTGATGTGCCGCTTCATTCTCACCTTTCCGAAGCAGCCGCACTCTCCAGCTGCCGGAGGCGTAGAAGCGGCTTCTTCGAGCAAAGGCGATTGTGCCGGTCACAGTGCACTCCAGTGCGGCGGCTTCTGCCGAAATGTGCCCGGGACCGGCGCTTAGCTCCGGGGAGCTCCGTATTTCGTCTTTAGCGTCTTTTGTGGTGTACGTCATTGCAAAAATCCTTTCCACCATGTCTGGCATGGAAAAACTGTGCCACCCCAGGAAACATCTCCCATCCTGTTTTACATGTTGCAGAGAGGTTTGCAGAGTGTTTTGCAAGAAGAAAAAGAAAGTTGCTCAAAACACCTTCCAACCGAATGTTCATGTGTTTGGAAAAGGTAGGAGAGTAGTAAGGTACTGTTTTCTATCAGTTTGCAAGCTGCGCACACAATCCTAGTGATGTGCAGCTTCATTCTCACCTTTCCGAAGCAGCCGCACTCTCCAGCTGCCGGAGTCGAAGAAGCGGCTTCTTCGAGCAAAGGCGATTGTGCCGGTCACAGTGCACTCCAATGAGGCGGCTTCTGCCGAAATGTGCCCGGGACCGGCGCTTAGCTCCGGGGAGCTCCGTATTTCGTCTTTAGCGTCTTTTGTGGTGTACATCATTGCAAAAAACTTTTCCACTATGTCTGGCAAGGAGAAACTGTGCAAGCACAGAAAACACATCCCATCTTGTTTTACATGTTGCAGAGAGGTTTGCAGAGTGTTTTGCAAGAAGAAAAACAAAGTTGCTCAAAACACCTTCCAACAGAATGTTCATGTGTTTGGAAAAGGTGGGAGAGTGGTAAGGTACTGTTTTCTATCAGATTGCAAGCTGCGCAGACTATTCCAGTGATGTGCCGCTTCATTCTCACCTTTCCGAAGCAGCCGCACTCTCCAGCTGCCGGAGGCGAAGAAGCGGCTTGTTAGAGCAAAGGCGATTGTGCCGGTCACTGTGCACTCCAGTGCGGCGGCTTCTGCCGAAATGTGCCCGGGACCGGCGCTTAGCTCCGGGGAGCTCCGTATTTCGTCTTTAGCGTCTTTTGTGGTGTACGTCATTGCAAAAATCCTTTCCACCATGTCTGTCATGGAAAAACTGTGCCACCCCAGGAAACACCTCCCATCGTGTTTTACATGTTGCAGAGAGGTTTGCAGAGTGTTTTGCAAGAAGAAAAAGAAAGTTGCTCAAAACACTTTCCAACCGAATGTTCATGTGTTTGGAAAAGGTAGGAGAGTGGTAAGGTACTGTTTTCTATCAGTTTGCAAGGTGCGCACACTATCCCAGTGATGTGCAGCTTCATTCTCACCTTTCCGAAGCAGCCGCACTCTCCAGCTTCCGGAGGCGAAGAAGCGGCTTCTTCGAGCAAAGGCGATTGTGCCGGTCACAGTGCACTCCAGTGCGGCGGCTTCTGCCGAAATGTGCCCCGGACCGGCGCTTAGCTCCGGGGAGCTCTGTATTTCGTCTTTAGCGTCTTTTAAGGTGTACATCATTGCAAAAAACTTTTCCACTATGTCTGGCAAGGAGAAACTGTGCAAGCACAGAAAACACCTCCCATCTTGTTTTACATGTTGCAGAGAGGTTTGCAGAGTGTTTTGCAAGAAGAAAAAGAAAGTTGCTCAAAACACTTTCCAATCGAATGTTCATGTGTTTGGAAAAGGTAGGAGAGTGGTAAGGTACTGTTTTCTATCAGTTTGCAAGGTGCGCACACTATCCCAGTGATTAGCAGCTTCATTCTCACCTTTCCGAAGCAGCCGCACTCTCCAGCTGCCGGAGGCGAAGAAGCGGCTTCTTCGAGCAAAGGCGATTGTGCCGGTCACAGTGCACTCCAGTGCGGCGGCTTCTGCCGAAATGTGCCCGGGACCGGCGCTTAGCTTCGGGGAGCTCCGTATTTCGTCTTTAGCGTCTTTTGTGGTGTACATCATTGCAAAAAACTTTTCCACTATGTCTGGCAAGGAGAAACTGTGCAAGCACAGAAAACACCTCCCATCTTGTTTTACATGTTGCAGAGAGGTTTGCAGAGTGTTTTGCAAGAAGAAAAACAAAGTTGCTCAAAACACCTTCCAACAGAATGTTCATGTGTTTGGAAAAGGTGGGAGAGTGGTAAGGTACTGTTTTCTATCAGATTGCAAGGTGCGCACACTATCCCAGTGATGTGCCGCTTCATTCTCACCTTTCCGAAGCAGCCGCACTCTCCAGCTGCCGGAGGCGAAGAAGCGGCTTGTTAGAGCAAAGGCGATTGTGCCGGTCACTGTGCACTCCAGTGCGGCGGCTTCTGCCGAAATGTGCCCGGGACCGGCGCTTAGCTCCGGGGAGCTCCGTATTTCGTCTTTAGCGTCTTTTAAGGTGTACATCATTGCAAAAAACTTTTCCACTATGTCTGGCAAGGAGAAACTGTGCAAGCACAGAAAACACCTCCCATCTTGTTTTACATGTTGCAGAGAGGTTTGCAGAGTGTTTTGCAAGAAGAAAAAGAAAGTTGCTCAAAACACTTTCCAACCGAATGTTCATGTGTTTGGAAAAGGTAGGAGAGTGGTAAGGTACTGTTTTCTATCAGTTTGCAAGGTGCGCACACTATCCCAGTGATGTGCAGCTTCATTCTCACCTTTCCGAAGCAGCCGCACTCTCCAGCTTCCGGAGGCGAAGAAGCGGCTTCTTCGAGCAAAGGCGATTGTGCCGGTCACAGTGCACTCCAGTGCGGCGGCTTCTGCCGAAATGTGCCCGGGACCGGCGCTTAGCTCCGGGGAGCTCCGTATTTCGTCTTTAGCGTCTTTTGCGGTGTACATCATTGCAAAAAACTTTTCCACTATGTCTGGCAAGGAGAAACTGTGCAAGCACAGAAAACACCTCCCATCTTGTTTTACATGTTGCAGAGAGGTTTGCAGAGTGTTTTGCAAGAAGAAAAACAAAGTTGCTCAAAACACCTTCCAACAGAATGTTCATGTGTTTGGAAAAGGTAGGAGAGTGGTAAGGTACTGTTTTCTATCAGTTTGCAAGCTGCGCACACAATCCTACTGATGTGCAGCTTCATTCTCACCTTTCCGAAGCAGCCGCACTCTCCAGCTTCCGGAGGCGAAGAAGCGGCTTCTTCGAGCAAAGGCGATTGTGACGGTCACAGTGCACTCCAGTGCGGCGGCTTCTGCCGAAATGTGCCCGGGACCGGCGCTTAGCTCCGGGGAGCTCCGTATTTCGTCTTTAGCGTCTTTTGCGGTGTACATCATTGCAAAAAACTTTTCCACTATGTCTGGCAAGGAGAAACTGTGCAAGCACAGAAAACACCTCCCATCTTGTTTTACATGTTGCAGAGAGGTTTGCAGAGTGTTTTGCAAGAAGAAAAACAAAGTTGCTCAAAACACCTTCCAACAGAATGTTCATGTGTTTGGAAAAGGTGGGAGAGTGGTAAGGTACTGTTTTCTATCAGTTTGCAAGGTGCGCACACTATCCCAGTGATGTGCAGCTTCATTCTCACCTTTCCGAAGCAGCCGCACTCTCCAGCTGCCGGAGGCGAAGAAGCGGCTTGTTAGAGCAAAGGCGATTGTGCCGGTCACTGTGCACTCCAGTGCGGCGGCTTCTGCCGAAATGTGCCCGGGACCGGCGCTTAGCTCCGGGGAGCTCCGTATTTCGTCTTTAGCGTCTTTTGTGGTGTACGTCATTGCAAAAATCCTTTCCACCATGTCTGGCATGGAAAAACTGTGCCACCCCAGGAAACATCTCCCATCCTGTTTTACATGTTGCAGAGAGGTTTGCAGAGTGTTTTGCAAGAAGAAAAAGAAAGTTGCTCAAAACACCTTCCAACCGAATGTTCATGTGTTTGGAAAAGGTGGGAGAGTGGTAAGGTACTGTTTTCTATCAGTTTGCAAACTGCGCACACAATCCTAGTGATGTGCAGCTTCATTCTCACCTTTCCGAAGCAGCCGCACTCTCCAGCTGCCGGAGTCGAAGAAGCGGCTTCTTCGAGCAAAGGCGATTGTGCCGGTCAGTGTGCACTCCAGTGCGGCGGCTTCTGCCGAAATGTGCCCGGGACCGGCGCTTAGCTCCGGGGAGCTCCGTATTTCGTCTTTAGCGTCTTTTGTGGTGTACGTCATTGCAAAAATCCTTTCCACCCTGTCTGGCATGGAGAAACTGTGCCACTGCAGAAAACATCTCCCATCTTGTTTTACATGTTGCAGAGAGGTTTGCAGACTGGTTTGCAAGAAGAAAAACAAAGTTGTCCAAAACACTTTCCAATCGAATGTTCATGTGTTTGGAAAAGGTAGAAGAGTGGTAAGGTACTGTTTTCAATCAGTTTGCAAGCTGCGCACACAATCCTAGTGATGTGCAGCTTCATTCTCACCTTTCCGAAGCAGCCGCACTCTCCAGCTGCCGGAGGCGTAGAAGCGACTTCTTCGAGCAAAGGCGATTGTGCCGGTCACAGTGCACTCCAGTGCGGCGGCTTCTGCCGAAATGTGCCCGGTACCGGCGCTTAGCTCCGGGGAGCTCTGTATTTCGTCTTTAGCGTCTTTTAAGGTGTACATCATTGCAAAAAACTTTTCCACTATGTCTGGCAAGGAGAAACTGTGCAAGCACAGAAAACACCTCCCATCTTGTTTTACATGTTGCAGAGAGGTTTGCAGAGTGTTTTGCAAGAAGAAAAACAAAGTTGCTCAAAACACCTTCCAACAGAATGTTCATGTGTTTGGAAAAGGTGGGAGAGTGGTAAGGTACTGTTTTCTATCAGTTTGCAAGCTGCCCAGACTATTCCAGTGATGTGCCGCTTCATTCTCACCTTTCCGAAGCAGCCGCACTCTCCAGCTGCCGGAGGCGAAGAAGCGGCTTCTTCGAGCAAATTCGATTGTGCCGGTCACAGTGCACTCCAGTGCGGCGGCTTCTGCCGAAATGTGCCCGGGACCGGCGCTTAGCTCCGGGGAGCTCCGTATTTCGTCTTTAGCGTCTTTTGTGGTGTACGTCATTGCAAAAATCCTTTCCACCATGTCTGGCATGGAGAAACTGTGCCACCCCAGGAAACATCTCCCATCCTGTTTTACATGTTGCAGAGAGGTTTGCAGAGTGTTTTGCAAGAAGAAAAACAAAGTTGCTCAAAACACTTTCCAATCGAATGTTCATGTGTTTGGAAAAGATAGGAGAGTGGTAAGGTACTGTTTTCTATCAGTTTGCAAGGTGCGCACACTATCCCAGTGATTAGCAGCTTCATTCTCACCTTTCCGAAGCAGCCGCACTCTCCAGCTGCCGGAGGCGAAGAAGCGGCTTGTTAGAGCAAAGGCGATTGTGCCGGTCACAGTGCACTCCAGTGCGGCGGCTTCTGCCGAAATGTGCCCGGGACCGGCGCTTAGCTCCGGGGAGCTCCGTATTTCGTCTTTAGCGTCTTTTGTGGTGTACATCATTGCAAAAAACTTTTCCACTATGTCTGGCAAGGAGAAACTGTGCAAGCACAGAAAACACCTCCCATCTTGTTTTACATGTTGCAGAGAGGTTTGCAGAGTGTTTTGCAAGAAGAAAAACAAAGTTGCTCAAAACACCTTCCAACAGAATGTTCATGTGTTTGGAAAAGGTGGGAGAGTGGTAAGGTACTGTTTTCAATCAGTTTGCAAGCTGCGCACACAATCCTAGTGATGTGCAGCTTCATTCTCACCTTTCCGAAGCAGCCGCACTCTCCAGCTGCCGGAGGCGAAGAAGCGGCTTGTTAGAGCAAAGGCGATTGTGCCGGTCACTGTGCACTCCAGTGCGGCGGCTTCTGCCGAAATGTGCCCGGGACCGGCGCTTAGCTCCGGGGAGCTCCGTATTTCGTCTTTAGCGTCTTTTAAGGTGTACATCATTGCAAAAAACTTTTCCACTATGTCTGGCAAGGAGAAACTGTGCAAGCACAGAAAACACCTCCCATCTTGTTTTACATGTTGCAGAGAGGTTTGCAGAGTGTTTTGCAAGAAGAAAAACAAAGTTGCTCAAAACACTTTCCAATCGAATGTTCATGTGTTTGGAAAAGGTAGGAGAGTGGTAAGGTACTGTTTTCTATCAGTTTGCAAGGTGCGCACACTATCCCAGTGATTAGCAGCTTCATTCTCACCTTTCCGAAGCAGCCGCACTCTCCAGCTGCCGGAGGCGAAGAAGCGGCTTCTTCGAGCAAAGGCGATTGTGCCGGTCACAGTGCACTCCAGTGCGGCGGCTTCTGCCGAAATGTGCCCGGGACCGGCGCTTAGCTTCGGGGAGCTCCGTATTTCGTCTTTAGCGTCTTTTGTGGTGTACATCATTGCAAAAAACTTTTCCACTATGTCTGGCAAGGAGAAACTGTGCAAGCACAGAAAACACCTCCCATCTTGTTTTACATGTTGCAGAGAGGTTTGCAGAGTGTTTTGCAAGAAGAAAAACAAAGTTGCTCAAAACACCTTCCAACAGAATGTTCATGTGTTTGGAAAAGGTGGGAGAGTGGTAAGGTACTGTTTTCTATCAGATTGCAAGCTGCGCAGACTATTCCAGTGATGTGCCGCTTCATTCTCACCTTTCCGAAGCAGCCGCACTCTCCAGCTGCCGGAGGCGAAGAAGCGGCTTGTTAGAGCAAAGGCGATTGTGCCGGTCACTGTGCACTCCAGTGCGGCGGCTTCTGCCGAAATGTGCCCGGGACCGGCGCTTAGCTCCGGGGAGCTCCGTATTTCGTCTTTAGCGTCTTTTGTGGTGTACGTCATTGCAAAAATCCTTTCCACCATGTCTGTCATGGAAAAACTGTGCCACCCCAGGAAACATCTCCCATCGTGTTTTACATGTTGCAGAGAGGTTTGCAGAGTGTTTTGCAAGAAGAAAAAGAAAGTTGCTCAAAACACTTTCCAACCGAATGTTCATGTGTTTGGAAAAGGTAGGAGAGTGGTAAGGTACTGTTTTCTGTCAGTTTGCAAGCTGCGCACACAATCCTAGTGATGTGCAGCTTCATTCTCATCTTTCCGAAGCAGCCGCACTCTCCAGCTGCCGGAGGCGAAGAAGCGCCTTCTTCGAGCAAAGGCGATTGTGCCGGTCACAGTGCACTCCAGTGCGGCGGCTTCTGCCGAAATGTGCCCGGGACCGGCGCTTAGCTCCGGGGAGCTCCGTATTTCGTCTTTAGCGTCTTTTAAGGTGTACATCATTGCAAAAAACTTTTCCACTATGTCTGGCAAGGAGAAACTGTGCAAGCACAGAAAACACCTCCCATCTTGTTTTACATGTTGCAGAGAGGTTTGCAGAGTGTTTTGCAAGAAGAAAAAGAAAGTTGCTCAAAACACTTTCCAACCGAATGTTCATGTGTTTGGAAAAGGTAGGAGAGTGGTAAGGTACTGTTTTCTATCAGTTTGCAAGGTGCGCACACTATCCCAGTGATGTGCAGCTTCATTCTCACCTTTCCGAAGCAGCCGCACTCTCCAGCTGCCGGAGGCGAAGAAGCGGCTTCTTCGAGCAAAGGCGATTGTGCCGGTCACAGTGCACTCCAGTGCGGCGGCTTCTGCCGAAATGTGCCCGGGACCGGCGCTTAGCTCCGGGGAGCTCCGTATTTCGTCTTTAGCGTCTTTTGCGGTGTACATCATTGCAAAAAACTTTTCCACTATGTCTGGCAAGGAGAAACTGTGCAAGCACAGAAAACACCTCCCATCTTGTTTTACATGTTGCAGAGAGGTTTGCAGAGTGTTTTGCAAGAAGAAAAACAAAGTTGCTCAAAACACCTTCCAACCGAATGCTCATGTGTTTGGAAAAGGTGGGAGAGTGGTAAGGTACTGTTTTCTATCAGATTGCAAGCTGCGCAGACTATTCCAGTGATGTGCCGCTTCATTCTCACCTTTCCGAAGCAGCCGCACTCTCCAGCTGCCGGAGGCGAAGAAGCGGCTTGTTAGAGCAAAGGCGATTGTGCCGGTCACTGTGCACTCCAGTGCGGCGGCTTCTGCCGAAATGTGCCCGGGACCGGCGCTTAGCTCCGGGGAGCTCCGTATTTCGTCTTTAGCGTCTTTTGTGGTGTACGTCATTGCAAAAATCCTTTCCACCATGTCTGGCATGGAAAAACAGTGCCACCCCAGGAAACATCTCCCATCCTGTTTTACATGTTGCAGAGAGGTTTGCAGAGTGTTTTGCAAGAAGAAAAAGAAAGTTGCTCAAAACACTTTCCAACCGAATGTTCATGTGTTTGGAAAAGGTAGGAGAGTGGTAAGGTACTGTTTTCTATCAGTTTGCAAGGTGCGCACACAATCCTAGTGATGTGCAGCTTCATTCTCACCTTTCCGAAGCAGCCGCACTCTCCAGCTGCCGGAGTCGAAGAAGCGGCTTCTTCGAGCAAAGGCGATTGTGCCGGTCACAGTGCACTCCAATGAGGCGGCTTCTGCCGAAATGTGCCCGGGACCGGCGCTTAGCTCCGGGGAGCTCCGTATTTCGTCTTTAGCGTCTTTTGTGGTGTACATCATTGCAAAAAACTTTTCCACTATGTCTGGCAAGGAGAAACTGTGCAAGCACAGAAAACACATCCCATCTTGTTTTACATGTTGCAGAGAGGTTTGCAGAGTGTTTTGCAAGAAGAAAAACAAAGTTGCTCAAAACACCTTCCAACAGAATGTTCATGTGTTTGGAAAAGGTGGGAGAGTGGTAAGGTACTGTTTTCTATCAGATTGCAAGCTGCGCAGACTATTCCAGTGATGTGCCGCTTCATTCTCACCTTTCCGAAGCAGCCGCACTCTCCAGCTGCCGGAGGCGAAGAAGCGGCTTGTTAGAGCAAAGGCGATTGTGCCGGTCACTGTGCACTCCAGTGCGGCGGCTTCTGCCGAAATGTGCCCGGGACCGGCGCTTAGCTCCGGGGAGCTCCGTATTTCGTCTTTAGCGTCTTTTGTGGTGTACGTCATTGCAAAAATCCTTTCCACCATGTCTGTCATGGAAAAACTGTGCCACCCCAGGAAACACCTCCCATCGTGTTTTACATGTTGCAGAGAGGTTTGCAGAGTGTTTTGCAAGAAGAAAAAGAAAGTTGCTCAAAACACTTTCCAACCGAATGTTCATGTGTTTGGAAAAGGTAGGAGAGTGGTAAGGTACTGTTTTCTATCAGTTTGCAAGGTGCGCACACTATCCCAGTGATGTGCAGCTTCATTCTCACCTTTCCGAAGCAGCCGCACTCTCCAGCTTCCGGAGGCGAAGAAGCGGCTTCTTCGAGCAAAGGCGATTGTGCCGGTCACAGTGCACTCCAGTGCGGCGGCTTCTGCCGAAATGTGCCCGGGACCGGCGCTTAGCTCCGGGGAGCTCCGTATTTCGTCTTTAGCGTCTTTTGCGGTGTACATCATTGCAAAAAACTTTTCCACTATGTCTGGCAAGGAGAAACTGTGCAAGCACAGAAAACACCTCCCATCTTGTTTTACATGTTGCAGAGAGGTTTGCAGAGTGTTTTGCAAGAAGAAAAACAAAGTTGCTCAAAACACCTTCCAACAGAATGTTCATGTGTTTGGAAAAGGTGGGAGAGTGGTAAGGTACTGTTTTCTATCAGATTGCAAGCTGCGCAGACTATTCCAGTGATGTGCCGCTTCATTCTCACCTTTCCGAAGCAGCCGCACTCTCCAGCTGCCGGAGGCGTAGAAGCGGCTTCTTCGAGCAAAGGCGATTGTGCCGGTCACAGTGCACTCCAGTGCGGCGGCTTCTGCCGAAATGTGCCCGGGACCGGCGCTTAGCTCCGGGGAGCTCCGTATTTCGTCTTTAGCGTCTTTTGTGGTGTACGTCATTGCAAAAATCCTTTCCACCATGTCTGGCATGGAAAAACTGTGCCACCCCAGGAAACATCTCCCATCCTGTTTTACATGTTGCAGAGAGGTTTGCAGAGTGTTTTGCAAGAAGAAAAAGAAAGTTGCTCAAAACACCTTCCAACCGAATGTTCATGTGTTTGGAAAAGGTAGGAGAGTAGTAAGGTACTGTTTTCTATCAGTTTGCAAGCTGCGCACACAATCCTAGTGATGTGCAGCTTCATTCTCACCTTTCCGAAGCAGCCGCACTCTCCAGCTGCCGGAGTCGAAGAAGCGGCTTCTTCGAGCAAAGGCGATTGTGCCGGTCACAGTGCACTCCAATGAGGCGGCTTC
Organism: Zonotrichia albicollis; assembly: GCF_047830755.1. NCBI lineage: Eukaryota > Metazoa > Chordata > Aves > Passeriformes > Passerellidae > Zonotrichia > Zonotrichia albicollis. Next base: position 1,051,499 of record NC_133859.1, read on the forward strand.
TGCCGAAATGTGCCCGGGACCGGCGCTTAGCTCCGGGGAGCTCCGTATTTCGTCTTTAGCGTCTTTTGTGGTGTACATCATTGCAAAAAACTTTTCCACTATGTCTGGCAAGGAGAAACTGTGCAAGCACAGAAAACACATCCCATCTTGTTTTACATGTTGCAGAGAGGTTTGCAGAGTGTTTTGCAAGAAGAAAAACAAAGTTGCTCAAAACACCTTCCAACAGAATGTTCATGTGTTTGGAAAAGGTGGGAGAGTGGTAAGGTACTGTTTTCTATCAGATTGCAAGCTGCGCAGACTATTCCAGTGATGTGCCGCTTCATTCTCACCTTTCCGAAGCAGCCGCACTCTCCAGCTGCCGGAGGCGAAGAAGCGGCTTGTTAGAGCAAAGGCGATTGTGCCGGTCACTGTGCACTCCAGTGCGGCGGCTTCTGCCGAAATGTGCCCGGGACCGGCGCTTAGCTCCGGGGAGCTCCGTATTTCGTCTTTAGCGTCTTTTGTGGTGTACGTCATTGCAAAAATCCTTTCCACCATGTCTGTCATGGAAAAACTGTGCCACCCCAGGAAACACCTCCCATCGTGTTTTACATGTTGCAGAGAGGTTTGCAGAGTGTTTTGCAAGAAGAAAAAGAAAGTTGCTCAAAACACTTTCCAACCGAATGTTCATGTGTTTGGAAAAGGTAGGAGAGTGGTAAGGTACTGTTTTCTATCAGTTTGCAAGGTGCGCACACTATCCCAGTGATGTGCAGCTTCATTCTCACCTATCCGAAGCAGCCGCACTCTCCAGCTTCCGGAGGCGAAGAAGCGGCTTCTTCGAGCAAAGGCGATTGTGCCGGTCACAGTGCACTCCAGTGCGGCGGCTTCTGCCGAAATGTGCCCCGGACCGGCGCTTAGCTCCGGGGAGCTCTGTATTTCGTCTTTAGCGTCTTTTAAGGTGTACATCATTGCAAAAAACTTTTCCACTATGTCTGGCAAGGAGAAACTGTGCAAGCACAGAAAACACCTCCCATCTTGTTTTACATGTTGCAGAGATTTTTGCAGAGTGTTTTGCAACAAGAAAAACAAAGTTGTCCAAAACACTTTCCAACCGAATGTTCATGTGTTTGGAAAAGGTAGGAGAGTGGTAAGGTACTGTTTTCTATCAGTTTGCAAGGTGCGCACACTATCCCAGTGATTAGCAGCTTCTTTCTCACCTTTCCGAAGCAGCCGCACTCTCCAGCTGCCGGAGGCGAAGAAGCGGCTTCTTCGAGCAAAGGCGATTGTGCCGGTCACAGTGCACTCCAGTGCGGCGGCTTCTGCCGAAATGTGCCCGGGACCGGCGCTTAGCTCCGGGGAGCTCCGTATTTCGTCTTTAGCGTCTTTTGTGGTGTACATCATTGCAAAAAACTTTTCCACTATGTCCGGCAAGGAGAAACTGTGCAAGCACAGAAAACACCTCCCATCTTGTTTTACATGTTGCAGAGAGGTTTGCAGAGTGTTTTGCAAGAAGAAAAACAAAGTTGCTCAAAACACCTTCCAACAGAATGTTCATGTGTTTGGAAAAGGTGGGAGAGTGGTAAGGTACTGTTTTCTATCAAATTGCAAGCTGCCCAGACTATTCCAGTGATGTGCCGCTTCATTCTCACCTTTCCGAAGCAGCCGCACTCTCCAGCTGCCGGAGGCGAAGAAGCGGCTTGTTAGAGCAAAGGCGATTGTGCCGGTCACTGTGCACTCCAGTGCGGCGGCTTCTGCCGAAATGTGCCCGGGACCGGCGCTTAGCTCCGGGGAGCTCCGTATTTCGTCTTTAGCGTCTTTTGTGGTGTACGTCATTGCAAAAATCCTTTCCACCATGTCTGGCATGGAAAAACTGTGCCACCCCAGGAAACATCTCCCATCCTGTTTTACATGTTGCAGAGAGGTTTGCAGAGTGTTTTGCAAGAAGAAAAACAAAGTTGCTCAAAACACTTTCCAATCGAATGTTCATGTGTTTGGAAAAGGTGGGAGAGTGGTAAGGTACTGTTTTCTATCAGTTTGCAAGGTGCGCACACTATCCCAGTGATTAGCAGCTTCATTCTCACCTTTCCGAAGCAGCCGCACTCTCCAGCTGCCGGAGGCGAAGAAGCGGCTTCTTCGAGCAAAGGCGATTGTGCCGGTCACAGTGCACTCCAGTGCGGCGGCTTCTGCCGAAATGTGCCCGGGACCGGCGCTTGGCTCCGGGGAGCTCCGTATTTCGTCTTTAGCGTCTTTTGTGGTGTACATCATTGCAAAAAACTTTTCCACTATGTCTGGCAAGGAGAAACTGTGCAAGCACAGAAAACACCTCCCATCTTGTTTTACATGTTGCAGAGAGGTTTGCAGAGTGTTTTGCAAGAAGAAAAACAAAGTTGCTCAAAACACCTTCCAACAGAATGTTCATGTGTTTGGAAAAGGTGGGAGAGTGGTAAGGTACTGTTTTCTATCAGATTGCAAGCTGCGCAGACTATTCTAGTGATGTGCCGCTTCATTCTCACCTTTCCGAAGCAGCCGCACTCTCCAGCTGCCGGAGGCGAAGAAGCGGCTTGTTAGAGCAAAGGCGATTGTGCCGGTCACTGTGCACTCCAGTGCGGCGGCTTCTGCCGAAATGTGCCCGGGACCGGCGCTTAGCTCCGGGGAGCTCCGTATTTCGTCTTTAGCGTCTTTTAAGGTGTACATCATTGCAAAAAACTTTTCCACTATGTCTGGCAAGGAGAAACTGTGCAAGCACAGAAAACACCTCCCATCTTGTTTTACATGTTGCAGAGAGGTTTGCAGAGTGTTTTGCAAGAAGAAAAAGAAAGTTGCTCAAAACACTTTCCAATCGAATGTTCATGTGTTTGGAAAAGGTAGGAGAGTGGTAAGGTACTGTTTTCTATCAGTTTGCAAGGTGCGCACACTATCCCAGTGATTAGCAGCTTCATTCTCACCTTTCCGAAGCAGCCGCACTCTCCAGCTGCCGGAGGCGAAGAAGCGGCTTCTTCGAGCAAAGGCGATTGTGCCGGTCACAGTGCACTCCAGTGCGGCGGCTTCTGCCGAAATGTGCCCGGGACCGGCGCTTAGCTTCGGGGAGCTCCGTATTTCGTCTTTAGCGTCTTTTGTGGTGTACATCATTGCAAAAAACTTTTCCACTATGTCTGGCAAGGAGAAACTGTGCAAGCACAGAAAACACCTCCCATCTTGTTTTACATGTTGCAGAGAGGTTTGCAGAGTGTTTTGCAAGAAGAAAAACAAAGTTGCTCAAAACACCTTCCAACAGAATGTTCATGTGTTTGGAAAAGGTGGGAGAGTGGTAAGGTACTGTTTTCTATCAGATTGCAAGCTGCGCAGACTATTCCAGTGATGTGCCGCTTCATTCTCACCTTTCCGAAGCAGCCGCACTCTCCAGCTGCCGGAGGCGAAGAAGCGGCTTGTTAGAGCAAAGGCGATTGTGCCGGTCACTGTGCACTCCAGTGCGGCGGCTTCTGCCGAAATGTGCCCGGGACCGGCGCTTAGCTCCGGGGAGCTCCGTATTTCGTCTTTAGCGTCTTTTGTGGTGTACGTCATTGCAAAAATCCTTTCCACCATGTCTGTCATGGAAAAACTGTGCCACCCCAGGAAACATCTCCCATCGTGTTTTACATGTTGCAGAGAGGTTTGCAGAGTGTTTTGCAAGAAGAAAAAGAAAGTTGCTCAAAACACTTTCCAACCGAATGTTCATGTGTTTGGAAAAGGTAGGAGAGTGGTAAGGTACTGTTTTCTGTCAGTTTGCAAGCTGCGCACACAATCCTAGTGATGTGCAGCTTCATTCTCATCTTTCCGAAGCAGCCGCACTCTCCAGCTGCCGGAGGCGTAGAAGCGGCTTCTTCGAGCAAAGGCGATTGTGCCGGTCACAGTGCACTCCAGTGCGGCGGCTTCTGCCGAAATGTGCCCGGGACCGGCGCTTAGCTCCGGGGAGCTCCGTATTTCGTCTTTAGCGTCTTTTGTGGTGTACATCATTGCAAAAAACTTTTCCACTATGTCTGGCAAGGAGAAACTGTGCAAGCACAGATAACACCTCCCATCTTGTTTTACATGTTGCAGAGAGGTTTGCAGAGTGTTTTGCAAGAAGAAAAAAAAAGTTGCTCAAAACACCTTCCAACAGAATGTTCATGTGTTTGGAAAAGGTGGGAGAGTGGTAAGGTACTGTTTTCTATCAGATTGCAAGCTGCGCAGACTATTCTAGTGATGTGCCGCTTCATTCTCACCTTTCCGAAGCAGCCGCACTCTCCAGCTGCCGGAGGCGAAGAAGCGGCTTGTTAGAGCAAAGGCGATTGTGCCGGTCACTGTGCACTCCAGTGCGGCGGCTTCTGCCGAAATGTGCCCGGGACCGGCGCTTAGCTCCGGGGAGCTCCGTATTTCGTCTTTAGCGTCTTTTAAGGTGTACATCATTGCAAAAAACTTTTCCACTATGTCTGGCAAGGAGAAACTGTGCAAGCACAGAAAACACCTCCCATCTTGTTTTACATGTTGCAGAGAGGTTTGCAGAGTGTTTTGCAAGAAGAAAAAGAAAGTTGCTCAAAACACTTTCCAATCGAATGTTCATGTGTTTGGAAAAGGTAGGAGAGTGGTAAGGTACTGTTTTCTATCAGTTTGCAAGGTGCGCACACTATCCCAGTGATTAGCAGCTTCATTCTCACCTTTCCGAAGCAGCCGCACTCTCCAGCTGCCGGAGGCGAAGAAGCGGCTTCTTCGAGCAAAGGCGATTGTGCCGGTCACAGTGCACTCCAGTGCGGCGGCTTCTGCCGAAATGTGCCCGGGACCGGCGCTTAGCTTCGGGGAGCTCCGTATTTCGTCTTTAGCGTCTTTTGTGGTGTACATCATTGCAAAAAACTTTTCCACTATGTCTGGCAAGGAGAAACTGTGCAAGCACAGAAAACACCTCCCATCTTGTTTTACATGTTGCAGAGAGGTTTGCAGAGTGTTTTGCAAGAAGAAAAACAAAGTTGCTCAAAACACCTTCCAACAGAATGTTCATGTGTTTGGAAAAGGTGGGAGAGTGGTAAGGTACTGTTTTCTATCAGATTGCAAGCTGCGCAGACTATTCCAGTGATGTGCCGCTTCATTCTCACCTTTCCGAAGCAGCCGCACTCTCCAGCTGCCGGAGGCGAAGAAGCGGCTTGTTAGAGCAAAGGCGATTGTGCCGGTCACTGTGCACTCCAGTGCGGCGGCTTCTGCCGAAATGTGCCCGGGACCGGCGCTTAGCTCCGGGGAGCTCCGTATTTCGTCTTTAGCGTCTTTTAAGGTGTACATCATTGCAAAAAACTTTTCCACTATGTCTGGCAAGGAGAAACTGTGCAAGCACAGAAAACACCTCCCATCTTGTTTTACATGTTGCAGAGAGGTTTGCAGAGTGTTTTGCAAGAAGAAAAAGAAAGTTGCTCAAAACACTTTCCAACCGAATGTTCATGTGTTTGGAAAAGGTAGGAGAGTGGTAAGGTACTGTTTTCTATCAGTTTGCAAGGTGCGCACACTATCCCAGTGATGTGCAGCTTCATTCTCACCTTTCCGAAGCAGCCGCACTCTCCAGCTTCCGGAGGCGAAGAAGCGGCTTCTTCGAGCAAAGGCGATTGTGCCGGTCACAGTGCACTCCAGTGCGGCGGCTTCTGCCGAAATGTGCCCGGGACCGGCGCTTAGCTCCGGGGAGCTCCGTATTTCGTCTTTAGCGTCTTTTGTGGTGTACGTCATTGCAAAAATCCTTTCCACCATGTCTGGCATGGAAAAACAGTGCCACCCCAGGAAACATCTCCCATCCTGTTTTACATGTTGCAGAGAGGTTTGCAGAGTGTTTTGCAAGAAGAAAAAGAAAGTTGCTCAAAACACTTTCCAACCGAATGTTCATGTGTTTGGAAAAGGTAGGAGAGTGGTAAGGTACTGTTTTCTATCAGTTTGCAAGGTGCGCACACTATCCCAGTGATGTGCAGCTTCATTCTCACCTTTCCGAAGCAGCCGCACTCTCCAGCTGCCGGAGGCGTAGAAGCGGCTTCTTCGAGCAAAGGCGATTGTGCCGGTCACAGTGCACTCCAGTGCGGCGGCTTCTGCCGAAATGTGCCCGGGACCGGCGCTTAGCTCCGGGGAGCTCCGTATTTCGTCTTTAGCGTCTTTTGTGGTGTACGTCATTGCAAAAATCCTTTCCACCATGTCTGGCATGGAAAAACTGTGCCATCCCAGGAAACATCTCCCATCCTGTTTTACATGTTGCAGAGAGGTTTGCAGAGTGTTTTGCAAGAAGAAAAAGAAAGTTGCTCAAAACACCTTCCAACCGAATGTTCATGTGTTTGGAAAAGGTGGGAGAGTGGTAAGGTACTGTTTTCTATCAGTTTGCAAGCTGCGCACACAATCCTAGTGATGTGCAGCTTCATTCTCACCTTTCCGAAGCAGCCGCACTCTCCAGCTGCCGGAGTCGAAGAAGCGGCTTCTTCGAGCAAAGGCGATTGTGCCGGTCACAGTGCACTCCAGTGCGGCGGCTTCTGCCGAAATGTGCCCGGGACAGGCGCTTAGCTCCGGGGAGCTCCGTATTTCATCTTTAGCGTCTTTTGCGGTCTACATCATTGGAAAAAACTTTTCAACTATGTCGGGCAAGGAGAAATTGTGCAAGCACAGAAAACATCTCCCATCTTGTTTCACATGTTGCAGAGAGGTTTGCAGACTGGTTTGCAAGAAGAAAAAGAAAGTTGCTCAAAACACTTTCCAATCGAATGTTCATGTGTTTGGAAAAGGTAGGAGAGTGGTAAGGTACTGTTTTCAATCAGTTTGCAAGCTGCGCACACAATCCTAGTGATGTGCAGCTTCATTCTCACCTTTCCGAAGCAGCCGCACTCTCCAGCTTCCGGAGGCGAAGAAGCGGCTTCTTCGAGCAAAGGCGATTTTGCCGGTCACAGTGCACTCCAGTGAGGCGGCTTCTGCCGAAATGTGCCCGGGACAGGCGCTTAGCTCCGGGGAGCTCCGTATTTCGTCTTTAGCGTCTTTTGTGGTGTACGTCATTGCAAAAATCCTTTCCACCCTGTCTGGCATGGAGAAACTGTGCCACTGCAGAAAACATCTCCCATCTTGTTTTACATGTTGCAGAGAGGTTTGCAGACTGGTTTGCAAGAAGAAAAACAAAGTTGTCCAAAACACTTTCCAATCGAATGTTCATGTGTTTGGAAAAGGTAGAAGAGTGGTAAGGTACTGTTTTCAATCAGTTTGCAAGCTGCGCACACAATCCTAGTGATGTGCAGCTTCATTCTCACCTTTCCGAAGCAGCCGCACTCTCCAGCTGCCGGAGGCGAAGAAGCGGCTTCTTCGAGCAAAGGCGATTTTGCCGGTCACAGTGCACTCCAATGAGGCGGCTTCTGCCGAAATGTGCCCGGGACCGGCGCTTAGCTCCGGGGAGCTCCGTATTTCGTCTTTAGCGTCTTTTGTGGTGTACATCATTGCAAAAAACTTTTCCACTATGTCTGGCAAGGAGAAACTGTGCAAGCACAGAAAACACATCCCATCTTGTTTTACATGTTGCAGAGAGGCTTGCAGAGTGTTTTGCAAGAAGAAAAACAAAGTTGCTCAAAACACCTTCCAACAGAATGTTCATGTGTTTGGAAAAGGTGGGAGAGTGGTAAGGTACTGTTTTCTATCAGATTGCAAGCTGCGCAGACTATTCCAGTGATGTGCCGCTTCATTCTCACCTTTCCGAAGCAGCCGCACTCTCCAGCTGCCGGAGGCGAAGAAGCGGCTTGTTAGAGCAAAGGCGATTGTGCCGGTCACAGTGCACTCCAGTGCGGCGGCTTCTGCCGAAATGTGCCCGGGACCGGCGCTTAGCTCCGGGGAGCTCCGTATTTCGTCTTTAGCGTCTTTTAAGGTGTACATCATTGCAAAAAACTTTTCCACTATGTCTGGCAAGGAGAAACTGTGCAAGCACAGAAAACACCTCCCATCTTGTTTTACATGTTGCAGAGAGGTTTGCAGAGTGTTTTGCAAGAAGAAAAAGAAAGTTGCTCAAAACACTTTCCAACCGAATGTTCATGTGTTTGGAAAAGGTAGGAGAGTGGTAAGGTACTGTTTTCTATCAGTTTGCAAGGTGCGCACACTATCCCAGTGATGTGCAGCTTCATTCTCACCTTTCCGAAGCAGCCGCACTCTCCAGCTTCCGGAGGCGAAGAAGCGGCTTCTTCGAGCAAAGGCGATTGTGCCGGTCACAGTGCACGCCAGTGCGGCGGCTTCTGCCGAAATGTGCCCCGGACCGGCGCTTAGCTCCGGGGAGCTCTGTATTTCGTCTTTAGCGTCTTTTAAGGTGTACATCATTGCAAAAAACTTTTCCACTATGTCTGGCAAGGAGAAACTGTGCAAGCACAGAAAACACCTCCCATCTTGTTTTACATGTTGCAGAGATTTTTGCAGAGTGTTTTGCAACAAGAAAAACAAAGTTGTCCAAAACACTTTCCAACCGAATGTTCATGTGTTTGGAAAAGGTAGGAGAGTGGTAAGGTACTGTTTTCTATCAGTTTGCAAGGTGCGCACACTATCCCAGTGATTAGCAGCTTCTTTCTCACCTTTCCGAAGCAGCCGCACTCTCCAGCTGCCGGAGGCGAAGAAGCGGCTTCTTCGAGCAAAGGCGATTGTGCCGGTCACAGTGCACTCCAGTGCGGCGGCTTCTGCCGAAATGTGCCCGGGACCGGCGCTTAGCTCCGGGGAGCTCCGTATTTCGTCTTTAGCGTCTTTTGTGGTGTACATCATTGCAAAAAACTTTTCCACTATGTCCGGCAAGGAGAAACTGTGCAAGCACAGAAAACACCTCCCATCTTGTTTTACATGTTGCAGAGAGGTTTGCAGAGTGTTTTGCAAGAAGAAAAACAAAGTTGCTCAAAACACCTTCCAACAGAATGTTCATGTGTTTGGAAAAGGTGGGAGAGTGGTAAGGTACTGTTTTCTATCAGATTGCAAGCTGCCCAGACTATTCCAGTGATGTGCCGCTTCATTCTCACCTTTCCGAAGCAGCCGCACTCTCCAGCTGCCGGAGGCGAAGAAGCGGCTTGTTAGAGCAAAGGCGATTGTGCCGGTCACTGTGCACTCCAGTGCGGCGGCTTCTGCCGAAATGTGCCCGGGACCGGCGCTTAGCTCCGGGGAGCTCCGTATTTCGTCTTTAGCGTCTTTTGTGGTGTACGTCATTGCAAAAATCCTTTCCACCATGTCTGGCATGGAAAAACTGTGCCACCCCAGGAAACATCTCCCATCCTGTTTTACATGTTGCAGAGAGGTTTGCAGAGTGTTTTGCAAGAAGAAAAACAAAGTTGCTCAAAACACTTTCCAATCGAATGTTCATGTGTTTGGAAAAGGTGGGAGAGTGGTAAGGTACTGTTTTCTATCAGATTGCAAGGTGCGCACACTATCCCAGTGATTAGCAGCTTCATTCTCACCTTTCCGAAGCAGCCGCACTCTCCAGCTGCCGGAGGCGAAGAAGCGGCTTGTTAGAGCAAAGGCGATTGTGCCGGTCACAGTGCACTCCAGTGCGGCGGCTTCTGCCGAAATGTGCCCGGGACCGGCGCTTAGCTCCGGGGAGCTCCGTATTTCGTCTTTAGCGTCTTTTGTGGTGTACATCATTGCAAAAAACTTTTCCACTATGTCTGGCAAGGAGAAACTGTGCAAGCACAGAAAACACCTCCTATCTTGTTTTACATGTTGCAGAGAATTTTGCAGAGTGTTTTGCAAGAAGAAAAACAAAGTTGCTCAAAACACCTTCCAACAGAATGTTCATGTGTTTGGAAAAGGTGGGAGAGTGGTAAGGTACTGTTTTCTATCAGATTGCAAGCTGCGCAGACTATTCTAGTGATGTGCCGCTTCATTCTCACCTTTCCGAAGCAGCCGCACTCTCCAGCTGCCGGAGGCGAAGAAGCGGCTTGTTAGAGCAAAGGCGATTGTGCCGGTCACTGTGCACTCCAGTGCGGCGGCTTCTGCCGAAATGTGCCCGGGACCGGCGCTTAGCTCCGGGGAGCTCCGTATTTCGTCTTTAGCGTCTTTTAAGGTGTACATCATTGCAAAAAACTTTTCCACTATGTCTGGCAAGGAGAAACTGTGCAAGCACAGAAAACACCTCCCATCTTGTTTTACATGTTGCAGAGAGGTTTGCAGAGTGTTTTGCAAGAAGAAAAAGAAAGTTGCTCAAAACACTTTCCAATCGAATGTTCATGTGTTTGGAAAAGGTAGGAGAGTGGTAAGGTACTGTTTTCTATCAGTTTGCAAGGTGCGCACACTATCCCAGTGATTAGCAGCTTCATTCTCACCTTTCCGAAGCAGCCGCACTCTCCAGCTGCCGGAGGCGAAGAAGCGGCTTCTTCGAGCAAAGGCGATTGTGCCGGTCACAGTGCACTCCAGTGCGGCGGCTTCTGCCGAAATGTGCCCGGGACCGGCGCTTAGCTTCGGGGAGCTCCGTATTTCGTCTTTAGCGTCTTTTGTGGTGTACATCATTGCAAAAAACTTTTCCACTATGTCTGGCAAGGAGAAACTGTGCAAGCACAGAAAACACCTCCCATCTTGTTTTACATGTTGCAGAGAGGTTTGCAGAGTGTTTTGCAAGAAGAAAAACAAAGTTGCTCAAAACACCTTCCAACAGAATGTTCATGTGTTTGGAAAAGGTGGGAGAGTGGTAAGGTACTGTTTTCTATCAGATTGCAAGCTGCGCAGACTATTCCAGTGATGTGCCGCTTCATTCTCACCTTTCCGAAGCAGCCGCACTCTCCAGCTGCCGGAGGCGAAGAAGCGGCTTGTTAGAGCAAAGGCGATTGTGCCGGTCACTGTGCACTCCAGTGCGGCGGCTTCTGCCGAAATGTGCCCGGGACCGGCGCTTAGCTCCGGGGAGCTCCGTATTTCGTCTTTAGCGTCTTTTGTGGTGTACGTCATTGCAAAAATCCTTTCCACCATGTCTGTCATGGAAAAACTGTGCCACCCCAGGAAACATCTCCCATCGTGTTTTACATGTTGCAGAGAGGTTTGCAGAGTGTTTTGCAAGAAGAAAAAGAAAGTTGCTCAAAACACTTTCCAACCGAATGTTCATGTGTTTGGAAAAGGTAGGAGAGTGGTAAGGTACTGTTTTCTGTCAGTTTGCAAGCTGCGCACACAATCCTAGTGATGTGCAGCTTCATTCTCATCTTTCCGAAGCAGCCGCACTCTCCAGCTGCCGGAGGCGTAGAAGCGGCTTCTTCGCGCAAAGGCGATTGTGCCGGTCACAGTGCACTCCAGTGCGGCGGCTTCTGCCGAAATGTGCCCGGGACCGGCGCTTAGCTCCGGGGAGCTCCGTATTTCATCTTTAGCGTCTTTTGCGGTCTACATCATTGGAAAAAACTTTTCCACTATGTCTGGCAAGGAGAAACTGTGCAAGCACAGAAAACATCTCCCATCTTGTTTCACATGTTGCAGAGAGGTTTGCAGACTGGTTTGCAAGAAGAAAAAGAAAGTTGCTCAAAACACTTTCCAATCGAATGTTCATGTGTTTGGAAAAGGTAGGAGAGATGTAAGGTACTGTTTTCAATCAGTTTGCAAGCTGCGCACACAATCCTAGTGATGTGCAGCTTCATTCTCACCTTTCCGAAGCAGCCGCACTCTCCAGCTTCCGGAGGCGAAGAAGCGGCTTCTTCGAGCAAAGGCGATTTTGCCGGTCACAGTGCACTCCAGTGAGGCGGCTTCTGCCGAAATGTGCCCGGGACAGGCGCTTAGCTCCGGGGAGCTCCGTATTTCGTCTTTAGCGTCTTTTGTGGTGTACGTCATTGCAAAAATCCTTTCCACCATGTCTGGCATGGAAAAACTGTGCCACCCCAGGAAACATCTCCCATCCTGTTTTACATGTTGCAGAGAGGTTTGCAGAGTGTTTTGCAAGAAGAAAAAGAAAGTTGCTCAAAACACCTTCCAACCGAATGTTCATGTGTTTGGAAAAGGTAGGAGAGTAGTAAGGTACTGTTTTCTATCAGTTTGCAAGCTGCGCACACAATCCTAGTGATGTGCAGCTTCATTCTCACCTTTCCGAAGCAGCCGCACTCTCCAGCTGCCGGAGGCGAAGAAGCGGCTTCTTCGAGCAAAGGCGATTTTGCCGGTCACAGTGCACTCCAATGAGGCGGCTTCTGCCGAAATGTGCCCGGGACCGGCGCTTAGCTCCGGGGAGCTCCGTATTTCGTCTTTAGCGTCTTTTGTGGTGTACATCATTGCAAAAAACTTTTCCACTATGTCTGGCAAGGAGAAACTGTGCAAGCACAGAAAACACATCCCATCTTGTTTTACATGTTGCAGAGAGGCTTGCAGAGTGTTTTGCAAGAAGAAAAACAAAGTTGCTCAAAACACCTTCCAACAGAATGTTCATGTGTTTGGAAAAGGTGGGAGAGTGGTAAGGTACTGTTTTCTATCAGATTGCAAGCTGCGCAGACTATTCCAGTGATGTGCCGCTTCATTCTCACCTTTCCGAAGCAGCCGCACTCTCCAGCTGCCGGAGGCGAAGAAGCGGCTTGTTAGAGCAAAGGCGATTGTGCCGGTCACAGTGCACTCCAGTGCGGCGGCTTCTGCCGAAATGTGCCCGGGACCGGCGCTTAGCTCCGGGGAGCTCCGTATTTCGTCTTTAGCGTCTTTTGTGGTGTACGTCATTGCAAAAATCCTTTCCACCATGTCTGGCATGGAAAAACAGTGCCACCCCAGGAAACATCTCCCATCTTGTTTCACATGTTGCAGAGAGGTTTGCAGAGTGTTTTGCAAGAAGAAAAAGAAAGTTGCTCAAAACACTTTCCAACCGAATGTTCATGTGTTTGGAAAAGGTAGGAGAGTGGTAAGGTACTGTTTTCTATCAGTTTGCAAGGTGCGCACACTATCCCAGTGATGTGCAGCTTCATTCTCACCTTTCCGAAGCAGCCGCACTCTCCAGCTTCCGGAGGCGAAGAAGCGGCTTCTTCGAGCAAAGGCGATTGTGCCGGTCACAGTGCACTCCAGTGCGGCGGCTTCTGCCGAAATGTGCCCGGCACCGGCGCTTAGCTCCGGGGAGCTCCGTATTTCGTCTTTAGCGTCTTTTGCGGTGTACATCATTGCAAAAAACTTTTCCACTATGTCTGGCAAGGAGAAACTGTGCAAGCACAGAAAACACCTCCCATCTTGTTTTACATGTTGCAGAGAGGTTTGCAGAGTGTTTTGCAAGAAGAAAAACAAAGTTGCTCAAAACACCTTCCAACAGAATGTTCATGTGTTTGGAAAAGGTGGGAGAGTGGTAAGGTACTGTTTTCTATCAGATTGCAAGCTGCGCAGACTATTCCAGTGATGTGCCGCTTCATTCTCACCTTTCCGAAGCAGCCGCACTCTCCAGCTGCCGGAGGCGTAGAAGCGGCTTCTTCGAGCAAAGGCGATTGTGCCGGTCACAGTGCACTCCAGTGCGGCGGCTTCTGCCGAAATGTGCCCGGGACAGGCGCTTAGCTCCGGGGAGCTCCGTATTTCATCTTTAGCGTCTTTTGCGGTCTACATCATTGGAAAAAACTTTTCAACTATGTCGGGCAAGGAGAAATTGTGCAAGCACAGAAAACATCTCCCATCTTGTTTCACATGTTGCAGAGAGGTTTGCAGACTGGTTTGCAAGAAGAAAAAGAAAGTTGCTCAAAACACTTTCCAATCGAATGTTCATGTGTTTGGAAAAGGTAGGAGAGTGGTAAGGTACTGTTTTCAATCAGTTTGCAAGCTGCGCACACAATCCTAGTGATGTGCAGCTTCATTCTCACCTTTCCGAAGCAGCCGCACTCTCCAGCTGCCGGAGGCGAAGAAGCGGCTTCTTCGAGCAAAGGCGATTTTGCCGGTCACAGTGCACTCCAGTGAGGCGGCTTCTGCCGAAATGTGCCCGGGACAGGCGCTTAGCTCCGGGGAGCTCCGTATTTCGTCTTTAGCGTCTTTTGTGGTGTACGTCATTGCAAAAATCCTTTCCACCCTGTCTGGCATGGAGAAACTGTGCCACTGCAGAAAACATCTCCCATCTTGTTTTACATGTTGCAGAGAGGTTTGCAGACTGGTTTGCAAGAAGAAAAACAAAGTTGTCCAAAACACTTTCCAATCGAATGTTCATGTGTTTGGAAAAGGTAGAAGAGTGGTAAGGTACTGTTTTCAATCAGTTTGCAAGCTGCGCACACAATCCTAGTGATGTGCAGCTTCATTCTCACCTTTCCGAAGCAGCCGCACTCTCCAGCTGCCGGAGGCGAAGAAGCGGCTTCTTCGAGCAAAGGCGATTTTGCCGGTCACAGTGCACTCCAATGAGGCGGCTTCTGCCGAAATGTGCCCGGGACCGGCGCTTAGCTCCGGGGAGCTCCGTATTTCGTCTTTAGCGTCTTTTAAGGTGTACATCATTGCAAAAAACTTTTCCACTATGTCTGGCAAGGAGAAACTGTGCAAGCACAGAAAACACATCCCATCTTGTTTTACATGTTGCAGAGAGGCTTGCAGAGTGTTTTGCAAGAAGAAAAACAAAGTTGCTCAAAACACCTTCCAACAGAATGTTCATGTGTTTGGAAAAGGTGGGAGAGTGGTAAGGTACTGTTTTCTATCAGATTGCAAGCTGCGCAGACTATTCCAGTGATGTGCCGCTTCATTCTCACCTTTCCGAAGCAGCCGCACTCTCCAGCTGCCGGAGGCGAAGAAGCGGCTTGTTAGAGCAAAGGCGATTGTGCCGGTCACAGTGCACTCCAGTGCGGCGGCTTCTGCCGAAATGTGCCCGGGACCGGCGCTTAGCTCCGGGGAGCTCCGTATTTCGTCTTTAGCGTCTTTTAAGGTGTACATCATTGCAAAAAACTTTTCCACTATGTCTGGCAAGGAGAAACTGTGCAAGCACAGAAAACACCTCCCATCTTGTTTTACATGTTGCAGAGAGGTTTGCAGAGTGTTTTGCAAGAAGAAAAAGAAAGTTGCTCAAAACACTTTCCAACCGAATGTTCATGTGTTTGGAAAAGGTAGGAGAGTGGTAAGGTACTGTTTTCTATCAGTTTGCAAGGTGCGCACACTATCCCAGTGATGTGCAGCTTCATTCTCACCTTTCCGAAGCAGCCGCACTCTCCAGCTTCCGGAGGCGAAGAAGCGGCTTCTTCGAGCAAAGGCGATTGTGCCGGTCACAGTGCACTCCAGTGCGGCGGCTTCTGCCGAAATGTACCCCGGACCGGCGCTTAGCTCCGGGGAGCTCTGTATTTCGTCTTTAGCGTCTTTTAAGGTGTACATCATTGCAAAAAACTTTTCCACTATGTCTGGCAAGGAGAAACTGTGCAAGCACAGAAAACACCTCCCATCTTGTTTTACATGTTGCAGAGATTTTTGCAGAGTGTTTTGCAACAAGAAAAACAAAGTTGTCCAAAACACTTTCCAACCGAATGTTCATGTGTTTGGAAAAGGTAGGAGAGTGGTAAGGTACTGTTTTCTATCAGTTTGCAAGGTGCGCACACTGTCCCAGTGATTAGCAGCTTCTTTCTCACCTTTCCGAAGCAGCCGCACTCTCCAGCTGCCGGAGGTGAAGAAGCGGCTTCTTCGAGCAAAGGCGATTGTGCCGGTCACAGTGCACTCCAGTGCGGCGGCTTCTGCCGAAATGTGCCCGGGACCGGCGCTTAGCTCCGGGGAGCTCCGTATTTCGTCTTTAGCGTCTTTTGTGGTGTACATCATTGCAAAAAACTTTTCCACTATGTCCGGCAAGGAGAAACTGTGCAAGCACAGAAAACACCTCCCATCTTGTTTTACATGTTGCAGAGAGGTTTGCAGAGTGTTTTGCAAGAAGAAAAACAAAGTTGCTCAAAACACCTTCCAACAGAATGTTCATGTGTTTGGAAAAGGTGGGAGAGTGGTAAGGTACTGTTTTCTATCAGATTGCAAGCTGCGCAGACTATTCCAGTGATGTGCCGCTTCATTCTCACCTTTCCGAAGCAGCCGCACTCTCCAGCTGCCGGAGGCGAAGAAGCGGCTTCTTCGAGCAAAGGCGATTGTGCCGGTCACAG
The DNA here is from genome assembly GCF_047830755.1 of Zonotrichia albicollis. NCBI lineage: Eukaryota > Metazoa > Chordata > Aves > Passeriformes > Passerellidae > Zonotrichia > Zonotrichia albicollis. Next base: position 1,067,461 of record NC_133859.1, read on the forward strand.
TGCACTCCAGTGCGGCGGCTTCTGCCGAAATGTGCCCGGGACCGGCGCTTAGCTCCGGGGAGCTCCGTATTTCGTCTTTAGCGTCTTTTGTGGTGTACGTCATTGCAAAAATCCTTTCCACCATGTCTGTCATGGAAAAACTGTGCCACCCCAGGAAACATCTCCCATCGTGTTTTACATGTTGCAGAGAGGTTTGCAGAGTGTTTTGCAAGAAGAAAAAGAAAGTTGCTCAAAACACTTTCCAACCGAATGTTCATGTGTTTGGAAAAGGTAGAAGAGTGGTAAGGTACTGTTTTCTGTCAGTTTGCAAGCTGCGCACACAATCCTAGTGATGTGCAGCTTCATTCTCATCTTTCCGAAGCAGCCGCACTCTCCAGCTGCCGGAGGCGTAGAAGCGGCTTCTTCGAGCAAAGGCGATTGTGCCGGTCACAGTGCACTCCAGTGCGGCGGCTTCTGCCGAAATGTGCCCGGGACCGGCGCTTAGCTCCGGGGAGCTCCGTATTTCGTCTTTAGCGTCTTTTAAGGTGTACATCATTGCAAAAAACTTTTCCACTATGTCTGGCAAGGAGAAACTGTGCAAGCACAGAAAACACCTCTCATCTTGTTTTACATGTTGCAGAGAGGTTTGCAGAGTGTTTTGCAAGAAGAAAAAGAAAGTTGCTCAAAACACTTTCCAACCGAATGTTCATGTGTTTGGAAAAGGTAGGAGAGTGGTAAGGTACTGTTTTCTATCAGTTTGCAAGGTGCGCACACTATCCCAGTGATGTGCAGCTTCATTCTCACCTTTCCGAAGCAGCCGCACTCTCCAGCTTCCGGAGGCGAAGAAGCGGCTTCTTCGAGCAAAGGCGATTGTGCCGGTCACAGTGCACTCCAGTGCGGCGGCTTCTGCCGAAATGTGCCCGGGACCGGCGCTTAGCTCCGGGGAGCTCCGTATTTCGTCTTTAGCGTCTTTTGCGGTGTACATCATTGCAAAAAACTTTTCCACTATGTCTGGCAAGGAGAAACTGTGCAAGCACAGAAAACACCTCCCATCTTGTTTTACATGTTGCAGAGAGGTTTGCAGAGTGTTTTGCAAGAAGAAAAACAAAGTTGCTCAAAACACCTTCCAACAGAATGTTCATGTGTTTGGAAAAGGTGGGAGAGTGGTAAGGTACTGTTTTCTATCAGATTGCAAGCTGCGCAGACTATTCCAGTGATGTGCCGCTTCATTCTCACCTTTCCGAAGCAGCCGCACTCTCCAGCTGCCGGAGGCGAAGAAGCGGCTTGTTAGAGCAAAGGCGATTGTGCCGGTCACTGTGCACTCCAGTGCGGCGGCTTCTGCCGAAATGTGCCCGGGACCGGCGCTTAGCTCCGGGGAGCTCCGTATTTCGTCTTTAGCGTCTTTTGTGGTGTACGTCATTGCAAAAATCCTTTCCACCATGTCTGGCATGGAAAAACAGTGCCACCCCAGGAAACATCTCCCATCCTGTTTTACATGTTGCAGAGAGGTTTGCAGAGTGTTTTGCAAGAAGAAAAAGAAAGTTGCTCAAAACACTTTCCAACCGAATGTTCATGTGTTTGGAAAAGGTAGGAGAGTGGTAAGGTACTGTTTTCTATCAGTTTGCAAGGTGCGCACACTATCCCAGTGATGTGCAGCTTCATTCTCACCTTTCCGAAGCAGCCGCACTCTCCAGCTTCCGGAGGCGAAGAAGCGGCTTCTTCGAGCAAAGGCGATTGTGCCGGTCACAGTGCACTCCAGTGCGGCGGCTTCTGCCGAAATGTGCCCGGGACCGGCGCTTAGCTCCGGGGAGCTCCGTATTTCGTCTTTAGCGTCTTTTGCGGTGTACATCATTGCAAAAAACTTTTCCACTATGTCTGGCAAGGAGAAACTGTGCAAGCACAGAAAACACCTCCCATCTTGTTTTACATGTTGCAGAGAGGTTTGCAGAGTGTTTTGCAAGAAGAAAAACAAAGTTGCTCAAAACACCTTCCAACAGAATGTTCATGTGTTTGGAAAAGGTGGGAGAGTGGTAAGGTACTGTTTTCTATCAGATTGCAAGCTGCGCAGACTATTCCAGTGATGTGCCGCTTCATTCTCACCTTTCCGAAGCAGCCGCACTCTCCAGCTGCCGGAGGCGTAGAAGCGGCTTCTTCGAGCAAAGGCGATTGTGCCGGTCACAGTGCACTCCAGTGCGGCGGCTTCTGCCGAAATGTGCCCGGGACCGGCGCTTAGCTCCGGGGAGCTCCGTATTTCGTCTTTAGCGTCTTTTGTGGTGTACGTCATTGCAAAAATCCTTTCCACCATGTCTGGCATGGAAAAACTGTGCCACCCCAGGAAACATCTCCCATCCTGTTTTACATGTTGCAGAGAGGTTTGCAGAGTGTTTTGCAAGAAGAAAAAGAAAGTTGCTCAAAACACCTTCCAACCGAATGTTCATGTGTTTGGAAAAGGTAGGAGAGTAGTAAGGTACTGTTTTCTATCAGTTTGCAAGCTGCGCACACAATCCTAGTGATGTGCAGCTTCATTCTCACCTTTCCGAAGCAGCCGCACTCTCCAGCTGCCGGAGTCGAAGAAGCGGCTTCTTCGAGCAAAGGCGATTGTGCCGGTCACAGTGCACTCCAGTGCGGCGGCTTCTGCCGAAATGTGCCCGGGACAGGCGCTTAGCTCCGGGGAGCTCCGTATTTCATCTTTAGCGTCTTTTGCGGTCTACATCATTGGAAAAAACTTTTCAACTATGTCGGGCAAGGAGAAATTGTGCAAGCACAGAAAACATCTCCCATCTTGTTTCACATGTTGCAGAGAGGTTTGCAGACTGGTTTGCAAGAAGAAAAAGAAAGTTGCTCAAAACACTTTCCAATCGAATGTTCATGTGTTTGGAAAAGGTAGGAGAGTGGTAAGGTACTGTTTTCAATCAGTTTGCAAGCTGCGCACACAATCCTAGTGATGTGCAGCTTCATTCTCACCTTTCCGAAGCAGCCGCACTCTCCAGCTGCCGGAGGCGAAGAAGCGGCTTCTTCGAGCAAAGGCGATTGTGCCGGTCACAGTGCACTCCAGTGCGGCGGCTTCTGCCGAAATGTGCCCGGGACCGGCGCTTAGCTCCGGGGAGCTCCGTATTTCGTCTTTAGCGTCTTTTGTGGTGTACGTCATTGCAAAAATCCTTTCCACCCTGTCTGGCATGGAGAAACTGTGCCACTGCAGAAAACATCTCCCATCTTGTTTTACATGTTGCAGAGAGGTTTGCAGACTGGTTTGCAAGAAGAAAAACAAAGTTGTCCAAAACACTTTCCAATCGAATGTTCATGTGTTTGGAAAAGGTAGAAGAGTGGTAAGGTACTGTTTTCAATCAGTTTGCAAGCTGCGCACACAATCCTAGTGATGTGCAGCTTCATTCTCACCTTTCCGAAGCAGCCGCACTCTCCAGCTGCCGGAGGCGAAGAAGCGGCTTCTTCGAGCAAAGGCGATTTTGCCGGTCACAGTGCACTCCAATGAGGCGGCTTCTGCCGAAATGTGCCCGGGACCGGCGCTTAGCTCCGGGGAGCTCCGTATTTCGTCTTTAGCGTCTTTTGTGGTGTACATCATTGCAAAAAACTTTTCCACTATGTCTGGCAAGGAGAAACTGTGCAAGCACAGAAAACACATCCCATCTTGTTTTACATGTTGCAGAGAGGTTTGCAGAGTGTTTTGCAAGAAGAAAAACAAAGTTGCTCAAAACACCTTCCAACAGAATGTTCATGTGTTTGGAAAAGGTGGGAGAGTGGTAAGGTACTGTTTTCTATCAGATTGCAAGCTGCGCAGACTATTCCAGTGATGTGCCGCTTCATTCTCACCTTTCCGAAGCAGCCGCACTCTCCAGCTGCCGGAGGCGAAGAAGCGGCTTGTTAGAGCAAAGGCGATTGTGCCGGTCACTGTGCACTCCAGTGCGGCGGCTTCTGCCGAAATGTGCCCGGGACCGGCGCTTAGCTCCGGGGAGCTCCGTATTTCGTCTTTAGCGTCTTTTGTGGTGTACGTCATTGCAAAAATCCTTTCCACCATGTCTGTCATGGAAAAACTGTGCCACCCCAGGAAACACCTCCCATCGTGTTTTACATGTTGCAGAGAGGTTTGCAGAGTGTTTTGCAAGAAGAAAAAGAAAGTTGCTCAAAACACTTTCCAACCGAATGTTCATGTGTTTGGAAAAGGTAGGAGAGTAGTAAGGTACTGTTTTCTATCAGTTTGCAAGGTGCGCACACTATCCCAGTGATGTGCAGCTTCATTCTCACCTTTCCGAAGCAGCCGCACTCTCCAGCTGCCGGAGGCGAAGAAGCGGCTTCTTCGAGCAAAGGCGATTGTGCCGGTCACAGTGCACTCCAGTGCGGCGGCTTCTGCCGAAATGTGCCCCGGACCGGCGCTTAGCTCCGGGGAGCTCTGTATTTCGTCTTTAGCGTCTTTTAAGGTGTACATCATTGCAAAAAACTTTTCCACTATGTCTGGCAAGGAGAAACTGTGCAAGCACAGAAAACACCTCCCATCTTGTTTTACATGTTGCAGAGATTTTTGCAGAGTGTTTTGCAACAAGAAAAACAAAGTTGTCCAAAACACTTTCCAACCGAATGTTCATGTGTTTGGAAAAGGTAGGAGAGTGGTAAGGTACTGTTTTCTATCAGATTGCAAGCTGCGCAGACTATTCCAGTGATGTGCCGCTTCATTCTCACCTTTCCGAAGCAGCCGCACTCTCCAGCTGCCGGAGGCGAAGAAGCGGCTTGTTAGAGCAAAGGCGATTGTGCCGGTCACAGTGCACTCCAGTGCGGCGGCTTCTGCCGAAATGTGCCCGGGACCGGCGCTTAGCTCCGGGGAGCTCCGTATTTCGTCTTTAGCGTCTTTTAAGGTGTACATCATTGCAAAAAACTTTTCCACTATGTCTGGCAAGGAGAAACTGTGCAAGCACAGAAAACACCTCCCATCTTGTTTTACATGTTGCAGAGAGGTTTGCAGAGTGTTTTGCAAGAAGAAAAAGAAAGTTGCTCAAAACACTTTCCAACCGAATGTTCATGTGTTTGGAAAAGGTAGGAGAGTGGTAAGGTACTGTTTTCTATCAGTTTGCAAGGTGCGCACACTATCCCAGTGATGTGCAGCTTCATTCTCACCTTTCCGAAGCAGCCGCACTCTCCAGCTTCCGGAGGCGAAGAAGCGGCTTCTTCGAGCAAAGGCGATTGTGCCGGTCACAGTGCACTCCAGTGCGGCGGCTTCTGCCGAAATGTGCCCGGGACCGGCGCTTAGCTCCGGGGAGCTCCGTATTTCGTCTTTAGCGTCTTTTGCGGTGTACATCATTGCAAAAAACTTTTCCACTATGTCTGGCAAGGAGAAACTGTGCAAGCACAGAAAACACCTCCCATCTTGTTTTACATGTTGCAGAGAGGTTTGCAGAGTGTTTTGCAAGAAGAAAAACAAAGTTGCTCAAAACACCTTCCAACAGAATGTTCATGTGTTTGGAAAAGGTGGGAGAGTGGTAAGGTACTGTTTTCTATCAGATTGCAAGCTGCGCAGACTATTCCAGTGATGTGCCGCTTCATTCTCACCTTTCCGAAGCAGCCGCACACTCCAGCTGCCGGAGGCGAAGAAGCGGCTTGTTAGAGCAAAGGCGATTGTGCCGGTCACTGTGCACTCCAGTGCGGCGGCTTCTGCCGAAATGTGCCCGGGACCGGCGCTTAGCTCCGGGGAGCTCCGTATTTCGTCTTTAGCGTCTTTTGTGGTGTACGTCATTGCAAAAATCCTTTCCACCATGTCTGGCATGGAAAAACAGTGCCACCCCAGGAAACATCTCCCATCCTGTTTTACATGTTGCAGAGAGGTTTGCAGAGTGTTTTGCAAGAAGAAAAAGAAAGTTGCTCAAAACACTTTCCAACCGAATGTTCATGTTTTTGGAAAAGGTAGGAGAGTGGTAAGGTACTGTTTTCTATCAGTTTGCAAGGTGCGCACACTATCCCAGTGATTAGCAGCTTCATTCTCACCTTTCCGAAGCAGCCGCACTCTCCAGCTGCCGGAGGCGAAGAAGCGGCTTCTTCGAGCAAAGGCGATTTTGCCGGTCACAGTGCACTCCAGTGCGGCGGCTTCTGCCGAAATGTGCCCGGGACCGGCGCTTAGCTCCGGGGAGCTCCGTATTTCGTCTTTAGCGTCTTTTGTGGTGTACGTCATTGCAAAAATCCTTTCCACCATGTCTGGCATGGAAAAACTGTGCCACCCCAGGAAACATCTCCCATCCTGTTTTACATGTTGCAGAGAGGTTTGCAGAGTGTTTTGCAAGAAGAAAAAGAAAGTTGCTCAAAACACCTTCCAACCGAATGTTCATGTGTTTGGAAAAGGTAGGAGAGTAGTAAGGTACTGTTTTCTATCAGTTTGCAAGCTGCGCACACAATCCCAGTGATGTGCAGCTTCATTCTCACCTTTCCGAAGCAGCCGCACTCTCCAGCTGCCGGAGGCGAAGAAGCGGCTTCTTCGAGCAAATTCGATTGTGCCGGTCACAGTGCACTCCAGTGCGGCGGCTTCTGCCGAAATGTGCCCGGGACCGGCGCTTAGCTCCGGGGAGCTCCGTATTTCGTCTTTAGCGTCTTTTGTGGTGTACGTCATTGCAAAAATCCTTTCCACCCTGTCTGGCATGGAGAAATTGTGCAAGCACAGAAAACACCTCCCATCGTGTTTTACATGTTGCAGAGAGGTTTGCAGAGTGTTTCGCAAGAAGAAAAACAAAGTTGTCCAAAACACTTTCCAATCGAATGTTCATGTGTTTGGAAAAGGTAGGAGAGTGGTATGGTACTGTTTTCAATCAGTTTGCAAGCTGCGCACACAATCCTAGTGATGTGCAGCTTCATTCTCACCTTTCCGAAGCAGCCGCACTCTCCAGCTGCCGGAGGCGAAGAAGCGGCTTCTTCGAGCAAAGGCGATTGTGCCGGTCTCAGTGCACTGCAGACGGCGGCTTCTACCGAAATGTGCCCCGTATCTGCTCATAGCTCCGGGGGTCTCTGTACCTTCCAATTCCGTTTTTGGTTTTGGCAATGCAAATGGTTTACTTGCAGCAGTAGGACGGGGCAGTGAACTGGACTTTTTGCTTTTAGAGAGAAGCTAATGAAAAAGTTTCACCAGGATCAGAGCAGGTTGTAAAACAAGAAAATTGTCATGAAAAGAAGCCACCCTTGTCCCCTTAGATTTGCTAGCTGTGTTTGAAGAAAATGAAATGTGTCGACTCGGTGTTCCTGGGTATCACATCAGTAACAGGTACTTCAGTTGCTGAATTTCTCTCGTCAAGTTAAGTAGAGAATCCAAGGAATTGTGATTTCATGCTCACAATTCACCCTATGGTTCCGAAAGGTGAAAAAGGGGTGGAAGGTGCACGGGTCAATTAACTTGAATGGCCTATGTAAATCAGCGGCCACTGATTTCCTGAAGGCTTCAACAGGTCAGTTGCCTATGTTTTTCTTGGAATTGTTTTAACCTTCGGTCATGTTTTTCTTGGGATTCTTTTACCCTTTCCCTATTAGTTCAGCCTTTGGTCTCCAGCCTTTGCTGACATTTCAAGTATCTCGGTAGCCTGGAAATGTGTTGTCATAATTGCTCACATCATTATTTCCTTCAAAGGGTTGTTTGCCTCAAGTCTCAGTTTTGCTGGTTTTCTGCTAGTTGATTGTCAGAGGGCAGCAGGTGTTGTGTAGGAGCAAGTACACAAACCCATAGCTTGCTTTTCTTTTGATTTGGCCTGTGTAGCTAATGGAATGACTGAACATCTGTGAGATGCTTTTCTCTCCCCGTTAGGTTTCACTGGAAGGGCAGATGCAAATCGTCTACCTGAAGTCTTGGCACAGAAGAAAGTAGTGGTTTGCTGCTGCATCTAGCTAGAAGCTTACAAAAGGAAGGCCTTGGGCTGAGGCCCATTACATTGGCTAAGTAGAAAAGGACTGTGGGAAGGTGAGGCAGCTGAATTAGAGGTAGATCAACAAGTTCTAGAACGGTCGTGTGTTCAAAGCCTAGTGTATGGTGGTTGGTTGAATGGTGTTTGTTATGGCTTAAAGCTATGGAACTGATAAAGGCAAAGTTGCAAGAAAGCAACTCTCCTTTGCATCTTGCTGGGGACTCTGCTTCACCACGGACCCTCAACTCCAAGTTTGCCAAGGAGATGATCAGTAGGACTGTTGCAGAGCTGCTGTGTGCATCTGAATGGAATGGCAGAGAGTGAAGCGCTGGACATTTCTGGCTTTAGTACAATGCTGCTGCATTGGTGCCAGTTTAGTTGGTTTTCCATCAGTGGCCTTTCTGTCTAGAAGTACACTGCCCAGAGTCTTTCTAGCATGTGATGCCATTTCCTTCCTGTTGTTTTCATACCTTCCTTTAGTTGAAAGGGTGATACAATCTTTACATTTTGAAGATCCCTGTTTGGAAACACTATGCAAGAGGAGTCATCGCTCCCTTTTCTTCTGCCTCCTTTGTCATTTTCAGAGACTCATTTCAAATTTCTGCTAATGTCAAGAGGAATACTGAGATTACCTAGCAGGGTTGGTACTCTCAGCTGCTTTCTTCTTTCATACTGCTTCATACTGGATGTGACTTAAAGGCCTTGTTTTGTCATCTGCATTCTGCTGTGATCCAAAGCTAAATATTCCAGGCGTGTGAACACAAAAAGAACTCCTAGGCTTTTGCAAGAACTAGCCCAGGAGGATTTGTGTTCAATTTGATCTCTACAGTGTTTCAGAAAAAAGGAGATTGTACTGTCTTCTTGTGTACTCTCTTCTTGTGCTCTCATGCCTTGCATGTCCTAGTTAATCTACCGGCATGACTCATTTGGCATCATCTCATGGTACAAATTCTGCAGTTTCGTGTCCATACAAATACCAGTTGCCAAGGAGCCTATCTGACCATTCAAGGGGCAAAGAATTGTAAGGCTGGCAAGTTCAGTTGCTGAAACTGTAAGTCATGCCATATCAAAGTGACAGAGGAAATCCATTGATCTAGGACTTTCAGCTGGACACCTCTGAGAATAGCAGCTTGTCAGCAATGACACAGCCATCTTCCTAGCTGTATTCCAGAAAGAGGAAAGGGACACCTTCAATGACTAATATGTATGGCATGAGAAAAACGCAAGAAATGCACCGGAAATTACTTTAGTCAGATAAAGTGCGTTTCTCTAGTGAGAATTTTGCACTTGCTCTTTCTTGTCTGTGCCTCTACTTTTCACAGAAGACAGGGGAGCATTTCATTATTATTGTTCTTTTGCTTCCTTTTGTTGGCCTCCCTCTTTCCACCTGCAATTAACAAATTTGCCTTTCTTTATTGGCTTCTCTTACTTTACTTCGAGAATTTTACATTAGGTCAACTAACATAATGGTCAAAGTTCTCAGAGAGTGCAGAGAAGTAGAAGGTACAGAAAAAAGAATAAAACTAATCCAGAAAAATAGACAAATTTTAACAGTCTTCTGTGAGAACATTAGGACACAAGATTTCTTTGAACTGAGTAACGCAGGGGACATTTGACGCAGTCAAATCAGGCCGACATTGCACTGGAGCCAGCATGGGTCTGGGAACGATCCTGCGTATCGTGGATTTTCAGGAGCCAGCTGCCCCTACAAGTCACAGGACCCCAAACACAAACGACGGCCCTTTTCCCTTGAAAAAAAACTCAGCTGCCCCGCTTCTGGATGGCAGATTGCAGGAGCCACATGGTTCTATCAAACCAACCAGACTTGGCACTGGTGCCACCTTTCATCTGGGAACCATCCTGCATATCGTGCAGTTTGATGAGCCAGCCAGCACTCCCAGCCACAGGCCCCCAATCACAAACCTCGGCCATTTCCCTGCAAAGAAAATTACCCCCCTGGCTTATGCATGGCAGATTCCAGGAGCCACTTGGTACTATGAAACCAGCCTGACTTGGCACTGGTGCCCCCTTGGGTCTGGGAACCATCCTGCGCGGCGTGGATTTTCAGGAGCCAGCCGGCCACTCCCAGCCACAGGCCCCCGAACACAAACCACGGCCCTTTTCCCTGCCAAACAAAACTCAACGGATCCGCTTCTGGATGGCTGATTGAAGGAGCCACTGGGTACTATCAAACCAGAACGACTTTGCACTGGTGCCACCTTTCATCTGGGAACCATCCTTAGTATCGTGGATTTTAAGGAGCCAGCTGGCCACTCCCAGGCACAGGCCCCCAAACACAAACCACGGCCCGTGACACTGGCACAAAAAACTCACCCCCCCTGCTTCTGGATGGCTGGTTGAAGGATCCAGTTGGTACTACCAAAACAGCCCGACTTGACACTGGTGCCACCTTTGCTCTGGAAGTCATCATGCGTAATGTGGATTTTCAGGGCCTTTTTCCCGGGAAACAAATATTAGCTGCCCCGCTTCTGGATGGCAAATTGAAGGAGCCACTTGATACTATCAAACCAGTCCGACTTGGCACTGGAGTCACCTTTGGTCTGGGAACCATCCTGCATATCGTGGATTTTCAGGAGCCAGCTGGCCACTCCCAGCCACAGGCCCGCAAAGACAAACTACGGCCCTTTTACCTGGAAGTAAAACTGACCTGCCCATCTTCTGGCTGGTAGATTGCAGGAGCCACTTGGTACTACCAAACCAGCCTGACTTGGCACTGGTGCCACTTTCATCTGGGAACCATCCTGCGTATCGTGGATTTCCAGGAGCCAGCCGGCCACTCCCAGCCACAGGTCCCCAAACACAAACTACGGCCCTTTTCCCTGGAAGTAAAACTGACCTGCCCGTCTTTTGGCTGGCAGATTGCAGGAGCCACTTGGTACGATCAAACCAGCCCGACTCGGCACTGGTGCCACTGTTCATCTGGGAACCATCCTGCGTATCGTGGATTTTCAGGAGCCAGCCGGCCACTCCCAGCCACAGCTCCCCAAAGACAAACTACGGCCCTTTTCCCTGGAAGTAAAACTGACCTGCCCGTCTTTTGGCTGGCAGATTGCAGGAGCCACTTGGTACGATCAAACCAGCCCGACTCGGCACTGGTGCCACTGTTCATCTGGGAACCATCCTGCGTATCGTGGATTTTCAGGAGCCAGCCGGCCACTTCCAGCCACAGCTCCCCAAAGACAAACTACGGCCCTTTTCCCTGGAAGTAAAACTGACCTGCCTATCTTCTGGCTGGCAGATTGCAGGAGGCACTGCTCTATCAAACCAGCCCGACTCGGCACTGGTGCCACCATTCATCTGGGAACCATCCTGCGTATCGTGGATTTTCAGGAGCCAGCCGGCCACTCAGAGCCACAGGCCCCCAAACACAAACTACGACCCTTTTCCCTGGAAGTAAAACTGACCTGCCCATCTTCTGGCTGGCAGATTGCAGGAGCCACTTGGTACTATCAAAGCAGCCCGACTTGGCACTGGTGCCACATTTCATCTGGGAACCATCCTGTGTATGGTGGATTTTCAGGAGCCAGCCGGCCACTCCCAGCCACAGGCCCCCAAACAAAAACCACGGACCTTTTCCCTGGAAAAAAAACTCAGCTGCCCCGCTTCTGGATGGTAGATTGCAGAAGCCACTTGGTACTATCAGTCCAGCCCGACTCGGCACTGGTCCCCCTTTGGGTCTGGGAACCATCCTGCGTATCGTGGATTTTCAGGAGCCAGCCGGCCACTCAGAGCCACAGGCACCCAAACACAAAACACGGCCATTTTCCCTGCCAAACAAAACTCCCCTGCCCCGCTTCTGGGTGGCAGATTGCAGGAGCACCTCGGCTCTATCAAACCAGCCGAACTTGGCACTGGTGCCACGATTCATCTGGGAACCATCCTGCGTATCGTGGATTTTCAGGAGCCAGCCGGCCACTCCCAGCCACAGGCCCCCAAACACAAACTACGGCCCTTTTCCCTGGAAGTAAAACTGACCTGCCCGTCTTTTGGCTGGCAGATTGCAGGAGCCACTTGGTACTATCAAACCAATCCGACTCGGCACTGGTGCCACCGTTTATCTGGGAACCATCCTGCGTATCGTGGATTTTCAGGAGCCAGCCGGCCACTCCCAGCCACAGGTCCCCCAAACACAAACTACGGCCCTTTTCCCTGGAAGTAAAACTGACCTGCCCATCTTCTGGCTGGCAGATTGCAGGAGGCACTTGGTACTATCAAAGCAGCCCGACTTTGCACTGGTGCCACCTTTCATCTGGGAACCATCCTGCGTATCGTGGATTTTCGGGAGCCAGCCGGCAACTCCAAGCCACAGGCCCCTGAACACAAACCATGGCCCTTTTCCCTGGAAAAAAAACTCAGCTCCCACGCTTCTGCATGGTAGATAGCATGAGCCACTTTGTACAATCTTACCAGTCCGACTTGGCACTGGTGCCACCTTGGGTTGGGAATAATCCTGCATATCGTGGATTTTCAGGAGCCAGCCGGCCACTCCCAGCCACAGGCCCCCGAACACAAACCACGGCCCTTTTCCCTGGCAAACAAAACTCACTCGCCCTGCTTCTTGCTGGCAGATTGCAGGAGGCACTGCTCTATCAAACCAGCCCGACTCGGCACTGGTGCCACCTCTCATCTGGGAACCATCCTGTGTATCGTGGATTTTCAGGAGCCAGCCGGCCACTCCCAGCCACAGGCCCCCGAACACAAACCACGGCCCTTTTCCCTGGGAAAAACAACTCACCCGCCCCGCTTCTGGCTGGCAGATTGCAGGAGCCACTTGTCCCTATCAAAACAGCCCGACTTGGTACTGGTCCCCCCTTGGGTCTGGGAACCATCCTGCGTATCGTGGATTTTCAGGAGCCAGCCGGCCACTCCCAACCACAGGCCCCCGAACACAAACCACGGCCATTTTCCCTGAAAACAAAACTCACCCACCCCGCTTCTAACTGGCAGATTGCAGAAGCCATTTGGCTCTATCAAACCAGCCCGACTTGGCACTGGTGCCACCTTTCATCTGGGAACCGTCCTGCGTATCGTGGATTTTCAGGAGCCAGCCGGCCACTCCCAGCCAGAGGCCCCCGAACACAAACCATGGCCCTTTACCCTGGCAAACAAATCTCACCCACCCCACTTCTGGCTGGTAGATTGCAGGAGCCACTTGGCTCTATCAAACCAGCCCGACTTGGCACTGGTGCCCCCTTGGGTCTGGGAACCATCCTGCGTATCGTGGATTTCCAGGAGCCAGCCGGCCACTCCCAGCCACAGGCCCCCAAACACAAACTACGGCCCTTTTCCCTGGAAGTAAAACTGACCTGCCTATCTTCTGGCTGGCAGATTGCAGGAGCCACTTGGTACGATCAAACCAGCCCGACTCGGCACTGGTGCCCCCTTGGGTCTGGGAACCATCCTGCGTATCGTAGGTTTTCAGGAGCCAGCCGGCCACTCCCAGCCACAGGCCCCGAAACAAAAACTACGGCCCATTTCCCTGGAAGTAAAACTGACCTGCCCGTCTTTTGGCTGGCAGATTGCAGGAGCCACTTGGTACTATCAAACCAATCCGACTCGGCACTGGTGCCACCGTTCATCTAGGAACCATCCTGCGTATTGTGGATTTTCAGGAGCCAGCCGGCCACTCCCAGCCACAGGTCCCCAAACACAAACTACGGCCCTTTTCCCTGGAAGTAAAACTGACCTGCCCATCTTCTGGCTGGCAGATTGCAGGAGCCACTTGGTACTATCAAACCAATCCGACTCGGCACTGGTCCCCCTTGGGTCTGGGAACCATCCTGCGTATCGTGGATTTTCAGGAGCCAGCTGGCCACTTCCAGCCACAGGCCTCGAAACAAAAACTACGGCCCATTTCCCTGGAAGTAACACTGACCTGCCCATCTTCTGGCTGGCAGATTGCAGGAGGCACTTGGTACTATCAAAGCAGCCCGACTTTGCACTGGTGCCACCTTTCATCTGGGAACCATCCTGTGTATCGTGGATTTTCAGGAGCCAGCCGGCCACTAAGAGCCACAGGCCCCCAAACACAATTTCACGGCCATTTTCCCTGCCCAACAAAACTCACCTGCCCCGCTTCTGGGTGGCAGATTGCAGGAGCACCTCGGCTCTATCAAACCAGCCGGACTTGGCACTGGTGCCACCTTTCATCTGGGAACCATCCTGCGTATCGTGTATTTTCAGGAGCCAGCCGGCCACTCCCAGCCACAGGTCCCCAAACAGAAACTACGGCCCTTTTCCCTGGAAGTAAAACTGACCTGCCCATCTTCTGGCTGGCAGATTGCAGGAGCCACTTGGTACTATCAAAGCAGCCCGACTTGGCACTGGTGCCACGTTTCATCTGGGAACCATCCTGCGTATCGTGGATTTTCAGGAGCCAGCCGGCCACTCCCAGCCACAGGCCCCCGAACACAAACCACGGCCCTTTTCCCTGGCAAACGAAACTCACCCGCCCCGCTTCTGGCTGGCAGATTGCAGGAGCCACTTGCCTCTATCAAACCAGCCCGACTTGGCACTGGTGCCACCTTTCATCTGGGAACCATCCTGCGTATCGTGGATTTTCAGGAGCCAGCCGGCCACTCCCAGCCACAGGCCCCCGAACACACACCACGGCCGTTTACCCTGGAAAACAAAACTCACCCGCCCCTCTTCTTGCTGGTAGATTGCAGGAGCCACTTGGCTCTATCAAACCAGCCCGACTTGGCACTGGTGCAACTTTCATCTGGGAACCATCCTGCGTATCGTGGATTTTCAGGAGCCAGCCGGCCACTCCCAGCCACAGGACCCTGAACAGAAACCACGGCCCTTTTCCCTGGAAAAAAAACTCAGCTCCCCCGCTTCTGGATGGTAGATAGCATGAGCCACTTTGTACAATATTACCAGTCCGACTTGGCACTGGTGCCACCTTGGGTTGGGAATCATCCTGCATATCGTGGATTTTCAGGAGCCAGCCGGCCACTCCCAGCCACAGGCCCCCGAACACAAACCACGGCCCTTTTCCCTGGCAAACAAAACTCACCCGCCCTGCTTCTGGCTGGCAGATTACAGGAGGCACTGCTCTATCAAACCAGCCCGACTCGGCACTGGTGCCCCCTTGGGTCTGGGAATCATCCTGCATATCGTGGATTTTCAGGAGCCAGCCGGCCACTCCCAGCCACAGGCCCCCGAACACAAACCACAGCCCTTTTCCCTGGGAAAAAAAACTCACCCGCCCCGCTTCTGGCTGGCAGATTGCAGGAGCCACTTGGCCCTATCAAACCAGCCCTACTTGGTACTGGTCCCCCCTTGGGTCTGGGAACCATCCTGCGTATCGTGGATTTTCAGGAGCCAGCCGGCCACTCCCAGCCACAGGCCCCACAACACAAACTACGGCCCTTTTCCCTGACAAACAAACCTCACCCACCCCGCTTCTGGATGGTAGATTGCAGGAGCCACTTGGCTCTATCAAACCAGCCCGACTTGGCACTGGTGCCACTTTCATCTGGGAACCATCCTGCGTATCGTGGATTTCCAGGAGCCAGCCGGCCACTCCCAGCCACAGGCCCCCAAACACAAACTACGGCCCTTTTCCCTGGAAGTAAAACTGACCTGCCCGTCTTTCGGCTGGCAGATTGCAGGAGGCACTTGGTACTATCAAACCAATCCGACTCGGCACTGGTGCCACCGTTCATCTGGGAACCATTCTGCGTATCGTGGATTTTCAGGAGCAAGCCGGCCACTCCCAACCACATACCCCCAATCACAAACCACGGCCATTTTCCCTGGAAAACAATACTCACCCACCCCGCTGCTGGCTGGCAGATTGCAGGAGACACTTGGCTCTATCAAACCAGCCCGACTTGGCACTGGTGCCACTTTCATCTGGGAACCATCCTGCGTATCGTGGATTTCCAGGAGCCAGCCGGCCACTCCCAGCCACAGGTCCCCAAACACAAACTACAGCCCTTTTCCCTGGAAGTAAAACTGACCTGCCCATCTTCTGGCTGGCAGATTGCAGGAGCCGCTTGGTATGATCAAACCAGCCCGACTCGGCACTGGTGCCCCCTTGGGTCTGGGAACCATCCTGCGTATCGTGGATTTTCAGGAGCCAGCCGGCCACTCCCAGCCACAGGCCCCCAAACAAAAACCAAGGCCCTTTTCCCTGGAAAAAAAACTCAGCTGCCCCGCTTCTGGATGGTAGATTGCAGGAGCCACTTGGTAATATCAAACCAGCCCGACTGGCACTGGTCCCCCTTTGGGTCTGGGAACCATCCTGCATATCGTGGATTTTCAGGAGCCAGCCGGCCACTCAGAGCCACAGGCCACCAAAAACAAAACACGGCCATTTTCCCTGCCAAACAAAACTCACCTGCCCCGCTTCTGGGTGGCAGATTGCAGGAGCACCTCGGCTCTACCAAACCAGCCGGACTGGGCACTGGTGCCACCATTCATCTGGGAACCATCCTGCGTATCGTGGATTTTCAGGAGCCAGCCGGCCACTCCCAGCCACAGGCCCCCAAACACAAACCAAGGCCCTTTTCCGTGGAAGTAAAACTGACCTGCCCGTCTTTTGGCTGGCAGATTGCAGGAGCCACTTCGTACTATCAAACCAATCCGACTCGGCACTGGTGCCACCTTTCATCTGGGAACCGTCCTGCGTATCGTGGATTTTCAGAAGCCAGGCGGCCACTCCCAGCCACAGGCCCCCAAACACAAACCAAGGCCCTTTTCCCTGGAAAAAAAACTCAGCTGCCCCGCTTCTGGATGGTAGATTGCAGGAGCCACTTGGTAATATCAAACCAGCCCGACTCGGCACTGGTCCCCCTTTGGGTCTGGGAACCATCCTGCGTATCGTGGATTTTCAGGAGCCAGCCGGCCACTCAGAGCCACAGGCACCCAAACACAAATCACGGCCATTTTCCCTGCCAAACAAAACTCACCTGCCCCGCTTCTGGGTGGCAGATTGCAGGAGCACCTCGGCTCTACCAAACCAGCCGGACTGGGCACTGGTGCCACCATTCATCTGGGAACCATCCTGCGTATCGTGGATTTTCAGGAGCCAGCCGGCCACTCCCAGCCACAGGCCCCCAAACACAAACTACGGCCCTTTTCCCTGGAAAAAAAACTCAGCTGCCCCGCATCTGGATGGTTGATTGCAGGAGCCACTTGGTACTATCAAACCAGCCCGACTCGGCACTGGTCCCCCCTTTGGTCTGGGAACCATCCTGCGCGGCGTGGATTTTCAGGAGCCAGCTGGCCACTCCCAGCCACAGGCCCCCCAACACAAACCACGGCCCTTTTCCCTGGGAAAAAAAACTCACTCGCCCCGCTTCTGGCTGGCAGATTGCAGGAGCCACTTGGCCCTATCAAACCAGCCCGACTTGGTACTGGTCCCCCCTTGGGTCTGGGAACCATCCCGCGTATCGTGGATTTTCAGGAGCCAGCCGGCCACTCCCAACCACATACCCCCAAACACAAACCACGGCCCTTTTCCCTGCCAAACAAAACTCACCCAGCCCGCTTCTGGCTGGCAGATTGCAGAAGCCATTTGGCTCTATCAAACCAGCCCGACTTGGCACTGGTGCCACCTTTCATCTGGGAACCGTCCTGCGTATCGTGGATTTTCAGGAGCCAGCCGGCCACTCCCAGCCACAGGCCCCCGAACACAAACCACGGCCCTTTGCCCTGGCAAACAAAACTCACCCACCCCGCTTCTGACTGGTAGATTGCAGGAGCCACTTGGCTCTATTAAACCAATCCGACTTGGCACTGGTGCCACTTTCATCTGGGAACCATCCTGCGTATCGTGGATTTCCAGGAGCCAGCCGGCCACTCCCAGCCACAGGTCCCCAAACACAAACTACGGCCCTTTTCCCGTGAAGTAAAACTGACCTGCCCGTCTTTTGGCTGGCAGATTGCAGGAGCCACTTGGTACTATCAAACCAATCCGACTCAGCACTGGTGCCACCTTTCATCTGGGAACCATCCTGTGTATGGTGGATTTTCAGGAGCCAGCCGGCCACTCCCAGCCACAGGCCCCCAAACACAAACCACGGCCCTATTCCCTGGAAAAAAAACTCACCCACCCCGCTTCTGGATGGCAGATTGCAGGAGCCACTTGGTAATATCAAACCAGCCCGACTCGGCACTGGTCCCCCCTTGGGTCTGGGAACCATCCTGCGTATCGTGGATTTTCAGGACCCAGCCGGCCACTCAGAGCCACAGGCCCCCAAACACAATACACGGCCATTTTCCCTGCCAAACAAAACTCACCTGCCCCGCTTCTGGGTGGCAGATTGCAGGAGCACCTCGGCTCTATCAAACCAGCCGGACTTGGCACTGGTGCCACCATTCATCTGGGAACCATCCTGCGTATCGTGGATTTTCAGGAGCCAGCCGGCCACTCCCAGCCACAGGCCCCACAACACAAACTACGGCCCTTTTCCCTGGAAGTAAAACTGACCTGCCCGTCTTTTGGGTGGCAGATTGCAGGAGCCACTTGGTACTATCAAACCAATCCGACTCGGCACTGGTGCCACCGTTCATCTGGGAACCATCCTGCGTATCGTGGATTTTCAGGAGCCAGCCGGCCACTCCCAGCCACAGGTCCCCAAACACAAACTACGGCCCTTTTCCCTGGAAGTAAAACTGACCTGCCCATCTTCTGGCTGGCAGATTGCAGGAGCCACTTGGTACTGTCAAACCAATCCGACTCGGCACTGGTGCCCCCTTGGGTCTGGGAACCATCCTGTGTATGGTGGATTTTCAGGAGCCAGCCGGCCACTCCCAACCACAGGCCCCCAAACACAAACCACAGCCCTTTTCCCTGGAAAACAAAACTCACCCACCCCGCTTCTGGCTGGCAGATTGCAGAAGCCATTTGGCTCTATCAAACCAGCCCGACTCGGCTCTGGTCCCCCTTTGGGTCTGGGAACCATCCTGCGTATTGTGGATTTTCAGGAGCCAGCCGGCCACTCAGAGCCACAGGCCACCAAACACAATACACGGCCATTTTCCCTGCCAAACAAAACTCACCTGCCCCGCTTCTGGGTGGCAGATTGCAGGAGCACCTCGGCTCTATCAAACCAGCCCGACTTGGCACTGGTGCCACCATTCATCTGGGAACCATCCTGCGTATCGTGGATTTTCAGGAGCCAGCCGGCCACTCAGAGCCACAGGCCCCCAAACACAAACTACGGCCCTTTTCCCTGGAAGTAAAACTGACCTGCCCGTCTTTTGGCTGGCAGATTGCAGGAGCCACTTGGTGCTATCAAACCAATCCGACTCGGCACTGGTGCCACCGTTCATCTGGGAACCATTCTGCGTATCGTGGATTTTCAGGAGCCAGCCGGCCACTCCCAGCCACAGGCCCCGAAACAAAAACTACGGCCCATTTCCCTGGAAGTAAAACTGACCTGCCCGTCTTTTGGCTGGCAGATTGCAGGAGCCACTTGGTATTATCAAACCAATCCGACTCGGCACTGGTGCCACCGTTCATCTGGGAACCATCCTGCGTATCGTGGATTTTCAGGAGCCAGCCGGCCACTCCCTGCCACAGGTCCCCAAACACAAACTACGGCCCTTTTCCCTGGAAGTAAAACTGACCTGCCCATCTTCTGGCTGGCAGATTGCAGGAGCCACTTGGTACTATCAAACCAATCCGACTCGGCACTGGTGCCCCCTTGGGTCTGGGAACCATCCTGCGTATCGTGGATTTTCAGGAGCCAGCCGGCCACTCCCAGCCACAGGCCCCGAAACAAAAACTACGGCCCATTTCCCTGGAAGTAACAATGACTGGCCCATCTTCTGGCTGGCAGATTGCAGGAGCCACTTTGTACTATCAAACCAATCCGACTCGGCACTGGTGCCACCTTTCATCTGGGAACCATCCTGTGTATGTTGGATTTTCAGGAGCCAGCCGGCCACTCCCAGCCACAGGCCCCCAAACACAATCCACGGCCCTTTTCCCTGGAAAAAAAACTCAGCTGCCCCGCTTCTGGATGGTAGATTGCAGGAGCCACTTGGTAATACCAAACCAGCCGGACTTGGCACTGGTCCCCCCTTGGGTCTGGGAACCATCCTGCGTATCGTGGATTTTCAGGAGCCAGCCGGCCACTCAGAGCCACAGGCCACCAAACACAATACACCGCCATTTTCCCTGCCAAACAAAACTCACCTGCCCCGCTTCTGGGTGGCAGATTGCAGGAGCACCTCGGCTCTATCAAACCAGCCGGACTTGGCACTGGTGCCACCATTCATCTGGGAACCATCCTGCGTATCGTGGATTTTCAGGAGCCAGCCGGCCACTCCCAGCCACAGGCCCCCAAACACAAACTACGGCCCTTTTCCCTGGAAGTAAAACTGACCTGCCCGTCTTTTGGCTGGCAGATTGCAGGAGCCACTTGGTACTATCAAACCAATCCGACTCGGCACTGGTGCCACCGTTCATCTGGGAACCATCCTGCGTATCGTGGATTTTCAGGAGCCAGCCGGCCACTCCCAGCCACAGGCCCCTGAACACAAACCATGGCCCTTTTCCCTGGAAAAAAAACTCAGCTCCCCCGCTTCTGGATGGTAGATTGCACGAGCCACTTTGTACAATCTTACTAGTCCGACATGGCACTGGTGCCACCTTGGGTTGGGAATCATCCTGCGTATCGTGGATTTTCAGGAGCCAGCCAGCAACTCCCAGCCACAGGCCCCCGAACACAAACCACGGCCCTTTTCCCTGGCAAACAAAACTCACCCGCCCCGCTTCTGGCTGGCAGATTGCAGGAGCCACTTGGCTCTATCAAACCAGCCCGACTCGGCACTGGTCCCCCCTTGGGTCTGGGAACCATCCTGCGCGGCGTGGATTTTCAGGAGCCAGCTGGCCACTCACAGCCACAGGCCCCCCAACACAAACCACGGCCCTTTTCCCTGGAAAACAAAACTCACCCGCCCCGCTTCTGGCTGGCAGATTGCTGGAGCCACTTGGCCCTATCAAACCAGCCCGACTTGGTACTGGTCCCCCCTTGGGTCTGGGCACCATCCTGCGTATCGTGGATTTTCAGGAGCCAGCCGGCCACTCCCAGCCACAGGCCCCCGAACACAAACCACGGCCCTTTGCCCTGGCAAACAAAACTCACCCACCCCGCTTCTGACTGGTAGATTGCAGGAGCCACTTGGCTCTATCAAACCAGCCCAACTTGGCACTGGTGCCACTTTCATCTGGGAACCATCCTGCGTATCGTGGATTTCCAGGAGCCAGCCGGCCACTCCCAGCCACAGGTCCCCAAACACAAACTACGGCCCTTTTCCCGTGAAGTAAAACTGACCTGCCCTTCTTTTGGCTGGCAGATTGCAGGAGCCACTTGGTATTATCAAACCAATCCGACTCGGCACTGGTGCCACCTTTCATCTGGGAACCATCCTGTGTATGGTGGATTTTCAGGAGCCAGCCGGCCACTCCCAGCCACAGGCCCCCAAACACAAACCACGGCCCTATTCCCTGGAAAAAAAACTCACCCACCCCGCTTCTGGATGGCAGATTGCAGGAGCCACTTGGTAATATCAAACCAGCCCGACTCGGCACTGGTCCCCCCTTGGGTCTGGGAACCATCCTGCGTATCGTGGATTTTCAGGAGCCAGCCGGCCACTCAGAGCCACAGGCCCCCAAACACAATACACGGCCATTTTCCCTGCCAAACAAAACTCACCTGCCCCGCTTCTGGGTGGCAGATTGCAGGAGCACCTCGGCTCTATCAAACCAGCCGGACTTGGCACTGGTGCCACCATTCATCTGGGAACCATCCTGCGTATCGTGGATTTTCAGGAGCCAGCCGGCCACTCCCAGCCACAGGCCCCCAAACACAAACTACGGCCCTTTTCCCTGGAAGTAAAACTGACCTGCCCGTCTTTTGGCTGGCAGATTGCAGGAGCCACTTGGTACTATCAAACCAATCCGACTCGGCACTGGTGCCACCTTTCATCTGGGAACCATTCTGCGTATCGTGGATTTTCAGGAGCCAGCCGGCCACTCCTAGCCACAGGCCCCGAAACACAAACTACGGCCCATTTCCCTGGAAGTAAAACTGACCTGCCCGTCTTTTGGCTGGCAGATTGCAGGAGCCACTTTGTACTATCAAACCAATCCGACTCGGCACTGGTGCCACCTTTCATCTGGGAACCATCCTGTGTATGGTGGATTTTCAGGAGCCAGCCGGCCACTCCTAGCCACAGGCCCCCAAACACAAACCACGGCCCTTTTCCCTGGAAAAAAAACTCAGCTGCCCCGCTTCTGGATGGTAGATTGCAGGAGCCACTTGGTAATACCAAACCAGCCGGACTTGGCACTGGTCCCCCCTTGGGTCTGGGAACCATCCTGCGTATCGTGGATTTTCAGGACCCAGCCGGCCACTCAG
Source organism: Zonotrichia albicollis (assembly GCF_047830755.1). Lineage (NCBI taxonomy): Eukaryota > Metazoa > Chordata > Aves > Passeriformes > Passerellidae > Zonotrichia > Zonotrichia albicollis. The sequence continues at coordinate 1,089,722 of NC_133859.1, forward strand.
AGCCACAGGCCACCAAACACAATACACCGCCATTTTCCCTGCCAAACAAAACTCACCTGCCCCGCTTCTGGGTGGCAGATTGCAGGAGCACCTCGGCTCTATCAAACCAGCCGGACTTGGCACTGGTGCCACCATTCATCTGGGAACCATCCTGCGTATCGTGGATTTTCAGGAGCCAGCCGGCCACTCCCAGCCACAGGCCCCCAAACACGAACTACGGCCCTTTTCCCTGGAAGTAAAACTGACCTGCCCGTCTTTTGGCTGGCAGATTGCAGGAGCCACTTGGTACTATCAAACCAATCCGACTCGGCACTGGTGCCACCGTTCATCTGGGAACCATCCTGCGTATCGTGGATTTTCAGGAGCCACCTGGCCACTCCCAGCCACAGGCCCCTGAACACAAACCATGGCCCTTTTCCCTGGAAAAAAAACTCAGCTCCCCCGCTTCTGGATGGTAGATTGCACGAGCCACTTTGTACAATCTTACTAGTCCGACATGGCACTGGTGCCACCTTGGGTTGGGAATCATCCTGCGTATCGTGGATTTTCAGGAGCCAGCCAGCAACTCCCAGCCACAGGCCCCCGAACACAAACCACGGCCCTTTTCCCTGGCAAACAAAACTCACCCGCCCCGCTTCTGGCTGGCAGATTGCAGGAGCCACTTGGCTCTATCAAACCAGCCCGACTCGGCACTGGTCCCCCCTTGGGTCTGGGAACCATCCTGCGCGGCGTGGATTTTCAGGAGCCAGCTGGCCACTCCCAGCCACAGGCCCCCCAACACAAACCACGGCCCTTTTCCCTGGAAAACAAAACTCACCCGCCCCGCTTCTGGCTGGCAGATTGCAGGAGCCACTTGGCCCTATCAAACCAGCCCGACTTGGTACTGGTCCCCCCTTGGGTCTGGGCACCATCCTGCGTATCGTGGATTTTCAGGAGCCAGCCGGCTACTCCCAGCCACAGGCCCCCGAACACAAACCACGGCCCTTTGCCCTGGCAAACAAAACTCACCCACCCCGCTTCTGACTGGTAGATTGCAGGAGCCACTTGGCTCTATCAAACCAGCCCAACTTGGCACTGGTGCCACTTTCATCTGGGAACCATCCTGCGTATCGTGGATTTCCAGGAGCCAGCCGGCCACTCCCAGCCACAGGTCCCCAAACACAAACTACGGCCCTTTTCCCGTGAAGTAAAACTGACCTGCCCTTCTTTTGGCTGGCAGATTGCAGGAGCCACTTGGTATTATCAAACCAATCCGACTCGGCACTGGTGCCACCTTTCATCTGGGAACCATCCTGTGTATCGTGGATTTTCAGGAGCCAGCCGGCCACTCCCAGCCACAGGCCCCCAAACACAAACCACGGCCCTATTCCCTGGAAAAAAAACTCACCCACCCCGCTTCTGGATGGCAGATTGCAGGAGCCACTTGGTAATATCAAACCAGCCCGACTCGGCACTGGTCCCCCTTTGGGTCTGGGAACCATCCTGCGTATCGTGGATTTTCAGGAGCCAGCCGGCCACTCAGAGCCACAGGCCCCCAAACACAATACACGGCCATTTTCCCTGCCAAACAAAACTCACCTGCCCCGCTTCTGGGTGGCAGATTGCAGGAGCACCTCGGCTCTATCAAACCAGCCGGACTTGGCACTGGTGCCACCATTCATCTGGAAACCATCCTGCGTATCGTGGATTTTCAGGAGCCAGCCGGCCACTCCCAGCCACAGGCCCCCAAACACAAACTACGGCCCTTTTCCCTGGAAGTAAAACTGACATGCCCGTCTTTTGGCTGGCAGATTGCAGGAGCCACTTGGTACTATCAAACCAATCCGACTCGGCACTGGTGCCACCTTTCATCTGGGAACCATTCTGCGTATCGTGGATTTTCAGGAGCCAGCCGGCCACTCCCAGCCACAGGCCCCGAAACACAAACTACGGCCCATTTCCCTGGAAGTAAAACTGACCTGCCCGTCTTTTGGCTGGCAGATTGCAGGAGCCACTTGTTACTATCAAACCAATCCGACTCGGCACTGGTGCCACCGTTCATCTGGGAACCATCCTGCGTATCGTGGATTTTCAGGAGCCAGCCAGCCACTCCCAGCCACAGGTCCCCAAACACAAACTACGGCCCTTTTCCCTGGAAGTAAAACTGACCTGCCCATCTTCTGGCTGGCAGATTGCAGGAGCCACTTGGTACTATCAAACCAATCCGTCTCGGCACTGGTGCCCCCTTGGGTCTGGGAACCATCCTGTGTATGGTGGATTTTCAGGAGCCAGCCGGCCACTCCCAACCAAAGGCCCCCAAACACAAACCACAGCCCTTTTCCCTGGAAAACAAAACTCACCCACCCCGCTTCTGGCTGGCAGATTGCAGAAGCCATTTGGCTCTATCAAACCAGCCCGACTCGGCTCTGGTCCCCCTTTGGGTCTGGGAACCATCCTGCGTATCGTGGATTTTCAGGAGCCAGCCGGCCACTCAGAGCCACAGGCCCCCAAACACAATACACGGCCATTTTCCCTGCCAAACAAAACTCACCTGCCCCGCTTCTGGGTGGCAGATTGCAGGAGCACCTCGGCTCTATCAAACCAGCCGGACTTGGCACTGGTGCCACCATTCATCTGGGAACCATCCTGCGTATCGTGGATTTTCAGGAGCCAGCCGGCCACTCCCAGCCACAGGCCCCCAAACACAAACTACGGCCCTTTTCCCTGGAAGTAAAACTGACCTGCCCGTCTTTTGGCTGGCAGATTGCAGGAGCCACTTGGTACTATCAAACCAATCCGACTCGGCACTGGTGCCCCCTTGGGTCTGGGAACCATCCTGCGTATCGTGGATTTTCAGGAGCCAGCCGTCCACTCCCAGCCACAGGTCGCCAAACACAAACTACGGCCCTTTTCCCTGGAAGTAAAACTGACCTGCCCGTCTTTTGGCTGGCAGATTGCAGGAGCCACTTGGTAATATCAAACCAATCCGACTCGGCACTGGTGCCCCCTTGGGTCTGGGAACCATCCTGCGTATCGTGGATTTTCAGGAGCCAGCCGGCCACTCCCAGCCACGGGCCCCGAAACAAAAACTACGGCCCATTTCCCTGGAAGTAACAATGACTGGCCCATCTTCTGGCTGGCAGATTGCAGGAGCCACTTTGTACTATCAAACCAATCCGACTCGGCACTGGTGCCACCTTTCATCTGGGAACCATCCTGTGTATGGTGGATTTTCAGGAGCCAGCCGGCCACTCCCAGCCACAGGCCCCTGAACACAAACCATGGCCCTTTTCCCTGGAAAAAAAACTCAGCTCCCCCGCTTCTGGATGGTAGATTGCACGAGCCACTTTGTAAAATCTTACTAGTCCGACATGGCACTGGTGCCACCTTGGGTTGGGAATCATCCTGCGTATCGTGGATTTTCAGGAGCCAGCCAGCAACTCCCAGCCACAGGCCCCCGAACACAAACCACGGCCCTTTTCCCTGGCAAACAAAACTCACCCGCCCCGCTTTTGGCTGGCAGATTGCAGGAGCCACTTGGCTCTATCAAACCAGCCCGACTCGGCACTGGTCCCCCCTTGGGTCTGGGAACCATCCTGCGCGGCGTGGATTTTCAGGAGCCAGCTGGCCACTCACAGCCACAGGCCCCCAAACACAAACCACGGCCCTTTTCCCTGGAAAACAAAACTCACCCGCCCCGCTTCTGGCTGGCAGATTGCAGGAGCCACTTGGTACTATCAAACCAATCCGACTCGGCACTGGTGCCACCGTTCATCTGGGAACCATCCTGCGTATCGTGGATTTTCAGGAGCCAGCCGTCCACTCCCAGCCACGGGTCCCCAAACACAAACTACGGCCCTTTTCCCTGGAAGTAAAACTGACCTGCCCATCTTCTGGCTGGCAGATTGCAGGAGCCAATTGGTACTATCAAACCAATCCGACTCGGCACTGGTGCCCCCTTGGGTCTGGGAACCATCCTGCGTATCGTGGATTTTCAGGAGCCAGCCGGCCACTCCCAGCCACAGGCCCCGAAACAAAAACTACGGCACATTTCCCTGGAAGTAACAATGACTGGCCCATCTTCTGGCTGGCAGATTGCAGGAGCCACTTTGTACTATCAAACCAATCCGACTCGGCACTGGTGCCACCTTTCATCTGGGAACCATCCTGTGTATGGTGGATTTTCAGGAGCCAGCCGGCCACTCAGAGCCACAGGCCCCCAAACACAAACTACGGCCCTTTTCCCTGGAAGTAAAACTGACCTGCCCGTCTTTTGGCTGGCAGATTGCAGGAGCCACTTGGTACTATCAAACCAATCCGACTTGGCACTGGTGCCACCGTTCATCTGGGAACCATCCTGCGTATCGTGGATTTTCAGGAGCCAGCCGGCCACTCCCAGCCACAGGCCCCTGAACACAAACCATGGCCCTTTTCCCTGGAAAAAAAACTCAGCTCCCCCGCTTCTGGATGGTAGATTGCACGAGCCACTTTGTACAATCTTACTAGTCCGACATGGCACTGGTGCCACCTTGGGTTGGGAATCATCCTGCGTATCGTGGATTTTCAGGAGCCAGCCAGCAACTCCCAGCCACAGGCCCCCGAACACAAACCACGGCCCTTTTCCCTGGCAAACAAAACTCACCCGCCCCGCTTCTGGCTGGCAGATTGCAGGAGCCACTTGGCTCTATCAAACCAGCCCGACTCGGCACTGGTCCCCCCTTGGGTCTGGGAACCATCCTGCGCGGCGTGGATTTTCAGGAGCCAGCTGGCCACTCACAGCCACAGGCCCCCCAACACAAACCACGGCCCTTTTCCCTGGAAAACAAAACTCACCCGCCCCGCTTCTGGCTGGCAGATTGCAGGAGCCACTTGGCCCTATCAAACCAGCCCGAGTTGGTACTGGTCCCCCCTTGGGTCTGGGAACCATCCTGCGTATCGTGGATTTTCAGGAGCCAGCCGGCCACTCCCAGCCACAGGCCCCCGAACACAAACCACGGCCCTTTGCCCTGGCAAACAAAACTCACCCACCCCGCTTCTGACTGGTAGATTGCAGGAGCCACTTGGCTCTATCAAACCAGCCCAACTTGGCACTGGTGCCACTTTCATCTGGGAACCATCCTGTGTATGGTGGATTTTCAGGAGCCAGCCGGCCACTCCCAGCCACAGGCCCCCAAACACAAACCACGGCCCTTTTCCCGTGAAGTAAATCTGACCTGCCCGTCTTTTGGCTGGCAGATTGCAGGAGCCACTTGGTACTATCAAACCAATCCGACTCGGCACTGGTGCCACCTTTCATCTGGGAACCATCCTGTGTATGGTGGATTTTCAGGAGCCAGCCGGCCACTCAGAGCCACAGGCCCCCAAACACAAACCACGGCCCTATTCCCTGGAAAAAAAACTCACCCACCCCGCTTCTGGATGGCAGATTGCAGGAGCCACTTGGTAATATCAAAGCAGCCCGACTCGGCACTGGTCCCCCTTTGGGTCTGGGAACCATCCTGCGTATCGTGGATTTTCAGGAGCCAGCCGGCCACTCAGAGCCACAGGCCCCAAAACACAATACACGGCCATTTTCCCTGCCAAACAAAACTCACCTGCCCCGCTTCTGGGTGGCAGATTGCAGGAGCACCTCGGCTCTATCAAACCAGCCGGACTTGGCACTGGTGCCACCATTCATCTGGGAACCATCCTGCGTATCGTGGATTTTCAGGAGCCAGCCGGCCACTCCCAGCCACAGGCCCCGAAACGCAAACTACGGCCCTTTTCCCTGGAAGTAAAACTGACCTGCCCGTCTTTTGGCTGGCAGATTGCAGGAGCCACTTGGTACTATCAAACCAATCCGACTCGGCACTGGTGCCACCTTTCATCTGGGAACCATCCTGCGTATCGTGGATTTTCAGGAGCCAGCTGGCCACTCCCAGCCACAGGCCCCGAAACACAAACTACGGCCCATTTCCCTGGAAGTAAAACTGACCTGCCCGTCTTTTGGCTGGCAGATTGCAGGAGCCACTTGTTACTATCAAACCAATCCGACTCGGCACTGGTGCCACCGTTCATCTGGGAACCATCCTGCGTATCGTGGATTTTCAGGAGCCAGCCGGCCACTCCCAGCCACAGGTCCCCAAACACAAACTACGGCCCTTTTCCCTGGAAGTAAAACTGACCTGCCCATCTTCTGGCTGGCAGATTGCAGGAGCCACTTGGTACTATCAAACCAATCCGACTCGGCACTGGTGCCCCCTTGGGTCTGGGAACCATCCTGTGTATGGTGGATTTTCAGGAGCCAGCCGGCCACTCCCAACCACAGGCCACCAAACACAAACCACAGCCCTTTTCCCTGGAAAACAAAACTCACCCACCCCGCTTCTGGCTGGCAGATTGCAGAAGCCATTTGGCTCTATCAAACCAGCCCGACTCGGCTCTGGTCCCCCTTTGGGTCTGGGAACCATCCTGCGTATCGTGGATTTTCAGGAGCCAGCCGGCCACTCCCAGCCACAGGCCCCCAAACACAAACTACGGCCCTTTTCCCTGGAAGTAAAACTGACCTGCCCGTCTTTTGGCTGGCAGATTGCAGCAGCCACTTGGCTCTATCAAACCAATCCGACTCGGCACTGGTGCCACCGTTCATCTGGGAACCATCCTGCGTATCGTGGATTTTCAGGAGCCAGCCGGCCACTCCCAGCCACAGGCCCCTGAACACAAACCATGGCCCTTTTCCCTGGAAAAAAAACTCAGCTCCCCCGCTTCTGGATGGTAGATTGCACGAGCCACTTTGTACAATCTTACTAGTCCGACATGGCACTGGTGCCACCTTGGGTTGGGAATCATCCTGCGTATCGTGGATTTTCAGGAGCCAGCCAGCAACTCCCAGCCACAGGCCCCCGAACACAAACCACGGCCCTTTTCCCTGGCAAACAAAACTCACCCGCCTCGCTTCTGGCTGGCAGATTGCAGGAGCCACTTGCCTCTATCAAATCAGCCCGACTTGGCACTGGTGCCACCTTTCATCTGGGAACCGTCCTGCGTATCGTGGATTTTCAGGAGCCAGCCGGACACTCCCAGCCACATACCCCCAAACACAAACCACGGCCATTTTCCCTGGAAAACAATACTCACCCACCCCGCTGCTGGCTGGCAGATTGCAGAAGCCACTTGGCTCTATCAAACCAGCCCGACTTGGCACTGGGGCCACTTTCATCTGGGAACCATCCTGCGTATCGTGGATTTCCAGGAGCCAGCCGGCCACTCCCAGGCACAGGCCCCCAAACACAAACTACGGCCCTTTTCCCTGGAAGTAAAACTGACCTGCCCATCTTCTGGCTGGCAGATCGCAGGAGCCACTTGGTACTATCAAACCAATCCGACTCGGCACTGGTGCCACCGTTCATCTGGGAACCATCCTGTGTATCGTGGATTTTCAGGAGCCAGCCGGCCACTCCCAGCCACAGCCCCCCTAACACAAACCAAGGCCCTTTTCCCTGGAAAAAAAACTCTGCTGCCCCGCTTCTGGATGGTAGATTGCAGGAGCCACTAGGTAATATCAAACCAATCCGACTCGGCACTGGTCCCCCTTTGGGTCTGGGAACCATCCTGCGTATCGTGGATTTTCAGGAGCCAGCCGGCCACTCAGAGCCACAGGCCACCAAACACCAACCACGGCCCTTTTCCCTGGTAAACAAAACTCACTCGCCCCGCTTCTGGGTGGCAGATTGCAGGAGCACCTCGGCTCTACCAAACCAGCCGGACTTGGCACTGGTGCCACCATTCATCTGGGAACCATCCTGCGTATCGTGGATTTTCAGGAGCCAGCCGGCCACTCCCAGCCACAGGCCCCCGAACACAAACCACGGCCCTTTGCCCTGGCAAACAAAACTCACCCACCCCGCTTCTGGCTGGTAGATTGCAGGAGCCACTTGGCTCTATCAAACCAGGCCGACTTGGCACTGGTGCCACTTTCATCTGGGAACCATCCTGCGTATCCTTAATTTCCAGGAGCCAGCCGGCCACTCCCAGCCACAGGCCCCCAAACACAAACTACGGCCCTTTTCCCTGGAAGTAAAACTGACCTGCCCGTCTTTTGGCTGGCAGATTGCAGGAGCCACTTGGTACTATCAAACCAATCCGACTCGGCACTGGTGCCCCCTTGGGGCTGGGAACCATCCTGCGTATCGTGGATTTTCAGGAGCCAGCCGGCCACTCCCAGCCACAGGCCCCAAAACACAAACTACGGCCCATTTCCCTGGAAGTAAAACTGACCTGCCCATCTTCTGGCTGGCAGATTGCAGGAGCCACTTCGTACTATCAAACCAATCCGACTCGGCACAGGTGCCACCGTTCATCTGGGAACCATCCTGTGTATCGTGGATTTTCAGGAGCCAGCCGGCCACTCCCAGCCACAGGCCCCCAAACACAAACCAAGGCCCTTTTCCCTGGAAAAAAAACTCAGCTGCCCCGCTTCTGGATGGTAGATTGCAGGAGCCACTTGGTAATATCAAACCAGCCCGACTCGGCACTGGTCCCCCTTTGGGTCTGGGAACCATCCTGCGTATCGTGGATTTTCAGGAGCCAGCCGGCCACTCAGAGCCACAGGCCACCAAACACAAAACACGGCCATTTTCCCTGCAAAACAAAACTCACCCTCCCCGCTTCTGGCTGGTAGATTGCAGGAACCACTTGGCTCTGTCAAACCAGCCGGACTTGGCACTGGTGCCACTTTCATCTGGGAACCATCCTGCGTATCGTGGATTTCCAGGAGCCAGCCGGCCACTCCCAGCCACAGGCCCCCAAACAAAATCTACGGCCCTTTTCCCTGGAAGTAAAACTGACCTGCCCGTCTTTTGGCTGGCAGATTGCAGGAGCCACTTGGTACTATCAAACCAATCCGACTCGGCACTGGTGCCACCGTTCATCTAGGAACCATCCTGCGTATTGTGGATTTCCAGGAGCCAGCCGGCCACTCCCAGCCACAGGCCCCCAAACACAAACTACGGCCCTTTTCCCTGGAAGTAAAACTGACCTGCCCATCTTCTGGCTGGCAGATTGCAGGAGCCACTTGGTACGATCAAACCAGCCCGACTCGGCACTGGTGCCCCCTTGGGTCTGGGAACCATCCTGCGTATCGTGGATTTTCAGGAGCGAGCCAGCCACTCCCAGCCACAGGCCCCGAAACACAAACTACGGCCCATTTCCCTGGAAGTAAAACTGACCTGCCCATCTTCTGGCTGGCAGATTGCAGTAGCCACTTGGTACTATCAAACCAATCCGACTCGGCACAGGTGCCACCGTTCATCTGGGAACCATCCTGTGTATCGTGGATTTTCAGGAGCCAGCCGGCCACTCCCAGCCACAGGCCCCCAAACACAAACCAAGGCCCTTTTCCCTGGAAAACAAAACTCAGCTGCCCCGCTTCTGGATGGTAGATTGCAGGAGCCACTTGGTAATATCAAACCAGCCCGACTCAGCACTGGTCCCCCTTTGGGTCTGGGAATCACCCTGCGTATCGTGGATTTTCAGGAGCCAGCCGGCCACTCCCAGCCACAGGCCCCCGAACACAAACCACGGCCCTTTTCCCTGGCAAACAAAACTCACCCGCCCTGCTTCTGGCTGGCAGATTGCAGGAGGCACTGCTCTATCAAACCAGCCCGACTCGGCACTGGTGCCCCCTTGGGTCTGGGAATCATCCTGCATATCGTGGATTTTCAGGAGCCAGCCGGCCACTCCCAGCCACAGGCCCCCGAACACAAACCACGGCCCTTTTCCCTGGCAAACAAAACTCACCCGCCCCGCTTCTGGCTGGCAGATTGCAGGAGCCACTTGGCCCTATCAAACCAGCCCGACTCGGCACTGGTGCCCCCTTGGGTCTGGGAACCATCCTGCGTATCGTGGATTTTCAGGAGCCAGCCGGCCACTCCCAACCACATACCCCCAAACACAAACCACGGCCATTTTCCCTGGAAAACAATACTCACCCACCCCGCTGCTGGCTGTCAGATTGCAGAAGCCACTTGGCCCTATCAAACCAGCCCGACTTGGCACTGGTGCCACTTTCATCTGGGAACCATCCTGCGTATCGTGGATTTCCAGAAGCCAGCCGGCCACTCCCAGCCACAGGTCCCCAAACACAAACTACAGCCCTTTTCCCGGTAAGTAAAACTGACCTGCCCATCTTCTGGCTGGCAGATTGCAGGAGCCACTTGGTACGATCAAACCAGCCCGACTCGGCACTGGTGCCCCCTTGGGTCTGGGAACCATCCTGCGTATCGTGGATTTTCAGGAGCCAGCCGGCCACTCCCAGCCACAGGCCCCGAAACACAAACTACGGCACATTTCCCTGGAAGTAAAACTGACCTGCCCATCTTCTGGCTGGCAGATTGCAGGAGCCACTTGGTACTATCAAACCAATCCGACACGGCACAGGTGCCACCGTTCATCTGGGAACCATCCTGTGTATCGTGGATTTTCAGAAGACAGCCGGCCACTCCCAGCCACAGGCCCCCGAACACAAACCACGGCCGTTTTCCCTGGCAAACAAAACTCACCCGCCCTGCTTCTGGCTGGCAGATTGCAGGAGGCACTGCTCTATCAAACCAGCCCGTCTCGGCACTGGTGCCCCCTTGGGTCTGGGAACCATCCTGCGTATCGCGGATTTTCAGGAGCCAGCCGGCCACTCCCAGCCACAGGCCCCCGAACACAAACTACGGCCCTTTTCCCTGGAAAAAAAACTCAGCTGCCCCGCATCTGGATGGTTGATTGCAGGAGCCACTTGGTACTATCAAAGCAGCCCGACTCGGCACTGGTGCCCCCTTGGGTCTGGGAACCATCCTGCGTATCGTGGATTTTCAGGAGCCAGCTGGCCACTCCCAGCCACAGGCCCCCCAACACAAACCACGGCCTATTTCCCTGGGAAAAAAAACTCACCCGCCCCGCTTCTGGCTGGCAGATTGCAGGAGCCACTTGGCCCTATCAAACCAGCCCGACTTGGTACTGGTCCCCCTTTGGGTCTGGGAACCATCCTGCGTAACGTGGATTTTCAGGAGCCAGCCGGCCACTCCCAACCACATACCCCCAAACACAAACCACGGCCATTTTCCCTGGAAAACAAAACTCACCCAGCCCGCTTCTGGCTGGCAGATTGCAGAAGCCATTTGGCTCTATCAAACCAGCCCGACTTGGCACGGGTGCCACCTTTCATCTGGGAACCGTCCTGCGTATCGTGGATTTTCAGGAGCCAGCCGGCCACTCCCAGCCTCAGGCCCCCGAACACAAACCACGGCCCTTTGCCCTGGCAAACCAAACTCACCCACCCCGCTTCTGACTGGTAGATTGCAGGAGCCACTTGGCTCTATCAAACCAGCCCGACTTGGCACTGGTGCCACCATTCATCTGGGAACCATCCTGCGTATCGTGGATTTTCAGGAGCCAGCCGGCCACTCCCAGCCACAGGCCCCGAAACAAAAACTACGGCCCATTTCCCTTGAAGTAACACTGACCTGCCCATCTTCTGGCTGGCAGATTGCAGGAGCCACTTGGTACTATCAAACCAATCCGACTCGGCACTGGTGCCACCTTTCATCTGGGAACCATCCTGTGTATGGTGGATTTTCAGGAGCCAGCCGGCCACTCCCAGCCACAGGCCCCCAAACACAAACCACGGCCCTATTCCCTGGAAAAAAAACTCAGCTGCCCCGCTTCTGGATGGTAGATTGCAGGAGCCACTTGGTAATATGAAACCAGCCCGACTCGGCACTGGTCTCCCCTTGGGTCTGGGAACCATCCTGCGTATCGTGGATTTTCAGGAGCCAGCCGGCCACTCAGAGCCACAGGCCCCCAAACACAATACACGGCCATTTTCCCTGCCAAACAAAACTCACCTGCCCCGCTTCTGGGTGGCAGATTGCAGGAGCACCTCGGCTCTATCAAACCAGCCGGACTTGGCACTGGTGCCACCATTCATCTGGGAACCATCCTGCGTATCGTGGATTTTCAGGAGCCAGCCGGCCACTCCCAGCCACAGGCCCCGAAACACAAACTACGGCCCATTTCCCTGGATGTAAAACTGACCTGCCCGTCTTTTGGCTGGCAGATTGCAGGAGCCACTTGTTACTATCAAACCAATCCGACTCGGCACTGGTGCCACCGTTCATCTGGGAACCATCCTGCGTATCGTGGATTTTCAGGAGCCAGCCGTCCACTCCCAGCCACAGGTCCCCAAACACAAACTACGGCCCTTTTCCCTGGAAGTAAAACTGACCTGCCCCGCTTCTGGATGGTAGATTGCAGGAGCCACTTGGTAATATCAAACCAGCCCGTCTCGGCACTGGTCTCCCCTTGGGTCTGGGAACCATCCTGCGTATCGTGGATTTTCAGGAGCCAGCCGGCCACTCAGAGCCACAGGCCCCCAAACACAATACACGGCCATTTTCCCTGCCAAACAAAACTCACCTGCCCCGCTTCTGGGTGGCAGATTGAAGGAGCACTTCGGCTCTATCAAACCAGCCGGACTTGGCACTGGTGCCACCATTCATCTGGAAACCATCCTGCGTATCGTGGATTTTCAGGAGCCAGCCGGCCACTCCCAGCCACAGGCCCCGAAACACAAACTACGGCCCATTTCCCTGGAAGTAAAACTGACCTGCCCGTCTTTTGGCTGGCAGATTGCAGGAGCCACTTGTTACTATCAAACCAATCCGACTCGGCACTGGTGCCACCGTTCATCTGGGAACCATCCTGCGTATCGTGGATTTTCAGGAGCCAGCCGTCCACTCCCAGCCACAGGTCCCCAAACACAAACTACGGCCCTTTTCCCTGGAAGTAAAACTGACCTGCCCATCTTCTGGCTGGCAGATTGCAGGAGCCACTTGGTACTATCAAACCAATCCGACTCGGCACTGGTGCCCCCTTGGGTCTGGGAACCATCCTGTGTATGGTGGATTTTCAGGAGCCAGCGGGCCACTCCCAGCCACAGGCCCCCAAACACACACTACGGCACATTTCCCTGGAAGTAAAACTGACCTGCCCATCTTCTGGCTGGCAGATTGCAGAAGCCATTTGGCTCTATCAAACCAGCCCGACTCGGCACTGGTCCCCCTTTGGGTCTGGGAACCATCCTGCGTATCGTGGATTTTCAGGAGCCAGCCGGCCACTCAGAGCCACAGGCCCCCAAACACAATACACGGCCATTTTCCCTGCCAAACAAAACTCACCTGCCCCGCTTCTGGGTGGCAGATTGCAGGAGCACCTCGGCTCTATCAAACCAGCCGGACTTGGCACTGGTGCCACCATTCATCTGGGAACCATCCTGCGTATCGTGGATTTTCAGGAGCCAGCCGGCCACTCCCAGCCACAGGCCCCCAAACACAAACTACGGCCCTTTTCCCTGGAAGTAAAACTGACCTGCCCGTCTTTTGGCTGGCAGATTGCAGGAGCCACTTGGTACTATCAAACCAGCCTGACTCGGCACTGGTCCCCCTTTGGGTCTGGGAACCATCCTGCGTATCGTGGATTTTCAGGAGCCAGCCGGCCACTCAGAGCCACAGGCCTCCGAACACCAACCACGGCCCTTTTCCCTGGCAAACAAAACTCACTCGCCCCGCTTCTGGGTGGCAGATTGCAGGAGCACCTCGGCTCTACCAAACCAGCCGGACTTGGCACTGGTGCCACCATTCATCTGGGAACCATCCTGCGTATCGTGGATTTTCAGGAGCCAGCCGGCCACTCCCAGCCACAGGCCCCCGAACACAAACCATGGCCCTTTGCCCTGGCAAACAAAACTCACCCGCCCTGCTTCTGGCTGGCAGATTGCAGGAGCCACTTGGCTCAATAAAACCAGCCCGACTTGGCACTGGTGCCCCCTTGGGTCTGGGAACCATCCTGCGTATCGTGGATTTTCAGGAGCCAGCCGGCCACTCCCAGCCACAGGCCCCCAAACAAAAACTACGGCCCTTTTCCCTGGACGTAAAACTGACCTGCCCGTCATTTGGCCGGCAGATTGCAGGAGCCACTTGGTACTATCAAACCAATCCGACTTGGCACTGGTGCCACCGTTCATCTGGGAACCATTCTGCGTATTGTGGATTTCCAGGAGCCAGTCGGCCACTCCCAGCCACAGGCCCCGAAACACAAACTACGGCCTATTTCCCTGGAAGTAAAACTCACCTGCCCATCTTCTGGCTGGCAGATTGCAGGAGCCACTTCGTACTATCAATCCAATCCGACTCGGCACAGGTGCCACCGTTCATCTGGGAACCATCCTGTGTATCGTGGATTTTCAGGAGCCAGCCGGCCACTCCCAGCCACAGGCCCCCAAACACAAACCAAGGCCCTTTTCCCTGGAAAAAAAACTCAGCTGCCCCGCTTCTGGATGGTAGATTGCAGGAGCCACTTGGTAACATCAAACCAGCCCGACTCGGCACTGGTGCCCCCTTGGGTCTGGGAACCATCCTGCGTATCGTGGATTTTCAGGAGCCAGCCGGCCACTCCCAGCCACAGGCCCCGAAACACAAACTACGGCACATTTCCCTGGAAGTAAAACTGACCTGCCCATCTTCTGGCTGGTAGATTGCAGGAGCCACTTGGCTCTATCAAACCAGCCCGACTTGGCACTGGTGCCACTTTCATCTGGGAACCATCCTGCGTATCGTGGATTTTCAGGAGCCAGCCGGCCACTCCCAGCCACAGGCCCCCAAACACAAACCACGGCCCTTTTCCCTGGAAAAAAAACTCAGCTCTCCCGCTTCTGGATGGTAGATAGCATGAGCCACTTTGTACAATCTTACCAGTCCGTCTTGGCACTGGTGCCACCTTGGGTTGGGAATCATCCTGCATATCGTGGATTTTCAGGAGCCAGCCGGCCACTCAGAGCCAAAGGCCCCCGAACACAAACCACGGCCCATTTCCCTGGCAAACAAAACTCACCCGCCCTGCTTCTGGCTGGCAGATTGCAGGAGGCACTGCTCTATCAAACCAGCCCGACTCGGCACTGGTGCCCCCTTGGGTCTGGGAATCATCCTGCATATCGTGGATTTTAAGGAGCCAGCCGGCCACTCCCAGCCACAGGTCCCCAAACAAAAACTACGGCCCTTTTCCCTGGAAGTAAAACTGACCTGCCCATCGTCTGGCTGGCAGATTGCAGGAGCCACTTGGTACGATCAAACCAGCCCGACTCGGCTCTGGTGCCCCCTTGGGTCTGGGAACCATCCTGTGTATGGTGGATTTTCAGGAGCCAGCCGGCCACTCCGAACCACAGGCCCCCAAACACAAACCACAGCCCTTTTCCCTGGAAAACAAAACTCACCCACCCCGCTTCTGGCTGGCAGATTGCAGAAGCCATTTGGCTCTATCAAACCAGCCCAACTCGGCTCTGGTCCCCCTTTGGGTCTGGGAACCATCCTGCGTATCGTGGATTTTCAGGAGCCAGCCGGCCACTCAGAGCCACAGGCCCCCAAACACAATAAACGGCCATTTTCCCTGCCAAACAAAACTCACCCGCCCCGCTTCTGGCTGGCAGATTGCAGGAGCCACTTGGCTCTATCAAACCAGCCGGACTTGGCACTGGTGCCACCATTCATCTGGGAACCATCCTGCGTATCGTGGATTTTCAGGAGCCAGCCGGCCACTCCCAGCCACAGGCCCCGAAACACAAACTACGACCCTTTTCCCTGGAAGTAAAACTGACCTGCCCGTCTTTTGGCTGGCAGATTGCAGGAGCCACTTGGTACTATCAAACCAATCCGACTCGGCACTGGTGCCCCCTTGGGTCTGGGAACCATCCTGCGTATCGTGGATTTTCAGGAGCCAGCCGGCCACTCCCAGCCACAGGCCCCCAAACACAAACTACGGCCCTTTTCCCTGGAAAAAAAACTCAGCTGCCCCGCATCTGGATGGTTGATTGCAGGAGCCACTTGGTACTATCAAAGCAGCCCGACTCGGCACTGGTCCCCCCTAGGGTCTGGGAACCATCCTGCGCGGCGTGGATTTTCAGGAGCCAGCTGGCCACTCCCAGCCACAGGCCCCCGAACACAAACCACGGCCGTTTTCCCTGGCAAACAAAACTCACCCGCCCTGCTTCTGGCTGGCAGATTGCAGGAGGCACTGCTCTATCAAACCAGCCCGACTCGGCACTGGTGCCACCTTTCATCTGGGAACCGTCCTGCGTATCGTGGATTTTCAGGAGCCAGCCGGCCACTCCCAGCCACAGGCCCCCGAACACAAACCACGGCCCTTTGCCCTGGCAAACCAAACTCACCCACCCCGCTTCTGACTGGTAGATTGCAGGAGCCACTTGGCTCTATCAAACCAGCCCGACACGGCACTGGTGCCCCCTTGGGTCTGGGAATCATCCTGCGTATCGTGGATTTCCAGGAGCCAGCCGGCCACTCCCAGCCACAGGTCCCCAAACACAAACTACGGCCCTTTTCCCGTGAAGTAAATCTGACCTGCCCATCTTCTGGCTGGCAGATTGCAGGAGCCACTTGGTACAATCAAACCAATCCGATTCGGCACTGGTGCCACCGTTCATCTGGGAACCATTCTGCGTATTGTGGATTTTCAGGAGCCAGCCGGCCACTCCCAGCCACAGGCCCCCAAACACAAACCACGGCCCTATTCCCTGGAAAAAAAACTCAGCTGCCCCGCTTCTGGATGGTAGATTGCAGGAGCCACTTGGTAATATCAAACCAGCCCAACTCGGCACTGGTCCCCCTTTGGGTCTGGGAACCATCCTGCGTATCGTGGATTTTCATGAGCCAGCCGGCCACTCAGAGCCACAGGCACCCAAACACAAAACACGGCCATTTTCCCTGCCAAACAAAACTCACCTGCCCCGCTTCTGGGTGGCAGATTGCAGGAGCACCTCCGCTCTATCAAACCAGCCGGACTTGGCACTGGTGCCACCATTCATCTGGGAACCATCCTGCGTATCGTGGATTTTCAGGAGCCAGCCGGCCACTCCCAGCCACAGGCCCCGAAACACAAACTACGACCCTTTTCCCTGGAAGTAAAACTGACCTGCCCGTCTTTTGGCTGGCAGATTGCAGGAGCCACTTGGTACTATCAAACCAATCCGACTCGGCACTGGTGCCACCGTTCATCTGGGAACCATCCTGCGTATCGTGGATTTTCAGGAGCCAGCCGGCCACTCCCAGCCACAGGCCCCGAAACACAAACTACGGCCCATTTCCCTGGAAGTAAAACTGACCTGCCCGTCTTTTGGCTGGCAGATTGCAGGAGCCACTTGTTACTATCCAACCAATCCGACTCGGCACTGGTGCCACCGTTCATCTGGGAACCATCCTGCGTATCGTGGATTTTCAGGAGCCAGCCGTCCACTCCCAGCCACAGGTCCCCAAACACAAACTACGGCCCTTTTCCCTGGAAGTAAAACTGACCTGCCCATCTTCTGGCTGGCACATTGCAGGAGCCACTTGGTACTATCAAACCAATCCGACTCGGCACTGGTCCCCCCTTGGGTCTGGGAACCATCCTGTGTATGGTGGATTTTCAGGAGCCAGCCGGCCACTCCCAGCAACAGGCCCCCAAACACAAACCACAGCCCTTTTCCCTGGAAAACAAAACTCACCCACCCCGCTTCTGGCTGGCAGATTGCAGAAGCCATTTGGCTCTATCAAACCAGCCCAACTCGGCACTGAACCCCCTTTGGGTCTGGGAACCATCCTGCGTATCGTGGATTTTCAGGAGCCAGCCGGCCACTCCCAGCCACAGGCCCCCAAACACAATACACGGCCATTTTCCCTGCCAAACAAAACTCACCTGCCCCGCTTCTTGGTGGCAGATTGCAGGAGCACCTCGGCTCTATCAAACCAGCCGGACTTGGCACTGGTGCCACCATTCATCTGGGAACCATCCTGCGTATCGTGGATTTTCAGGAGCCAGCCGGCCACTCCCAGCCACAGGCCCCCAAACACAAACTACGGCCCTTTTCCCTGGAAGTAAAACTGACCTGCCCGTCTTTTGGCTGGCAGATTGCAGGAGCCACTTGGTACTATCAAACCAGCCCGACTCGGCACTGGTCCCCCTTTGGGTCTGGGAACCATCCTGCGTATCGTGGATTTTCAGGAGCCAGCCGGCCACTCAGAGCCACAGGCCTCCGAACACCAACCACGGCCCTTTTCCCTGGCAAACAAAACTCACTCGCCCCGCTTCTGGGTGGCAGATTGCAGGAGCACATCGGCTCTACCAAACCAGCCGGACTTGGCACTGGTGCCACCATTCATCTGGGAACCATCCTGCATACCGTGGATTTTCAGGAGCCAGCCGGCCACTCCCAGCCACAGGCCCCCGAACACAAACCATGGCCCTTTGCCCTGGCAAACAAAACTCACCCACCCCGCTTCTGGCTGGTAGATTGCAGGAGCCACTTGGCTCAATAAAACCAGCCCGACTTGGCACTGGTGCCCCCTTGGGTCTGGGAACCATCCTGCGTATCGTGGATTTTCAGGAGCCAGCCGGCCACTCCCAGCCACAGGCCCCCAAACAAAAACTACGGCCCTTTTCCCTGGAAGTAAAACTGACCTGCCCGTCTTTTGGCCGGCAGATTGCAGGAGCCACTTGGTACTATCAAACCAATCCGACTCGGCACTGGTGCCACCGTTCATCTGGGAACCATTCTGCGTATTGTGGATTTTCAGGAGCCAGCCGGCCACTCCCAGCCACAGGTCCCCAAACACAAACTACGGCCCTTTTCCCTGGAAGTAAAACTGACCTGCCCATCTTCTGGCTGGCAGATTGCAGGAGCCAATTGGTACGATCAAAGCAGCCCGATTCGGCACTGGTGCCCCCTTGGGTCTGGGAACCACCCTGCGTATCGTGGATTTTCAGGAGCCAGCCGGCCACTCCCAGCCACAGGCCCCGAAACACAAACTACGGCCCATTTCCCTGGAAGTAAAACTCACCTGCCCATCTTCTGGCTGGCAGATTTCAGGAGCCACTTCGTACTATCAATCCAATCCGACTCGGCACAGGTGCCACCGTTCATCTGGGAACCATCCTGTGTATCGTGGATTTTCAGGAGCCAGCCGGCCACTCCCAGCCACAGGCCCCCAAACACAAACCAAGGCCCTTTTCCCTGGAAAAAAAACTCAGCTGCCCCGCTTCTGGATGGTAGATTGCAGGAGCCACTTGGTAACATCAAACCAGCCCGACTCGGCACTGGTGCCCCCTTGGGTCTGGGAACCATCCTGCGTATCGTGGATTTTCAGGAGCCAGCCGGCCACTCCCAGCCACAGGCCCCGAAACACAAACTACGGCACATTTCCCTGGAAGTAAAACTGACCTGCCCATCTTCTGGCTGGTAGATTGCAGGAGCCACTTGGCTCTATCAAACCAGCCCGACTTGGCACTGGTGCCACTTTCATCTGGGAACCATCCTGCGTATCGTGGATTTTCAGGAGCCAGCCGGCCACTCCCAGCCACAGGCCCCCAAACACAAACCACGGCCCTATTCCCTGGAAAAAAAACTCAGCTGCCCCGCTTCTGGATGGTAGATTGCAGGAGCCACTTGGTAATATCAAACCAGCCCAACTCGGCACTGGTCCCCCTTTGGGTCTGGGAACCATCCTGCGTATCGTGGATTTTCATGAGCCAGCCGGCCACTCAGAGCCACAGGCACCCAAACACAAAACACGGCCATTTTCCCTGCCAAACAAAACTCACCTGCCCCGCTTCTGGGTGGCAGATTGCAGGAGCACCTCCGCTCTATCAAACCAGCCGGACTTGGCACTGGTGCCACCATTCATCTGGGAACCATCCTGCGTATCGTGGATTTTCAGGAGCCAGCCGGCCACTCCCAGCCACAGGCCCCGAAACACAAACTACGACCCTTTTCCCTGGAAGTAAAACTGACCTGCCCGTCTTTTGGCTGGCAGATTGCAGGAGCCACTTGGTACTATCAAACCAATCCGACTCGGCACTGGTGCCACCGTTCATCTGGGAACCATCCTGCGTATCGTGGATTTTCAGGAGCCAGCCGGCCACTCCCAGCCACAGGCCCCGAAACACAAACTACGGCCCATTTCCCTGGAAGTAAAACTGACCTGCCCGTCTTTTGGCTGGCAGATTGCAGGAGCCACTTGTTACTATCCAACCAATCCGACTCGGCACTGGTGCCACCGTTCATCTGGGAACCATCCTGCGTATCGTGGATTTTCAGGAGCCAGCCGTCCACTCCCAGCCACAGGTCCCCAAACACAAACTACGGCCCTTTTCCCTGGAAGTAAAACTGACCTGCCCATCTTCTGGCTGGCACATTGCAGGAGCCACTTGGTACTATCAAACCAATCCGACTCGGCACTGGTGGCCCCTTGGGTCTGGGAACCATCCTGTGTATGGTGGATTTTCAGGAGCCAGCCGGCCACTCCCAGCAACAGGCCCCCAAACACAAACCACAGCCCTTTTCCCTGGAAAACAAAACTCACCCACCCCGCTTCTGGCTGGCAGATTGCAGAAGCCATTTGGCTCTATCAAACCAGCCCAACTCGGCACTGAACCCCCTTTGGGTCTGGGAACCATCCTGCGTATCGTGGATTTTCAGGAGCCAGCCGGCCACTCCCAGCCACAGGCCCCCAAACACAATACACGGCCATTTTCCCTGCCAAACAAAACTCACCTGCCCCGCTTCTTGGTGGCAGATTGCAGGAGCACCTCGGCTCTATCAAACCAGCCGGACTTGGCACTGGTGCCACCATTCATCTGGGAACCATCCTGCGTATCGTGGATTTTCAGGAGCCAGCCGGCCACTCCCAGCCACAGGCCCCCAAACACAAACTACGGCCCTTTTCCCTGGAAGTAAAACTGACCTGCCCGTCTTTTGGCTGGCAGATTGCAGGAGCCACTTGGTACTATCAAACCAGCCCGACTCGGCACTGGTCCCCCTTTGGGTCTGGGAACCATCCTGCGTATCGTGGATTTTCAGGAGCCAGCCGGCCACTCAGAGCCACAGGCCTCCGAACACCAACCACGGCCCTTTTCCCTGGCAAACAAAACTCACTCGCCCCGCTTCTGGGTGGCAGATTGCAGGAGCACATCGGCTCTACCAAACCAGCCGGACTTGGCACTGGTGCCACCATTCATCTGGGAACCATCCTGCATACCGTGGATTTTCAGGAGCCAGCCGGCCACTCCCAGCCACAGGCCCCCGAACACAAACCATGGCCCTTTGCCCTGGCAAACAAAACTCACCCACCCCGCTTCTGGCTGGTAGATTGCAGGAGCCACTTGGCTCAATAAAACCAGCCCGACTTGGCACTGGTGCCCCCTTGGGTCTGGGAACCATCCTGCGTATCGTGGATTTTCAGGAGCCAGCCGGCCACTCCCAGCCACAGGCCCCCAAACAAAAACTACGGCCCTTTTCCCTGGAAGTAAAACTGACCTGCCCGTCTTTTGGCCGGCAGATTGCAGGAGCCACTTGGTACTATCAAACCAATCCGACTCGGCACTGGTGCCACCGTTCATCTGGGAACCATTCTGCGTATTGTGGATTTTCAGGAGCCAGCCGGCCACTCCCAGCCACAGGTCCCCAAACACAAACTACGGCCCTTTTCCCTGGAAGTAAAACTGACCTGCCCATCTTCTGGCTGGCAGATTGCAGGAGCCAATTGGTACGATCAAAGCAGCCCGATTCGGCACTGGTGCCCCCTTGGGTCTGGGAACCACCCTGCGTATCGTGGATTTTCAGGAGCCAGCCGGCCACTCCCAGCCACAGGCCCCGAAACACAAACTACGGCCCATTTCCCTGGAAGTAAAACTCACCTGCCCATCTTCTGGCTGGCAGATTTCAGGAGCCACTTCGTACTATCAATCCAATCCGACTCGGCACAGGTGCCACCGTTCATCTGGGAACCATCCTGTGTATCGTGGATTTTCAGGAGCCAGCCGGCCACTCCCAGCCACAGGCCCCCAAACACAAACCAAGGCCCTTTTCCCTGGAAAAAAAACTCAGCTGCCCCGCTTCTGGATGGTAGATTGCAGGAGCCACTTGGTAACATCAAACCAGCCCGACTCGGCACTGGTGCCCCCTTGGGTCTGGGAACCATCCTGCGTATCGTGGATTTTCAGGAGCCAGCCGGCCACTCCCAGCCACAGGCCCCGAAACACAAACTACGGCACATTTCCCTGGAAGTAAAACTGACCTGCCCATCTTCTGGCTGGTAGATTGCAGGAGCCACTTGGCTCTATCAAACCAGCCCGACTTGGCACTGGTGCCACTTTCATCTGGGAACCATCCTGCGTATCGTGGATTTTCAGGAGCCAGCCGGCCACTCCCAGCCACAGGCCCCCAAACACAAACCACGGCCCTTTTCCCTGGAAAAAAAACTCAGCTCTCCCGCTTCTGGATGGTAGATAGCATGAGCCACTTTCTACAATCTTACCAATCCGACTTGGCACTGGTGCCACCTTGGGTTGGGAATCATCCTGCATATCGTGGATTTTCAGGAGCCAGCCGGCCACTCAGAGCCAAAGGCCCCCGAACA
Source organism: Zonotrichia albicollis (assembly GCF_047830755.1). NCBI lineage: Eukaryota > Metazoa > Chordata > Aves > Passeriformes > Passerellidae > Zonotrichia > Zonotrichia albicollis. Next base: position 1,112,185 of record NC_133859.1, read on the forward strand.
CAAACCACGGCCCATTTCCCTGGCAAACAAAACTCACCCGCCCTGCTTCTGGCTGGCAGATTGCAGGAGGCACTGCTCTATCAAACCAGCCCGACTCGGCACTGGTGCCCCCTTGGGTCTGGGAATCATCCTGCATATCGTGGATTTTAAGGAGCCAGCCGGCCACTCCCAGCCACAGGTCCCCAAACACAAACTACGGCCCTTTTCCCTGGAAGTAAAACTGACCTGCCCATCGTCTGGCTGGCAGATTGCAGGAGCCACTTGGTACGATCAAACCAGCCCGACTCGGCTCTGGTGCCCCCTTGGGTCTGGGAACCATCCTGCGTATCGTGGATTTTCAGGAGCCAGCCGGCCACTCCCAGCCACAGGCCCCCGAACACAAACCACGGCCGTTTTCCCTGGCAAACAAAACTCACCCGCCCTGCTTCTGGCTGGCAGATTGCAGGAGGCACTGCTCTATCAAACCAGCCCGACTCGGCACTGGTGCCCCCTTGGGTCTGGGAACCATCCTGCGTATCGTGGATTTTCAGGAGCCAGCCGGCCACTCCCAGCCACAGGCCCCCGAACACAAACCACGGCCGTTTTCACTGGGAAACAAAACTCACCCGCCCTGCTTCTGGCTGGCAGATTGCAGGAGGCACTGCTCTATCAAACCAGCCCGACTCGGCACTGGTGCCCCCTTGGGTCTGGGAACCATCCTGCGTATCGTGGATTTTCAGGAGCCAGCCGGCCACTCCCAGCCACAGGCCCCCAAACACAAACTACGGCCCTTTTCCCTGGAAAAAAAACTCAGCTGCCCCGCATCTGGATGGTTGATTGCAGGAGCCACTTGGTACTATCAAAGCAGCCCGACTCGGCACTGGTCCCCCCTAGGGTCTGGGAACCATCCTGCGCGGCGTGGATTTTCAGGAGCCAGCTGGCCACTCCCAGCCACAGGCCCCCCAACACAAACCACGGCCTATTTCCCTGGGAAAAAAAACTCACCCGCCCCGCTTCTGGCTGGCAGATTGCAGGAGCCACTTGGCCCTATCAAACCAGCCCGACTTGGTACTGGTCCCCCCTTGGGTCTGGGAACCATCCTGCGTAACGTGGATTTTCAGGAGCCAGCCGGCCACTCCCAACCACATACCCCCAAACACAAACCACGGCCATTTTCCCAGGAAAACAAAACTCACCCAGCCCGCTTCTGGCTGGCAGATTGCAGAAGCCATTTGGCTCTATCAAACCAGCCCGACTTGGCACTGGTGCCACCTTTCATCTGGGAACCGTCCTGCGTATCGTGGATTTTCAGGAGCCAGCCGGCCACTCCCAACCACAGGCCCCCGAACACAAACCACGGCCCTTTGCCCTGGCAAACCAAACTCACCCACCCCGCTTCTGACTGGTAGATTGCAGGAGCCACTTGGCTCTATCAAACCAGCCTGACTCGGCACTGGTGCCCCCTTGGGTCTGGGAATCATCCTGCGTATCGTGGATTTCCAGGAGCCAGCCGGCCACTCCCAGCCACAGGTCCCCAAACACAAACTACGGCCCATTTCCCTTGAAGTAACACTGACCTGCCCATCTTCTGGCTGGCAGATTGCAGGAGCCACTTGGTACAATCAAACCAATCCGACTCGGCACTGGTGCCACCGTTCATCTGGGAACCATTCTGCGTATCGTGGATTTTCAGGAGCCAGCCGGCCACTCCCAGCCACAGGCCCCCAAACACAAACCACGGCCCTTTTCCCTGGAAAAAAATCTCAGCTCCCCCGCTTCTGGATGGTAGATAGCATGAGCCACTTTGTACAATCTTACCAGTCCGACTTGGCACTGGTGCCACCTTGGGTTGGGAATCATCCTGCATATCGTGGATTTTCAGGAGCCAGCCGGCCACTCAGAGCCAAAGGCCCCCGAACACAAACCACGGCCCATTTCCCTGGCAAACAAAACTCACCCGCCCTGCTTCTGGCTGGCAGATTGCAGGAGGCACTGCTCTATCAAACCAGCCCGACTCGGCACTGGTGCCCCCTTGGGTCTGGGAATCATCCTGCATATCGTGGATTTTAAGGAGCCAGCCGGCCACTCCCAGCCACAGGTCCCCAAACACAAACTACGGCCCTTTTCCCTGGAAGTAAAACTGACCTGCCCATCGTCTGGCTGGCAGACTGCAGGAGCCACTTGGTACGATCAAACCAGCCCGACTCGGCTCTGGTGCCCCCTTGGGTCTGGGAACCATCCTGCGTATCGTGGATTTTCAGGAGCCAGCCGGCCACTCCCAGCCACAGGCCCCCGAACACAAACCACGGCCGTTTTCCCTGGCAAACAAAACTCAGCTGCCCCGCATCTGGATGGTTGATTGCAGGAGCCACTTGGTACTATCAAACCAGCCCGACTCGGCACTGGTCCCCCCTTGGGTCTGGGAACCATCCTGCGCGGCGTGGATTTTCAGGAGCCAGCCGGCCACTCCCAGCCACAGGCCCCCAAACACAAACCACAGCCCTTTTCCCTGGAAAACAAAACTCACCCACCCCGCTTCTGGCTGGCAGATTGCAGAAGCCATTTGGCTCTATCAAACCAGCCCGACTCGGCACTGGTCCCCCTTTGGGTCTGGGAACCATCCTGCGTATCGTGGATTTTCAGGAGCCAGCCGGCCACTCCCAGCCACAGGTCCCCAAAAACAAACTACGGCCCTTTTCCCTGGAAGTAAAACTGACCTGCCCGTCTTTTGGCTGGCAGATTGCTGGAGCCACTTGGTACTATCAAACCAATCCGACTCGGCACTGGTGCCACCGTTCATCTGGGAACCATCCTGCGTATCGTGGATTTTCAGGAGCCAGCCGGCCACTCCCAGCCACAGGCCCCTGAACACAAATCATGGCCCTTTTCCCTGGAAAAAAAACTCAGCTCCCCCGCTTCTGGATGGTAGATTGCACGAGCCACTTTGTACAATCTTACTAGTCCGACTTGGCACTGGTGCCCCCTTGGGTTGGGAATCATCCTGCGTATCGTGGATTTTCAGGAGCCAGCCAGCAACTCCCAGCCACAGGCCCCCGAACACAAACCACGGCCCTTTTCCCTGGCAAACAAAACTCACCCGCCCCGCTTCTGGCTGGCAGATTGCAGGAGCCACTTGCCTCTATATAACCAGCCCGACTTGGCACTGGTGCCACTTTCATCTGAGAACCATCCTGCGTATCGTGGATTTTCAGGAGCCAGCCGGCCACTCCCAACCACAGGCCCCTGAACACAAACCACGGCCCTTTTCCCTGGAAAAAAAACTCAGCTCCCCCGCTTCTGGATGGTAGATAGCATGAGCCACTTTGTACAATCTTACCAGTCCGACTTGGCATTGGTGCCACCTTGGGTTGGGAATCATCCTGCATATCGTGGATTTTCAGGAACCAGCCGGCCACTCCCAGCCACAGGCCCTCGAACAAAAACTACGGCCCTTTTCCCTGGCAAAAAAAACTCACCCGCCCCGCTTCTGGCTGACAGATTGCAGGAGCCACTTGGCCCTATCAAACCAGCCCGACTTGGTACTGGTCCCGCCTTGGGTCTGGGAACCATCCTGCGTATCGTGGATTTTCAGGAGCCAGCCGGCCACTCCCAACCACATACCCCCAAACACAAACCACGGCCATTTTCCCTGGAAAACAATACTCACCCACCCCGCTGCTGGGTGGCAGATTGCAGAAGCCACTTGGCTCTATCAAACCAGCCCGACTTGGCACTGGTGCCACTTTCATCGGGGAACCATCCTGCGTATCGTGGATTTTCAGGAGCCAGCCGGCCACTCCCAGCCACTGGCCCCCAAACACAAACTACGGCCCTTTTCCCTGGAAGTAAAACTGACCTGCCCGTCTTTTTGCTGGCAGATTGCAGGAGCCACTTGGTACTATCAAACCAATCTGACTCGGCACTGGTGCCACCGTTGATCTGGGAACCATTTTGCGTATTGTGGATTTTCAGGAGCCAGCCTGCCACTCCCAGCCACAGGTCCCCAAACACAAACTACGGCCCTTTTCCCTGGAAGTAAAACTGACCTGCCCATCTTCTGGCTGGCAGATTGCAGGAGGCACTTGGTACTATCAAAGCACCCCGACTTTGCACTGGTGCCACCTTTCATTTGGGAACCATCCTGCGTATCGTGGATTTTCAGGAGCCAGCCAGCAACTCCCAGCCACAGGCCCCCGAACACAAACCACGGCCCTTTTCCCTGGCAAACAAAACTCACCCGCCCTGCTTCTGGCTGGCAGATTGCAGGAGGCACTGCTCTATCAAACCAGCCCTACTCGGCACTGGTGCCCCCTTGGGTCTGGGAATCATCCTGCGTATCGTGGATTTTCAGGAGCCAGCCGGCCACTCCCAGCCACAGGCCCCCGAACACAAACCACGGCCCTTTTCCCTGGCAAACAAAATTCACCCGCCCTGCTTCTGGCTGGCAGATTGCAGGAGGCACTGCTCTATCAAACCAGCCCGACTCGGCACTGGTGCCCCCTTGGGTCTGGGAACCATCCTGCGCGGCGTGGATTTTCAGGAGCCAGCTGGCCACTCCCAGTCACAGGCCCCCGAACACAAACCACGGCCCTTTTCCCTGGGAAAAAAAACTCACCCGCCCCGCTTCTGGCTGGCAGATTGCAGGAGCCACTTGGTACTATCAAACCAGCCCGACTTGGTACTGGTCTCCCCTTGGGTCTGGGAACCATCCTGCGTATCGTGGATTTTCAGGAGCAAGCCGGCCACTCCCAACCACATACCCCCAAACACAAACCACGGCCATTTTCCCTGGAAAACAATACTCACCCACCCCGCTGCTGGCTGGCAGATTGCAGAAGCCACTTGGCTCTATCAAACCAGCCCGACTTGGCACTGGTGCCACTTTCATCTGGGAACCATCCTGCGTATCGTGGATTTCCAGAAGCCAGCCGGCCACTCCCAGCCACAGGCCCCCAAACACAAACTACGGCCCTTTTCCCTGGAAGTAAAACTGACCTGCCCATCCTCTGGCTGGCAGATTGCAGGAGCCACTTGGTACTATCAAACCAATCCGACTCGGCACTGGTGCCACCGTTCATCTGGGAACCATTCTGCGTATTGTGGATTTTCAGGAGCCAGCCGGCCACTCCCAGCCACAGGTCCCCAAACACAAACTACGGCCCTTTTCCCTGGAAGTAAAACTGACCTGCCCATCTTCTGGCTGGCAGATTGCAGGAGCCACTTGGTACTATCAAACCAATCCGACTCGGCACTGGTGCCCCCTTGGGTCTGGGAACCATCCTGTGTATGGTGGATTTTCAGGAGCCAGCCGGCCACTCCCAGCCACAGGCCCCGAAGCACACACTACGGCACATTTCCCTGGAAGTAAAACTGACCTGCCCGTCTTCTGGCTGGCAGATTGCAGAAGCCATTTGGCTCTATCAAACCAGCCCAACTCGGCACTGGTCCCCCTTTGGGTCTGGGAACCATCCTGCGTATCGTGGATTTTCAGGAGCCAGCCGGCCACTCAGAGCCACAGGCCCCCAAACACAATACATGGCCATTTTCCCTGCCAAACAAAACTCACCTGCCCCGCTTCTGGGTGGCAGATTTCAGGAGCACCTCGGCTCTATCAAACCAGCCAGACTTGGCACTGGTGCCACCATTCATCTGGGAACCATCCTGCGTATCGTGGATTTTCAGGAGCCAGCCGGCCACTCCCAGCCACAGGCCCCCAAACACAAACTACGGCCCTTTTCCCTGGAAGTAAAACTGACCTGCCCGTCTTTTGGCTGGCAGATTGCAGGAGCCACTTGGTACTATCAAACCAGCCCGACTCGGCACTGGTCCCCCTTTGGGTCTGGGAACCATCCTGCGTATCGTGGATTTTCAGGAGCCAGCCGGCCACTCAGAGCCACAGGCCTCCGAACACCAACCACGGCCCTTTTCCCTGGCAAACAAAACTCACTCGCCCCGCTTCTGGGTGGCAGATTGCAGGAGCACCTCGGCTCTACCAAACCAGCCGGACTTGGCACTGGTGCCACCATTCATCTGGGAACCATCCTGCGTATCGTGGATTTTCAGGAGCCAGCCGGCCACTCCCAGCCACAGGCCCCCGAACACAAACCATGGCCCTTTGCCCTGGCAAACAAAACTCACCCACCCCGCTTCTGGCTGGTAGATTGCAGGAGCCACTTGGCTCAATAAAACCAGCCCGACTTGGCACTGGTGCCCCCTTGGGTCTGGGAACCATCCTGCGTATCGTGGATTTTCAGGAGCCAGCCGGCCACTCCCAGCCACAGGCCCCCAAACAAAAACTACGGCCCTTTTCCCTGGAAGTAAAACTGACCTGCCCGTCTTTTGGCCGGCAGATTGCAGGAGCCACTTGGTACTATCAAACCAATCCGACTCGGCACTGGTGCCCCCTTGGGTCTGGGAACCACCCTGCGTATCGTGGATTTTCAGGAGCCAGCCGGCCACTCCCAGCCACAGGCCCCGAAACACAAACTACGGCACATTTCCCTGGAAGTAAAACTGACCTGCCCATCTTCTGGCTGGTAGATTGCAGGAGCCACTTGGCTCTATCAAACCAGCCCGACTTGGCACTGGTGCCACTTTCATCTGGGAACCATCCTGCGTATCGTGGATTTTCAGGAGCCAGCCGGCCACTCCCAGCCACAGGCCCCCGAACACAAACCACGGCCGTTTTCCCTGGCAAACAAAACTCACCCGCCCTGCTTCTGGCTGGCAGATTGCAGGAGGCACTGCTCTATCAAACCAGCCCGACTCGGCACTGGTGCCCCCTTGGGTCTGGGAACCATCCTGCGTATCGTGGATTTTCAGGAGCCAGCCGGCCACTCCCAGCCACAGGCCCCCAAACACAAACTACGGCCCTTTTCCCTGGAAAAAAAACTCACCCGCCCCGCTTCTGGCTGGCAGATTGCAGGAGCCACTTGGCCCTATCAAACCAGCCCGACTTGGTACTGGTCCCCCCTTGGGTCTGGGAACCGTCCTGCGCGGCGTGGATTTTCAGGAGCCAGCTGGCCACTCCCAGCCACAGGCCCCCCAACACAAACCACGGCCTATTTCCCTGGGAAAAAAAACTCACCCGCCCCGCTTCTGGCTGGCAGATTGCAGGAGCCACTTGGCCCTATCAAACCAGCCCGACTTGGTACTGGTCCCCCCTTGGGTCTGGGAACCATCCTGCGTAACGTGGATTTTCAGGAGCCAGCCGGCCACTCCCAACCACATACTCCCAAACACAAACCACGGCCATTTTCCCAGGAAAACAAAACTCACCCAGCCTGCTTCTGGCTGGCAGATTGCAGAAGCCATTTGGCTCTATCAAACCAGCCCGACTTGGCACTGGTGCCACCTTTCATCTGGGAACCGTCCTGCGTATCGTGGATTTCCAGGAGCCAGCCGGCCACTCCCAGCCACAGGTCCCCAAACACAAACTACGGCCCTTTTCCCGTGAAGTAAAACTGACCTGCCCGTCTTTTGGCTGGCAGATTGCAGGAGCCACTTGGTACTATCAAACCAATCCGACTCGGCACGGGTGCCACCGTTCATCTGGGAACCATTCTGCGTATTGTGGATTTTCAGGAGCCAGCCGGCCACTCCCAGCCACAGGCCCCGAAACAAAAACTACGGCCCATTTCCCTTGAAGTAACACTGACCTGCCCATCTTCTGGCTGGCAGATTGCAGGAGCCACTTGGTACAATCAAACCAATCCGACTCGGCACTGGTGCCACCTTTCATCTGGGAACCATCCTGTGTATGGTGGATTTTCAGGAGCCAGCCGGCCACTCCCAGCCACAGGCCCCCAAACACAAACCACGGCCCTATTCCCTGGAAAAAAAACTCAGCTGCCCCGCTTCTGGATGGTAGATTGCAGGAGCCACTTGGTAATATCAAACCAGCCCAACTCGGCACTGGTCCCCCTTTGGGTCTGGGAACCATCCTGCGTATCGTGGATTTTCAGGAGCCAGCCGGCCACTCCCAGCCACAGGCCCCCGAACACAAACCACGGCCCTTTGCCCTGGCAAACAAAACTCACCCACCCCGCTTCTGGCTGGTAGATTGCAGGAGCCACTTGCCTCTATCAAACCAGCCCGACTCGGCACTGGTGCCCCCTTGGGTCAGGGAATCATCCTGCATATCGTGGATTTTAAGGAGCCAGCCGGCCACTCCCAGCCACAGGTCCCCAAACACAAACTACGGCCCTTTTCCCTGGAAGTAAAACTGACCTGCCCATCGTCTGGCTGGCAGACTGCAGGAGCCACTTGGTACGATCAAACCAGCCCGACTCGGCTCTGGTGCCCCCTTGGGTCTGGGAACCATCCTGCGTATCGTGGATTTTCAGGAGCCAGCCGGCCACTCCCAGCCACAGGCCCCCGAACACAAACCACGGCCGTTTTCCCTGGCAAACAAAACTCAGCTGCCCCGCATCTGGATGGTTGATTGCAGGAGCCACTTGGTACTATCAAACCAGCCCAACTCGGCACTGGTCCCCCTTTGGGTCTGGGAACCATCCTGCGTATCGTGGATTTTCAGGAGCCAGCCGGCCACTCAGAGCCACAGGCCCCCAAACACAATACACGGCCATTTTCCCTGCCAAACAAAACTCACCTGCCCCGCTTCTGGGTGGCAGATTGCAGGAGCACCTCGGCTCTATCAAACCAGCCGGACTTGGCACTGGTGCCACCATTCATCTGGGAACCATCCTGCGTATCGTGGATTTCCAGGAGCCAGCCGGCCACTCCCAGCCACAGGCCCCCAAACACAAACTACGGCCCTTTTCCCTGGAAGTAAAACTGACCTGCCCGTCTTTTGGCTGGCAGATTGCAGGAGCCACTTGGTACTATCAAACCAGCCCGACTCGGCACTGGTCCCCCTTTGGGTCTGGGAACCATCCTGCGTATCGTGGATTTTCAGGAGCCAGCCGGCCACTCCCAGCCACAGGCCCCCGAACACAAACCACGGCCCTTTGCCCTGGCAAACAAAACTCACCCACCCCGCTTCTGGCTGGTAGATTGCAGGAGCCACTTGGCTCTATCAAACCAGCCCGACTTGGCACTGGTGCCCCCTTGGGTCTGGGAACCATCCTGCGTATCGTGGATTTTCAGGAGCCAGCCGGCCACTCCCAGCCACAGGCCCCCGAACACACACCACGGTCGTTTACCCTGGAAAACAAAACTCACCCACCCCGCTTCTGGCTGGTAGATTGCAGGAGCCACTTGGCTCTATCAAACCAGCCCGACTTGGCACTGGTGCCACTTTCATCTGGGAACCATCCTGCGTATCGTGGATTTTCAGGAGCCAGCCGGCCACTCCCAGCCACAGGCCCCCAAACACAAACCACGGCCCTTTTCCCTGGAAAAAAATCTCAGCTCCCCCGCTTCTGGATGGTAGATAGCATGAGCCACTTTGTACAATCTTACCAGTCCGACTTGGCACTGGTGCCACCTTGGGTTGGGAATCATCCTGCATATCGTGGATTTTCAGGAGCCAGCCGGCCACTCAGAGCCACAGGCCCCCGAACACAAACCACGGCCCATTTCCCTGGCAAAAAAAACTCACCCGCCCTGCTTCTGGCTGGCAGATTGCAGGAGGCACTGCTCTATCAAACCAGCCCGACTCGGCACTGGTGCCCCCTTGGGTCAGGGAATCATCCTGCATATCGTGGATTTTAAGGAGCCAGCCGGCCACTCCCAGCCACAGGTCCCCAAACATAAACTACGGCCCTTTTCCCTGGAAGTAAAACTGACCTGCCCATCGTCTGGCTGGCAGACTGCAGGAGCCACTTGGTACGATCAAACCAGCCCGACTCGGCTCTGGTGCCCCCTTGGGTCTGGGAACCATCCTGCGTATCGTGGATTTTCAGGAGCCAGCCGGCCACTCCCAGCCACAGGCCCCCGAACACAAACCACGGCCGTTTTCCCTGGCAAACAAAACTCAGCTGCCCCGCATCTGGATGGTTGATTGCAGGAGCCACTTGGTACTATCAAACCAGCCCGACTCGGCACTGGTCCCCCCTTGGGTCTGGGAACCATCCTGCGCGGCGTGGATTTTCAGGAGCCAGCCGGCCACTCCCAGCCACAGGCCCCCAAACACAAACCACAGCCCTTTTCCCTGGAAAACAAAACTCACCCACCCCGCTTCTGGCTGGCAGATTGCAGAAGCCATTTGGCTCTATCAAACCAGCCCGACTCGGCACTGGTCCCCCTTTGGGACTGGGAACCATCCTGCGTATCGTGGATTTTCAGGAGCCAGCCGGCCACTCAGAGCCACAGGCCCCCAAACACAATACACGGCCATTTTCCCTGCCAAACAAAACTCACCTGCCCCGCTTCTGGGTGGCAGATTGCAGGAGCACCTCGGCTCTATCAAACCAGCCGGACTTGGCACTGGTGCCACCATTCATCTGGGAACCATCCTGCGTATCGTGGATTTTCAGGAGCCAGCCGGCCACTCCCAGCCACAGGCCCCCAAACACAAACTACGGCCCTTTTCCCTGGAAGTAAAACTGACCTGCCCGTCTTTTGGCTGGCAGATTGCAGGAGCCACTTGGTACTATCAAACCAGCCCGACTCGGCACTGGTCCCCCTTTGGGTCTGGGAACCATCCTGCGTATCGTGGATTTTCAGGAGCCAGCCGGCCACTCAGAGCCACAGGCCTCCGAACACCAACCACGGCCCTTTTCCCTGGCAAACAAAACTCACTCGCCCCGCTTCTGGGTGGCAGATTGCAGGAGCGCCTCGGCTCTACCAAACCAGCCGGACTTGGCACTGGTGCCACCATTCATCTGGGAACCATCCTGCGTATCGTGGATTTTCAGGAGCCAGCCGGCCACTCCCAGCCACAGGCCCCCGAACACAAACCATGGCCCTTTGCCCTGGCAAACAAAACTCACCCGCCCCGCTTCTGGCTGGCAGATTGCAGGAGCCACTTGGCTCAATAAAACCAGCCCGACTTGGCACTGGTGCCCCCTTGGGTCTGGGAACCATCCTGCGTATCGTGGATTTTCAGGAGCCAGCCGGCCACTCCCAGCCACAGGCCCCCAAACAAAAACTACGGCCCTTTTCCCTGGACGTAAAACTGACCTGCCCGTCATTTGGCCGGCAGATTGCAGGAGCCACTTGGTACTATCAAACCAATCCGACTTGGCACTGGTGCCACCGTTCATCTGGGAACCATTCTGCGTATTGTGGATTTCCAGGAGCCAGCCGGCCACTCCCAGCCACAGGCCCCGAAACACAAACTACGGCCCATTTCCCTGGAAGTAAAACTCACCTGCCCATCTTCTGGCTGGCAGATTGCAGGAGCCACTTCGTACTATCAATCCAATCCGACTCGGCACAGGTGCCACCGTTCATCTGGGAACCATCCTGTGTATCGTGGATTTTCAGGAGCCAGCCGGCCACTCCCAGCCACAGGCCCCCAAACACAAACCAAGGCCCTTTTCCCTGGAAAAAAAACTCAGCTGCCCCGCTTCTGGATGGTAGATTGCAGGAGCCACTTGGTAACATCAAACCAGCCCGACTCGGCACTGGTGCCCCCTTGGGTCTGGGAACCATCCTGCGTATCGTGGATTTTCACGAGCCAGCCGGCCACTCCCAGCCACAGGCCCCGAAACACAAACTACGGCACACTCCCCTGGAAGTAAAACTGACCTGCCCGTCTTTTGGCCGGCAGATTGCAGCAGCCACTTGGTACTATCAAACCAGCCCGACTCGGCACTGGTGCCACCGTTCATCTGGGAACCATTCTGCGTATTGTGGATTTCCAGGAGCCAGCCGGCCACTCCCAGCCACAGGTCCCCAAACACAAACTACGGCCCTTTTCCCTGGAAGTAAAACTGACCTGCCCATCTTCTGGCTGGCAGATTGCAGGAGCCACTTGGAACGATCAAACCAGCCCGACTCGGCACTGGTGCCCCCTTGGGTCTGGGAACCATCCTGCGTATCGTGGATTTTCAGGAGCCAGCCGGCCACTCCCAGCCACAGGTCCCCAAACACAAACTACGGCCCTTTTCCCTGGAAGTAAAACTGACCTGCCCGTCTTTTGGCTGGCAGATTGCAGGAGCCACTTGGTACTATCAAACCAATCCGACTCGGCACTGGTGCCCCCTTGGGTCTGGGAACCATCCTGCGTATCGTGGATTTTCAGGAGCCAGCCGGCCACTCCCAGCCACAGGCCCCTGAACACAAATCATGGCCCTTTTCCCTGGAAAAAAAACTCAGCTCCCCCGCTTCTGGATGGTAGATTGCACGAGCCACTTTGTACAATCTTACTAGTCCGACTTGGCACTGGTGCCACCTTGGGTTGGGAATCATCCTGCGTATCGTGGATTTTCAGGAGCAAGCCAGCAACTCCCAGCCACAGGCCCCCGAACACAAACCACGGCCCTTTTCCCTGGCAAACAAAACTCACCCGCCCCGCTTCTGGCTGGCAGATTGCAGGAGCCACTTGCCTCTATATAACCAGCCCGACTTGGCACTGGTGCCACTTTCATCTGAGAACCATCCTGCGTATCGTGGATTTTCAGGAGCCAGCCGGCCACTCCCAACCACAGGCCCCTGAACACAAAGCACGGCCCTTTTCCCTGGAAAAAAATCTCAGCACCCCCGCTTCTGGATGGTAGATAGCATGAGCCACTTTGTACAATCTTACCAGTCCGACTTGGCACTGGTGCCACCTTGGGTTGGGAATCATCCTGCATATCGTGGATTTTCAGGAGCCAGCCGGCCACTCCCAGCCACAGGCCCCAGAACACACACCACGGCCCTTTTCCCTAGCAAACAAAACCCACCCGCCCTGCTTCTGGCTGGCAGATTGCAGGAGGCACTCCTCTATCAAACCAGCCCGACTCGGCACTGGTGCCCCCTTGGGTCTGGGAATCATCCTGCATATCGTGGATTTTCAGGAGCCAGCCGGCCACTCCCAGCCACAGGCCCTCGAACAAAAACTACGGCCCTTTTCCCTGGCAAAAAAAACTCACCCGCCCCGCTTCTGGCTGGCAGATTGCAGGAGCCACTTGGCCCTATCAAACCAGCCCGACTTGGTACTGGTCCCCCCTTGGGTCTGGGAACCATCCTGCATATCGTGGATTTTCAGGAGCCAGCCGGCCACTCCCAACCACATACCCCCAAACACAATCCACGGCCATTTTCCCTGGAAAACAATACTCACCCACCCCGCTGCTGGCTGGCAGATTGCAGAAGCCACTTGGCTCTATCAAACCAGCCCGACTTGGCACTGGTGCCACTTTCATCGGGGAACCATCCTGCGTATCGTGGATTTCCAGGAGCCAGCCGGCCACTCCCAGGCACAGGCCCCCAAACACAAACTACGGCCCTTTTCCCTGGAAGTAAAACTGACCTGCCCATCTTCTGGCTGGCAGATCGCAGGAGCCACTTGGTATATCAAACCAATCCGACTCGGCACTGGTGCCACCGTTCATCTGGGAACCATCCTGTGTATCGTGGATTTTCAGGAGCCAGCCGGCCACTCCCAGCCACAGGCCCCCAAACACAAACCAAGGCCCTTTTCCCTGGAAAAAAAACTCAGCTGCCCCGCTTCTGGATGGTAGATTGCAGGAGCCACTTGGTAATATCAAACCAGCCCGACTCGGCACTGGTCCCCCTTTGGGTCTGGGAACCATCCTGCGTATCGTGGATTTTCAGGAGCCAGCCGGCCACTCAGAGCCACAGGCCACCAAACACCAACCACGGCCCTTTCCCTGGCAAACAAAACTCACTCGCCCCGCTTCTGGGTGGCAGATTGCAGGAGCACCTCGGCTCTACCAAACCAGCCGGACTTGGCACTGGTGCCACCATTCATCTGGGAACCATCCTGCGTATCGTGGATTTTCAGGAGCCAGCCGGCCACTCCCAACCACATACCCCCAAACACAAACCACGGCCATTTTCCCTGGAAAACAAAACTCATCCACCCCGCTTCTGGCTGGCAGATTGCAGAAGCCATTTGGCTCTATCAAACCAGCCCGACTTGGCACTGGTGCCACCTTTCATCTGGGAACCATCCTGCGTATAGTGGATTTTCAGGAGCCAGCCGGCCACTCCCAGCCACAGGTCCCCAAACACAATACACGGCCATTTTCCCTGCCAAACAAAACTCACCTGCCCCGCTTCTGGGTGGCAGATTGCAGGAGCACCTCAGCTCTACCAAACCAGCCGGACTTGGCACTGGTGCCACCATTCATCTGGGAACCATCCTGCGTATCGTGGATTTTCAGGAGCCAGCCGGCCACTCCCAGCCACTGGCCCCCAAACACAAACTACGGCCCTTTTCCCTGGAAGTAAAACTGACCTGCCCGTCTTTTTGCTGGCAGATTGCAGGAGCCACTTGGTACTATCAAACCAATCTGACTCGGCACTGGTGCCACCGTTGATCTGGGAACCATTTTGCGTATTGTGGATTTTCAGGAGCCAGCCTGCCACTCCCAGCCACAGGTCCCCAAACACAAACTACGGCCCTTTTCCCTGGAAGTAAAACTGACCTGCCCATCTTCTGGCTGGCAGATTGCAGGAGGCACTTGGTACTATCAAAGCACCCCGACTTTGCACTGGTGCCACCTTTCATTTGAGAACCATCCTGCGTATCGTGGATTTTCAGGAGCCAGCCAGCAACTCCCAGCCACAGGCCCCCGAACACAAACCACGGCCCTTTTCCCTGGAAGTAAAACTCACCCGCCCTGCTTCTGGCTGGCAGATTGCAGGAGGCACTGCTCTATCAAACCAGCCCTACTCGGCACTGGTGCCCCCTTGGGTCTGGGAATCATCCTGCGTAACGTGGATTTTCAGGAGCCAGCCGGCCACTCCCAGCCACAGGCCCCCGAACACAAACCACGGCCCTTTTCCCTGGCAAACAAAACTCACCCGCCCTGCTTCTGGCTGGCAGATTGCAGGAGGCACTGCTCTATCAAACCAGCCCGACTCGGCACTGGTGCCCCCTTGGGTCTGGGAACCATCCTGCGCGGCGTGGATTTTCAGGAGCCAGCTGGCCACTCCCAGTCACAGGCCCCCGAACACAAACCACGGCCCTTTTCCCTGGGAAAAAAAACTCACCCGCCCCGCTTCTGGCTGGCAGATTGCAGGAGCCACTTGGTACTATCAAACCAGCCCGACTTGGTACTGGTCCCCCCTTGGGTCTGGGAACCATCCTGCGTATCGTGGATTTTCAGGAGCAAGCCGGCCACTCCCAACCACATACCCCCAAACACAAACCACGGCCATTTTCCCTGGAAAAAAATACTCACCCACCCCGCTGCTGGCTGGCAGATTGCAGAAGCCACTTGGCTCTATCAAACCAGCCCGACTTGGCACTGGTGCCACTTTCATCTGGGAACCATCCTGCGTATCGTGGATTTCCAGAAGCCAGCCGGCCACTCCCAGCCACAGGCCCCCAAACACAAACTACGGCCCTTTTCCCTGGAAGTAAAACTGACCTGCCCATCCTCTGGCTGGCAGATTGCAGGAGCCACTTGGTACTATCAAACCAATCCGACTCGGCACTGGTGCCACCGTTCATCTGGGAACCATTCTGCGTATTGTGGATTTTCAGGAGCCAGCCGGCCACTCCCAGCCACAGGTCCCCAAACACAAACTACGGCCCTTTTCCCTGGAAGTAAAACTGACCTGCCCATCTTCTGGCTGGCAGATTGCAGGAGCCACTTGGTACTATCAAACCAATCCGACTCGGCACTGGTGCCCCCTTGGGTCTGGGAACCATCCTGTGTATGGTGGATTTTCAGGAGCCAGCCGGCCACTCCCAGCCACAGGCCCCGAAGCACACACTACGGCACATTTCCCTGGAAGTAAAACTGACCTGCCCATCTTCTGGCTGGCAGATTGCAGAAGCCATTTGGCTCTATCAAACCAGCCCAACTCGGCACTGGTCCCCCTTTGGGTCTGGGAACCATCCTGCGTATCGTGGATTTTCAGGAGCCAGCCGGCCACTCAGAGCCACAGGCCCCCAAACACAATACACGGCCATTTTCCCTGCCAAACAAAACTCACCTGCCCCGCTTCTGGGTGGCAGATTTCAGGAGCACCTCGGCTCTATCAAACCAGCCGGACTTGGCACTGGTGCCACCATTCATCTGGGAACCATCCTGCGTATCGTGGATTTTCAGGAGCCAGCCGGCCACTCCCAGCCACAGGCCCCCAAACACAAACTACGGCCCTTTTCCCTGGAAGTAAAACTGACCTGCCCGTCTTTTGGCTGGCAGATTGCAGGAGCCACTTGGTACTATCAAACCAGCCCGACTCGGCACTGGTCCCCCTTTGGGTCTGGGAACCATCCTGCGTATCGTGGATTTTCAGGAGCCAGCCGGCCACTCAGAGCCACAGGCCTCCGAACACCAACCACGGCCCTTTTCCCTGGCAAACAAAACTCACTCGCCCCGCTTCTGGGTGGCAGATTGCAGGAGCACCTCGGCTCTACCAAACCAGCCGGACTTGGCACTGGTGCCACCATTCATCTGGGAACCATCCTGCGTATCGTGGATTTTCAGGAGCCAGCCGGCCACTCCCAGCCACAGGCCCCCGAACACAAACCATGGCCCTTTGCCCTGGCAAACAAAACTCACCCACCCCGCTTCTGGCTGGTAGATTGCAGGAGCCACTTGCCTCTATCAAATCAGCCCGACTTGGCACTGGTGCCCCCTTGGGTCTGGGAACCATCCTGCGTATCGTGGATTTTCAGGAGCCAGCCGGCCACTCCCAGCCACAGGCCCCCAAACAAAAACTACGGCCCTTTTCCCTGGAAGTAAAACTGACCTGCCCGTCTTTTGGCCGGCAGATTGCAGGAGCCACTTGGTACTATCAAACCAATCCGACTCGGCACTGGTGCCACCGTTCATCTGGGAACCATTCTGCGTATTGTGGATTTCCAGGAGCCAGCCGGCCACTCCCAGCCACAGGTCCCCAGACACAAACTACGGCCCTTTTCCCTGGAAGTAAAACTGACCTGCCCATCTTCTGGCTGGCAGATTGCAGGAGCCACTTGGTACGATCAAACCAGTCCGACTCGGCACTGGTGCCCCCTTGGGTCTGGGAACCACCCTGCGTATCGTGGATTTTCAGGAGCCAGCCGGCCACTCCCAGCCACAGGCCCCGAAACACAAACTACGGCACATTTCCCTGGAAGTAAAACTGACCTGCCCATCTTCTGGCTGGTAGATTGCAGGAGCCACTTGGCTCTATCAAACCAGCCGGACTTGGCACTGGTGCCACTTTCATCTGGGAACCATCCTGCGTATCGTGGATTTTCAGGAGCCAGCCGGCCACTCCCAGCCACAGGCCCCCGAACACAAACCACGGCCGTTTTCCCTGGCAAACAAAACTCACCCGCCCTGCTTCTGGCTGGCAGATTGCAGGAGGCACTGCTCTATCAAACCAGCCCGACTCGGCACTGGTGCCCCCTTGGGTCTGGGAACCATCCTGCGTATCGTGGATTTTCAGGAGCCAGCCGGCCACTCCCAGCCACAGGCCCCCAAACACAAACCACGGCCTATTTCCCTGGGAAAAAAAACTCACCCGCCCCGCTTCTGGCTGGCAGATTGTAGGAGCCACTTGGCCCTATCAAACCAGCCCGACTTGGTACTGGTCCCCCCTTGGGTCTGGGAACCATCCTGCATAACGTGGATTTTCAGGAGCCAGCCGGCCACTCCCAACCACATACCCCCAAACACAAACCACGGCCATTTTCCCAGGAAAACAAAACTCACCCAGCCCGCTTCTGGCTGGCAGATTGCAGAAGCCATTTGGCTCTATCAAACCAGCCCGACTTGGCACTGGTGCCACCTTTCATCTGGGAACCGTCCTGCGTATCGTGGATTTTCAGGAGCCAGCCGGCCACTCCCAGCCACAGGCCCCCGAACACAAACCACGGCCCTTTGCCCTGGCAAACCAAACTCACCCACCCCGCTTCTGACTGGTAGATTGCAGGAGCCACTTGGCTCTATCAAACCAGCCCGACTCGGCACTGGTGCCCCCTTGGGTCTGGGAATCATCCTGCGTATCGTGGATTTCCAGGAGCCAGCCGGCCACTCCCAGCCACAGGTCCCCAAACACAAACTACGGCCCTTTTCCCGTGAAGTAAAACTGACCTGCCCGTCTTTTGGCTGGCAGATTGCAGGAGCCACTTGGTACTATCAAACCAATCCGACTCGGCACGGGTGCCACCGTTCATCTGGGAACCATTCTGCGTATTGTGGATTTTCAGGAGCCAGCCGGCCACTCCCAGCCACAGGCCCCGAAACAAAAACTACGGCCCATTTCCCTTGAAGTAACACTGACCTGCCCATCTTCTGGCTGGCAGATTGCAGGAGCCACTTGGTACAATCAAACCAATCCGACTCGGCACTGGTGCCACCTTTCATCTGGGAACCATCCTGCGTATCGTGGATTTTCAGGAGCCAGCCGGCCACTCCCAGCCACAGGCCCCCAAACACAAACCACGGCCCTATTCCCTGGAAAAAAAACTCAGCTGCCCCGCTTCTGGATGGTAGATTGCAGGAGCCACTTGGTAATATCAAACCAGCCCAACTCGGCACTGGTCCCCCTTTGGGTCTGGGAACCATCCTGCGTATCGTGGATTTTCAGGAGCAACCCGGCCACTCCCAGCCACAGGCCCCCGAACACAAACCACGGCCCTTTGCCCTGGCAAACAAAACTCACCCACCCCGCTTCTGGCTGGTAGATTGCAGGAGCCACTTGCCTCTATCAAACCAGCCCGACTCGGCACTGGTGCCCCCTTGGGTCAGGGAATCATCCTGCATATCGTGGATTTTAAGGAGCCAGCCGGCCACTCCCAGCCACAGGTCCCCAAACACAAACTACGGCCCTTTTCCCTGGAAGTAAAACTGACCTGCCCATCGTCTGGCTGGCAGACTGCAGGAGCCACTTGGTACTATCAAACCAGCCCAACTCGGCACTGGTCCCCCTTTGGGTCTGGGAACCATCCTGCGTATCGTGGATTTTCAGGAGCCAGCCGGCCACTCCCAGCCACAGGCCCCCGAACACAAACCACGGCCCTTTGCCCTGGCAAACAAAACTCACCCACCCCGCTTCTGGCTGGTAGATTGCAGGAGCCACTTGGCTCTATCAAACCAGCCCGACTTGGCACTGGTGCCCCCTTGGGTCTGGGAACCATCCTGCGTATCGTGGATTTTCAGGAGCCAGCCGGCCACTCCCAGCCACAGGCCCCCGAACACACACCACGGTCGTTTACCCTGGAAAACAAAACTCACCCACCCCGCTTCTGGCTGGTAGATTGCAGGAGCCACTTGGCTCTATCAAACCAGCCCGACTTGGCACTGGTGCCACTTTCATCTGGGAACCATCCTGCGTATCGTGGATTTTCAGGAGCCAGCCGGCCACTCCCAGCCACAGGCCCCCAAACACAAACCACGGCCCTTTTCCCTGGAAAAAAATCTCAGCTCCCCCGCTTCTGGATGGTAGATAGCATGAGCCACTTTGTACAATCTTACCAGTCCGACTTGGCACTGGTGCCACCTTGGGTTGGGAATCATCCTGCATATCGTGGATTTTCAGGAGCCAGCCGGCCACTCAGAGCCAAAGGCCCCCGAACAAAAACCACGGCCCATTTCCCTGGCAAACAAAACTCACCCGCCCTGCTTCTGGCTGGCAGATTGCAGGAGGCACTGCTCTATCAAACCAGCCCGACTCGGCACTGGTGCCCCCTTGGGTCTGGGAATCATCCTGCATATCCTGGATTTTAAGGAGCCAGACGGCCACTCCCAGCCACAGGTCCCCAAACACAAACTACGGCCCTTTTCCCTGGAAGTAAAAATGACCTGCCCATCGTCTGGCTGGCAGACTGCAGGAGCCACTTGGTACGATCAAACCAGCCCGACTCGGCTCTGGTGCCCCCTTGGGTCTGGGAACCATCCTGCGTATCGTGGATTTTCAGGAGCCAGCCGGCCACTCCCAGCCACAGGCCCCCGAACACAAACCACGGCCGTTTTCCCTGGCAAACAAAACTCAGCTGCCCCGCATCTGGATGGTTGATTGCAGGAGCCACTTGGTACTATCAAACCAGCCCGACTCGGCACTGGTCCCCCCTTGGGTCTGGGAACCATCCTGCGCGGCGTGGATTTTCAGGAGCCAGCCGGCCACTCCCAGCCACAGGCCCCCAAACACAAACCACAGCCCTTTTCCCTGGAAAACAAAACTCACCCACCCCGCTTCTGGCTGGCAGATTGCAGAAGCCATTTGGCTCTATCAAACCAGCCCGACTCGGCACTGGTCCCCCTTTGGGACTGGGAACCATCCTGCGTATCGTGGATTTTCAGGAGCCAGCCGGCCACTCAGAGCCACAGGCCCCCAAACACAATACACGGCCATTTTCCCTGCCAAACAAAACTCACCTGCCCCGCTTCTGGGTGGCAGATTGCAGGAGCACCTCGGCTCTATCAAACCAGCCGGACTTGGCACTGGTGCCACCATTCATCTGGGAACCATCCTGCGTATCGTGGATTTTCAGGAGCCAGCCGGCCACTCCCAGCCACAGGCCCCCAAACACAAACTACGGCCCTTTTCCCTGGAAGTAAAACTGACCTGCCCGTCTTTTGGCTGGCAGATTGCAGGAGCCACTTGGTACTATCAAACCAGCCGGACTCGGCACTGGTCCCCCTTTGGGTCTGGGAACCATCCTGCGTATCGTGGATTTTCAGGAGCCAGCCGGCCACTCAGAGCCACAGGCCCCCGAACACCAACCACGGCCCTTTTCCCTGGCAAACAAAACTCACTCGCCCCGCTTCTGGGTGGCAGATTGCAGGAGCACCTCGGCTCTACCAAACCAGCCGGACTTGGCACTGGTGCCACCATTCATCTGGGAACCATCCTGCGTATCGTGGATTTTCAGGAGCCAGCCGGCCACTCCCAGCCACAGGCCCCCGAACACAAACCACGGCCCTTTGCCCTGGCAAACAAAACTCACTCACCCCGCTTCTGGCTGGTAGATTGCAGGAGCCACTTGCCTCTATCAAACCAGCCCGACTCGGCACTGGTGCCCCCTTGGGTCTGGGAATCATCCTGCGTATCGTGGATTTCCAGGAGCCAGCCGGCCACTCCCAGCCACAGGCCCCCAAACACAAACTACGGCCCTTTTCCCCGGAAGTAAAACTGACCTGCCCGTCTTTTGGCCGGCAGATTGCAGCAGCCACTTGGTACTATCAAACCAATCCGACTCGGCACTGGTGCCACCGTTCATCTGGGAACCATTCTGCGTATTGTGGATTTCCAGGAGCCAGCCGGCCACTCCCAGCCACAGGTCTCCAAACACAAACTACGGCCCTTTTCCCTGGAAGTAAAACTGACCTGCCCATCTTCTGGCTGGCAGATTGCAGGAGCCACTTGGTACGATCAAACCAGCCCGACTCGGCACTGGTGCCCCCTTGGGTCTGGGAACCATCCTGCGTATCGTGGATTTTCAGGAGCCAGCCGGCCACTCCCAGCCACAGGTCCCCAAACACAAACTACGGCCCTTTTCCCTGGAAGTAAAACTGACCTGCCCGTCTTTTGGCTGGCAGATTGCAGGAGCCACTTGGTACTATCAAACCAATCCGACTCGGCACTGGTGCCACCGTTCATCTGGGAACCATCCTGCGTATCGTGGATTTTCAGGAGCCAGCCGGCCACTCCCAGCCACAGGCCCCTGAACACAAATCATGGCCCTTTTCCCTGGAAAAAAAACTCAGCTCCCCCGCTTCTGGATGGTAGATTGCACGAGCCACTTTGTACAATCTTACTAGTCCGACTTGGCACTGGTGCCACCTTGGGTTGGGAATCATCCTGCGTATCGTGGATTTTCAGGAGCCAGCCAGCAACTCCCAGCCACAGGCCCCCGAACACAAACCACGGCCCTTTTCCCTGGCAAACAAAACTCACCCGCCCCGCTTCTGGCTGGCAGATTGCAGGAGCCACTTGCCTCTATATAACCAGCCCGACTTGGCACTGGTGCCACTTTCATCTGAGAACCATCCTGCGTATCGTGGATTTTCAGGAGCCAGCCGGCCACTCCCAACCACAGGCCCCTGAACACAAACCACGGCCCTTTTCCCTGGAAAAAAAACTCAGCTCCCCCGCTTCTGGATGGTAGATAGCATGAGCCACTTTCTACAATCTTACCAGTCCGACTTGGCACTGGTGCCACCTTGGGTTGGGAATCATCCTGCATATCGTGGATTTTCAGGAGCCAGCCGGCCACTCCCAGCCACAGGCCCCAGAACACACACCACGGCCCTTTTCCCTAGCAAACAAAACTCACCCGCCCTGCTTCTGGCTGGCAGATTGCAGGAGGCACTCCTCTATCAAACCAGCCCGACTCGGCACTGGTGCCCCCTTGGGTCTGGGAATCATCCTGCATATCGTGGATTTTCAGGAGCCAGCCGGCCACTCCCAGCCACAGGCCCTCGAACAAAAACTACGGCCCTTTTCCCTGGCAAAAAAAACTCACCCGCCCCGCTTCTGGCTGGCAGATTGCAGGAGCCACTTGGCCCTATCAAACCAGCCCGACTTGGTACTGGTCCCCCCTTGGGTCTGGGAACCATCCTGCGTATCGTGGATTTTCAGGAGCCAGCCGGCCACTCCCAACCACATACCCCCAAACACAAACCACGGCCATTTTCCCTGGAAAACAATACTCACCCACCCCGCTGCTGGCTGGCAGATTGCAGAAGCCACTTGGCTCTATCAAACCAGCCCGACTTGGCACTGGTGCCACTTTCATCGGGGAACCATCCTGCGTATCGTGGATTTCCAGGAGCCAGCCGGCCACTCCCAGGCACAGGCCCCCAAACACAAACTACGGCCCTTTTCCCTGGAAGTAAAACTGACCTGCCCATCTTCTGGCTGGCAGATCGCAGGAGCCACTTGGTACTATCAAACCAATCCGACTCGGCACTGGTGCCACCGTTCATCTGGGAACCATCCTGTGTATCGTGGATTTTCAGGAGCCAGCCGGCCACTCCCAGGCACAGGCCCCCAAACACAAACCAAGGCCCTTTTCCCTGGAAAAAAAACTCAGCTGCCCCGCTTCTGGATGGTAGATTGCAGGAGCCACTTGGTAATATCAAACCAGCCCGACTCGGCACTGGTCCCCCTTTGGGTCTGGGAACCATCCTGCGTATCGTGGATTTTCAGGAGCCAGCCGGCCACTCAGAGCCACAGGCCACCAAATACCAACCACGGCCCTTTTCCCTGGCAAACAAAACTCACTCGCCCCGCTTCTGGGTGGCAGATTGCAGGAGCACCTCGGCTCTACCAAACCAGCCGGACTTGGCACTGGTGCCACCATTCATCTGGGAACCATCCTGCGTATCGTGCATTTTCAGGAGCCAGCCGGCCACTCCCAACCACATACCCCCAAACACAAACCACGGCCATTTTCCCTGGAAAACAAATCTCATCCACCCCGCTTCTGGCTGGCAGATTGCAGAAGCCATTTGGCTCTATCACACCAGCCCGACTTGGCACTGGTGCCACCTTTCATCTGGGAACCATCCTGCGTATAGTGGATTTTCAGGAGCCAGCCGGCCACTCAGAGCCACAGGTCCCCAAACACAATACACGGCCATTTTCCCTGCCAAACAAAACTCACCTGCCCCGCTTCTGGGTGGCAGATTGCAGGAGCACCTCGGCTCTACCAAACCAGCCGGACTTGGCACTGGTGCCACCATTCATCTGGGAACCATCCTGCGTATCGTGGATTTTCAGGAGCCAGCCGGCCACTCCCAGCCACAGGCCCCCAAACACAAACTACGGCCCTTTTCCCTGGAAGTAAAACTGACCTGCCCGTCTTTTTGCTGGCAGATTGCAGGAGACACTTGGTACTATCAAACCAATCCGACTCGGCACTGGTGCCACCGTTGATCTGGGAACCATTTTGCGTATTGTGGATTTTCAGGAGCCAGCCTGCCACTCCCAGCCACAGGTCCCCAAACACAAACTACGGCCCTTTTCCCTGAAAGTAAAACTGACCTGCCCATCTTCTGGCTGGCAGATTGCAGGAGGCACTTGGTACTATCAAAGCACCCCGACTTTGCACTGGTGCCACCTTTCATTTGGGAACCATCCTGCGTATCGTGGATTTTCAGGAGCCAGCCAGCAACTCCCAGCCACAGGCCCCTGAACACAAACCACGGCCCTTTTCCCTGGAAAAAAAACTCAGCTCCCCCGCTTCTGGATGGTAGATAGCATGAGCCACTTTGTACAATCTTACCAGTCCGACTTGGCACTAGTGCCACCTTGGGTTGGGAATCATCCTGCATATCGTGGATTTTCAGGAGCCAGCCGGCCACCCCCAGCCACAGGCCCCCGAACACAAACCACGGCCCTTTTCCCTGGCAAACAAAACTCACCCGCCCTGCTTCTGGCTGGCAGATTGCAGGAGGCACTGCTCTATCAAACCAGCCCGACTCGGCACTGGTGCCCCCTTGGGTCTGGGAATCATCCTGCGTATCGTGGATTTTCAGGAGCCAGCCGGCCACTCCCAGCCACAGGCCCCCGAACACAAACCACGGCCCTTTTCCCTGGCAAACAAAACTCACCCGCCCTGCTTCTGGCTGGCAGATTGCAGGAGGCACTGCTCTATCAAACCAGCCTGACTCGGCACTGGTGCCCCCTTGGGTCTGGGAACCATCCTGCGCGGCGTGGATTTTCAGGAGCCAGCTGGCCACTCCCAGTCACAGGCCCCCGAACACAAACCACGGCCCTTTTCCCTGGGAAAAAAAACTCACCCGCCCCGCTTCTTGCTGGCAGATTGCAGGAGCCACTTGGTACTATCAAACCAGCCCGACTTGGTACTGGTCCCCCCTTGGGTCTGGGAACCATCCTGCGTATCGTGGATTTTCAGGAGCAAGCCGGCCACTCCCAACCACATACCCCCAAACACAAACCACGGCCATTTTCCCTGGAAAACAATACTCACCCACCCCGCTGCTGGCTGGCAGATTGCAGAAGCCACTTGGCTCTATCAAACCAGCCCGACTTGGCACTGGTGCCACTTTCATCTGGGAACCATCCTGCGTATCGTGGATTTCCAGAAGCCAGCCGGCCACTCCCAGCCACAGGCCCCCAAACACAAACTACGGCCCTTTTCCCTGGAAGTAAAACTGACCTTCCCATCCTCTGGCTGGCAGATTGCAGGAGCCACTTGGTACTATCAAACCAATCCGACTCGGCACTGGTGCCACCGTTCATCTGGGAACCATTCTGCGTATTGTGGATTTTCAGGAGCCAGCCGGCCACTCCCAGCCACAGGTCCCCAAACACAAACTACGGCCCTTTTCCCTGGAAGTAAAACTGACCTGCCCATCTACTGGCTGGAAGATTGCAGGAGCCACTTGGTACGATCAAACCAGCCCGACTCGGCACTGGTGCCCCCTTGGGTCTGGGAACCATCCTGCGTATCGTGGATTTTCAGGAGCCAGCCGGCCACTCCCAGCCACAGGCCTCGAAACACAAACTACGGCCCATTTCCCTGGAAGTAAAACTGACCTGCCCATCTTCTGGCTGGCAGATTGCAGGAGCCACTTGGTACTATCAAACCAATCCGACTCGGCACTGGTGCCACCGTTCATCTGGGAACCATCCTGTGTATCGTGGATTTTCAGGAGCCAGCCGGCCACTCCCAGCCACAGGCCCCCAAACACAAACCAAGGCCCTTTTCCCTGGAAAAAAAACTCAGCTGCCCCGCTTCTGGATGGTAGATTGCAGGAGCCACTTGGTAATATCAAACCAGCCCGACTCGGCACTGGTCCCCCTTTGGGTCTGGGAACCATCCTGCGTATCGTGGATTTTCAGGAGCCAGCTGGCCACTCCCAGTCACAGGCCCCCGAACACAAACCACGGCCCTTTTCCCTGGGAAAAAAAACTCACCCGCCCCGCTTCTGGCTGGCAGATTGCAGGAGCCACTTGGCCCTATCAAACCAGCCCGACTTGGTACTGGTCCCCCCTTGGGTCTGGGAACCATCCTGCGTATCGTGGATTTTCAGGAGCCAGCCGGCCACTCCCAACCACATACCCCCAAACACAAACCACGGCCATTTTCCCTGGAAAACAAAACTCACCCACCCCGCTTCTGGCTGGCACATTGCAGAAGCCATTTGGCTCTATCAAACCAGCCCGACTTGGCACTGGTGCCACCTTTCATCTGGGAACCGTCCTGCGTATCGTGGATTTTCAGGAGCCAGCCGGCCACTCCCAGCCACAGGTCCCCAAACACAAACCACGGCCCTTTGCCCTGGCAAACAAAACTCACCCACCCCGCTTCTGGCTGGCAGATTGCAGAAGCCATTTGGCTCTATCAAACCAGCCCGACTTGGCACTGGTGCCACCTTTCATCTGGGAACCGTCCTGCGTATCGTGGATTTTCAGGAGCCAGCCGGCCACTCCCAGCCACAGGTCCCCAAACACAAACCACGGCCCTTTGCCCTGGCAAACAAAACTCACCCACCCCGCTTCTGGCTGGCAGATTGCAGGAGCCACTTGGTACTATCAAACCAATCCGACTCGGCACTGGTGCCACCTTTCATCTGGGAACCATCCTGTGTATGGTGGATTTTCAGGAGCCAGCCGGCCACTCCCAGCCACAGGCCCCCAAACAAAAACCACGGCCCTTTTCCCTGGAAAAAAAACTCAGCTGCCCCACTTCTGGATGGTAGATTGCAGGAGCCACTTGGAAATATCAAACCAGCCCGACTCGGCACTGGTCCCCCTTTGGGTCTGGGAAACATCCTGCGTATCGTGGATTTTCAGGAGCCAGCCGGCCACTCCCAGCCACAGGTCCCCAAACACAATACACGGCCATTTTCCCTGCCAAACAAAACTCACCTGCCCCGCTTCTGGGTGGCAGATTGCAGGAGCACCTCGGCTCTACCAAACCAGCCGGACTTGGCACTGGTGCCACCATTCATCTGGGAACCATCCTGCGTATCGTGGATTTCCAGGAGGCAGCCGGCCACTCCCAGCCACAGGCCTCCAAACACAAACTACGGCCCTTTTCCCTGGAAGTAAAACTGACCTGCCCATCCTCTGGCTGGCAGATTGCAGGAGCCACTTGGTACTATCAAACCAATCCGACTCGGCACTGGTGCCACCGTTCATCTGGGAACCATTCTGCGTATTGTGGATTTTCAGGAGCCAGCCGGCCACTCCCAGCCACAGGTCCCCAAACACCAACTACGGCCCTTTTCCCTGGAAGTAAAACTGACCTGCCCATCTTCTGGCTGGCAGATTGCAGGAGCCACTTGGTACGATCAAACCAGCCCGACTCGGCACTGGTGCCCCCTTGGGTCTGGGAACCATCCTGCGTATCGTGGATTTTCAGGAGCCAGCCGGCCACTCCCAGCCACAGGCCCCGAAACACAAACTACGGCACATTTCCCTGGAAGTAAAACTGACCTGCCCATCTTCTGGCTGGCAGATTGCAGGAGCCACTTGGTACTATCAATCCAATCCGACTCGGCACAGGTGCCACCGTTCATCTGGGAACTATCCTGTGTATCGTGGATTTTCAGGAGCCAGCCGGCCACTCCCAGCCACAGGCCCCCAAACACAAACTAAGGCCCTTTTCCCTGGAAAAAAAAGTCAGCTGCCCCGCTTCTGGATGGTAGATTGCAGGAGCCACTTGGTAATATCAAACCAGCCCGACTCGGCACTGGTCCCCCTTTGGGTCTGGGAACCATCCTGCGTATCGTGGATTTTCAGGAGCCAGCCGGCCACTCCCAGCCACAGGTCCCCAAACACAGACTACGGCCCTTTTCCCTGGAAGTAAAACTGACCTGCCCATCTTCTGGCTGGCACATTGCCGGAGGCACTTGGTACTATCAAAGCAGCCCGACTTAGCACTGGTGCCACCTTTCATCTGGGAACCATCCTGCGTATCGTGGATTTTCAGGAGCCAGCCGGCCACTCCCAGCCACAGGCCCCCGAACACAAACTACGGCCCTTTTCCCTGGAAAAAAAACTCAGCTGCCCCGCTTCTGGATGGTAGATTGCATGAGCCACTTTGTACAATCATACCAGTCCGACGTGGCACTGGTGCCCCCTTGTGTCTGGGAACCATCCTGCGCGGCGTGGATTTTCAGGAGCCAGCTGGCCACTCCCAGTCACAGGCCCCCGAACACAAACCACGGCCCTTTTCCCTGGGAAAAAAAACTCACCCGCCCCGCTTCTGGCTGGCAGATTGCAGGAGCCACTTGGCCCTATCAAACCAGCCCGACTTGGTACTTGTCCCCCCTTGGGTCTGGGAACCATCCTGCGTATCGTGGATTTTCAGGAGCCAGCCGGCCACTCCCAACCACATACCCCCAAACACAAACCACGGCCATTTTCCCAGGAAAACAATACTCGTCCACCCCGCTGCTGGCTGGCAGATTGCAGAAGCCACTTGGCTCTATCAAATCAGCCCGACTTGGCACTGGTGCCACTTTCATCTGGGAACCATCCTGCGTATCGTGGATTTCCAGAAGCCAGCCGGCCACTCCCAGCCACAGGCCCCGAAACACAAACTACGGCCCATTTCCCTGGAAGTAAAACTGACCTGCCCATCTTCTGGCTGGCAGATTGCAGGAGCCCCTTGGTACTATCAAACCAATCCGACGCGGCACAGGTGCCACCGTTCATCTGGGAACCATCCTGTGTATCGTGGATTTTCAGGAGCCAGCCGGCCACTCCCAGCCACAGGCCCCCAAACATAAAACCAAGGCCCTTTTCCCTGGAAAAAAAACTCAGCTGCCCCGCTTCTGGATGGTAGATTGCAGGAGCCACTTGGTAATATCAAACCAGCCCGACTCGGCACTGGTCCCCCTTTGGGTCTGGGAACCATCCTGCGTATCGTGGATTTTCAGGAGCCAGCCGGCCACTCAGAGCCACAGGCCACCAAACACAAAACACGGCCATTTTCCCTGCCAAACAAAACTCACCTGCCCCGCTTCTGGGTGGCAGATTGCAGGAGCACCTCGGCTCTATCAAACCAGCCGGACTTGGCACTGGTGCCACCATTCATCTGGGAACCATCCTGCGTATCTTGGATTTTCAGGAGCCAGCCGGCCACTCCCAGCCACAGGCCCCCAAACACAAACTACGGCCCTTTTCCCTGAATGTAAAACTGACCTGCCCGTCTTTTGGCTGGCAGATTGCAGGCGGCACTTGGTACTATCAAAGCAGCCCGACTTTGCACTGGTGCCACCTTTCATTTGGGAACCATCCTGCGTATCGTGGATTTTCAGGAGCCAGCCAGCAACTCCCAGCCACAGGCCCCTGAACACAAACCTTGGCCCTTTTCCCTGGCAAACAAAACTCACCCGCCCCGCTTCTGGATGGTAGATAGCATGAGCCACTTTGTACAATCTTACCAGTCCGACTTGGCACTGGTGCCACCTTGGGTTGGGAATCATCCTGCATATCGTGGATTTTCAGGAGCCAGCCGGCCACTCCCAGCCACAGGCCCCCGAACACAAACCACGGCCCTTTTCCCTGGCTGTCGTGGTTTGACCAGGAAGGAGTGGGAATTCTGGGAAGCTGTGGTCAAACCAATGAAGGTTTTGGGTTTGAGACTGGCGTCCGGTGTGGCCAGTGGGGTTTGGACACACCTCCGAGAATACACAGGGGTTAAAAGCAGGGCACTGCCCTTGGAACTCCCTCTTTGGGACATCGTCGGGCGAAGAGGTCAGATCTCTTCCCCCGCCCAGCCCGCTGCTGCTGGGCGGGGGAGGGGCCGGCCATGCGGTAGGCCCGGGGCCTGGACAGAGATGGGGTTGAGGGGGCTTCGGGGGGGCTTCGAGGATGGAAGGGTGGAAGATCCCAGAGAGTCAGCCCTCGGGCAGCCAGCCCCCCCCCCCCCCCAGGAGAGCAGCCAGCCAGGAGGAGAAGGAGGGAGAGTGCCCGGCCGGAGCGGCAGCGTGTGGGCAGCGTGCGTGGGAGTTGCTCCGGACCGACAGAGACTGAAAACTTTTAACCCTTTCTTGCATGATTGGGGCCTTGCAAAAATGCTAATCCTCCTCGAAGCTGAATAAGAAGGGAGATAAGAGATGAGATGTGGAGATGATTGGATGGGGAGAGATGATTTGGAGTGGCCTTTTGGCTGGACTTTTCTCGTGGCTATGGACTCAGTTGTTCCTGTAACACAGACTGCATTTAGGGGGAGGCAGTGCCTCAAAAACCAGGAAGGTTCATCGTGAGGACCCCCCGGCCCCAGGGGGTTGGAAAAATATGGGTGGGACAGATGTCCCAAAAGCAGAGACTGTGCCTTTTTGGAGTGAGACAAGGCATCCTTGAAAGACAACCCTAAAAGCAGCTCTGGTCCATGTCTCAGTGGTGAGAACACTGGGCATGGAAGGACGATGTTACAAGCGGCAGAAGGACTTTTTTTTCCGGGCGGTGCCGAAGTGACAGAGAAGCACACGAGGTTTCAGTGTGTTTCCAAGAGAAGCCTATGGAACGAGAAGGACTCCTTTCCTCTTCATGAACTGATGTTTGAGTATACTAAAGTGTTGTACCGGGTGTTTTGGGAGAATGTATTGGATTGAGAAAGTCAGGGAGTGGGGAGGAGGAAAGTGGTTTTTTTGTAAGGTTTTCAATTCTTTTCTTCTTTTTCCTTATGGTCTTTCCCTATTTTCCTGTAGTTTAAGTAATAAAGTGTCCTTTATGTTTAAGTTAGAGCCTGTTTTGCTTATTCCCGGTCACATCTCACAGCAGACACCAGGGTGAGGCATTTTCATGGGGGGCACTGGCTCTGTGCCAGGCTCAAACCATGACATTTTTTGGTTCCCTGGACCGGGAAATCGCATTACGGAAGAATGATGAGATAAGCTGTGAGACGGGACCAAGAGGAATAAGGAAAGCATGTACTAAGTTAAGGTAGATAGATAGTGAATCTAAGGTATTGTTGTGTAGAAGTGTTTTGTAATTTTGTTGATAATTTTAGAAAGTGTATTCTCAGAGGTGAAGGGTGGAGTGTCGTGGTTTGACCAGGAAGGAGTGGGAATTCTGGGAAGCTGTGGTCAAACCAATGAAGGTTTTGGGTTTGAGACTGGCGTCCGGTGTGGCCAGTGGGGTTTGGACACACCTCCGAGAATACACAGGGGTTAAAAGCAGGGCACTGCCCTTGGAACTCCCTCTTTGGGACATCGTCGGGCGAAGAGGTCAGATCTCTTCCCCCGCCCAGCCCGCTGCTGCTGGGCGGGGGAGGGGCCGGCCATGCGGTAGGCCCGGGGCCTGGACAGAGATGGGGTTGAGGGGGCTTCGGGGGGGCTTCGAGGATGGAAGGGTGGAAGATCCCAGAGAGTCAGCCCTCGGGCAGCCAGCCCCCCCCCCCCAGGAGAGCAGCCAGCCAGGAGGAGAAGGAGGGAGAGTGCCCGGCCGGAGCGGCAGCGTGTGGGCAGCGTGCGTGGGAGTCGCTCCGGACCGACAGAGACTGAAAACTTTTAACCCTTTCTTGCATGATTGGGGCCTTGCAAAAATGCTAATCCTCCTCGAAGCTGAATAAGAAGGGAGATAAGAGATGAGATGTGGAGATGATTGGATGGGGAGAGATGATTTGGAGTGGCCTTTTGGCTGGACTTTTCTCGTGGCTATGGACTCAGTTGTTCCTGTAACACAGACTGCATTTAGGGGGAGGCAGTGCCTCAAAAACCAGGAAGGTTCATCGTGAGGACCCCCCGGCCCCAGGGGGTTGGAAAAATATGGGGGGGACAGATGTCCCAAAAGCAGAGACTGTGCCTTTTTGGAGTGAGACAAGGCATCCTTGAAAGACAACCCTAAAAGCAGCTCTGGTCCATGTCTCAGTGGTGAGAGCACTGGGCATGGAAGGACGATGTTACAAGCGGCAGAAGGACTTTTTTTTCCGGGCGGTGCCGAAGTGACAGAGAAGCACACGAGGTTTCAGTGTGTTTCCAAGAGAAGCCTATGGAACGAGAAGGACTCCTTTCCTCTTCATGAACTGATGTTTGAGTATACTAAAGTGTCGTACCGGGTGTTTTGGGAGAATGTATTGGATTGAGAAAGTCAGGGAGTGGGGAGGAGGAAAGTGGTTTTTTTGTAAGGTTTTCAATTCTTTTCTTCTTTTTCCTTATGGTCTTTCCCTATTTTCCTGTAGTTTAAGTAATAAAGTGTCCTTTATGTTTAAGTTAGAGCCTGTTTTGCTTATTCCCGGTCACATCTCACACCAGACACCAGGGTGAGGCATTTTCATGGGGGACACTGGCTCTGTGCCAGGCTCAAACCATGACACTGGCAAACAAAACTCACCCGCCCTGCTTATGGCTGGCAGATTGCAGGAGGCACTGCTCTATCAAACCAGCCCGACTCGGCACTGGTGCCCCCTTGGGTCTGGGAACCATCCTGCGCGGCGTGGATTTTCAGGAGCCAGCTGGCCACTCCCAGTCACAGGCCCCCGAACACAAACCACGGCCCTTTTCCCTGGGAAAAAAAACTCACCCGCCCCGCTTCTGGCTGGCAGATTGCAGGAGCCACTTGTCCCTATCAAACCAGCCCGACTTGGTACTGGTCCCCCCTTGGGTCTGGGAACCATCCTGCGTATCGTGGATTTTCAGGAGCCAGCCGGCCACTCCCAACCACATACCCCCAAACACAAACCACGGCCATTTTCCCAGACAAACAATACTCACCCACCCCGCTGCTGGCTGGCAGATTGCAGAAGCCACTTGGCTCTATCAAACCAGCCCGACTTGGCACTGGGGCCACTTTCATCTGAAAACCATCCTGCGTATCGTGGATTTCCAGAAGCCAGCCGGCCACTCCCAGCCACAGGCCCCCAAACACAAACTACGGCCCTTTTCCCTGGAAGTAAAACTGACCTGCCCGTCTTTTGGCTGGCAGATTGCAGGAGCCACTTGGTACTATCAAACCAATCCGACTCGGCACTGGTGCCACCGTTCATCTGGGAACCATCCTGCGTATCGTGGATTTTCAGGAGCCAGCCGGCCACTCCCAGCCACAGGCCCCCAAACACAAACTACGGCCCTTTTCCCTGGAAGTAAAACTGACCTGCCCATCTTCTGGCTGGCAGATTGCAGGAGCCCCTTGGTACTATCAAACCAATCCGACGCGGCACAGGTGCCACCGTTCATCTGGGAACCATCCTGTGTATCGTGGATTTTCAGGAGCCAGCCGGCCACTCCCAGCCACAGGCCCCCAAACAAAAACCAAGGCCCTTTTCCCTGGAAAAAAAACTCAGCTGCCCCGCTTCTGGATGGTAGATTGCAGGAGCCACTTGGTAATATCAAACCAGCCCGACTCGGCACTGGTCCCCCTTTGGGTCTGGGAACCATCCTGCGTATCGTGGATTTTCAGGAGCCAGCCGGCCACTCAGAGCCACAGGCCACCAAACACAAAACACGGCCATTTTCCCTGCCAAACAAAACTCACCTGCCCCGCTTCTGGGTGGCAGATTGCAGGAGCACCTCGGCTCCACCAAACCAGCCGGACTTGGAACTGGTGCCACCATTCATCTGGGAACCATCCTGCGTATCGTGGATTTTCAGGAGCCAGCCGGCCACTCCCAGCCACAGGCCCCCAAACACAAACTACGGCCCTTTTCCCTGAATGTAAAACTGACCTGCCCCTCTTTTGGCTGGCAGATTGCAGGAGCCACTTGGTACTATCAAACCAATCCGACTCGGCACTGGTGCCACCGTTCATCTGGGAACCATCCTGCGTATCGTGGATTTTCAGGAGCCAGCCGGCCACTCCCAGCCACAGGCCCCCAAACACAAACTACGGCCCTTTTCCCTGGAAGTAAAACTGACCTGCCCATCTTCTGGCTGGCAGATTGCAGGAGGCACTTGGTACTATCAAACCAGCCCGACTCGGCACTGGTGCCCCCTTGGGTCTGGGAACCATCCTGCGCGGCGTGGATTTTCAGGAGCCAGCTGGCCACTCCCAGTCACAGGCCCCCGAACACAAACCACGGCCCTTTTCCCTGGGAAAAAAAACTCACCCGCCCCGCTTCTGGCTGGCAGATTGCAGGAGCCACTTGGCCCTATCAAACCAGCCCGACTTGGTACTGGTCCCCCCTTGGGTCTGGGAACCATCCTGCGTATCGTGGATTTTCAGGAGCCAGCCGGCCACTCCCAACCACATACCCCCAAACACAAACCACAGCCATTTTCCCAGGAAAACAATACTCACCCACCCCGCTGCTGGCTGGCAGATTGCAGAAGCCACTTGGCTCTATCAAACCAGCCCGACTTGGCACTGGTGCCACTTTCATCTGAAAACCATCCTGCGTATCGTGGATTTCCAGAAGCCAGCCGGCCACTCCCAGCCACAGGCCCCCAAACAAAAACTACGGCCCTTTTCCCTGGAAGTAAAACTGACCTGCCCGTCTTTTGGCTGGCAGATTGCAGGAGCCACTTGGTACTATCAAACCAATCCGACTCGGCACTGGTGCCACCGTTCATCTGGGAACCATTCTGCGTATTGTGGATTTTCAGGAGCCAGCCGGCCACTCCCAGCCACAGGTCCCCAAACACAAACTACGGCCCTTTTCCCTGGAAGTAAAACTGACCTGCCCATCTTCTGGCTGGCAGATTGCAGGAGCCACTTGGTACGATCAAACCAGCCCGACTCGGCACTGGTGCCCCCTTGGGTCTGGGAACCATCCTGCGTATCGTGGATTTTCAGGAGCCAGCCGGCCACTCCCAGCCACAGGCCCCGAAACACAAACTACGGCCCATTTCCCTGGAAGTAAAACTGACCTGCCCATCTTCTGGCTGGCAGATTGCAGGAGCCACTTGGTACTATCAAACCAATCCGACGCGGCACAGGTGCCACCGTTCTTCTGGGAACCATCCTGTGTATCGTGGATTTTCAGGAGCCAGCCGGCCACTCCCAGCCACAGGCCCCCAAACACAAACCAAGGCCCTTTTCCCTGGAAAAAAAACTCAGCTGCCCCGCTTCTGGATGGTAGATTGCAGGAGCCACTTGGTAATATCAAACCAGCCCGACTCGGCACTGGTCCCCCTTTGGGTCTGGGAACCATCCTGCGTATCGTGGATTTTCAGGAGCCAGCCGGCCACTCAGAGCCACAGGCCACCAAACACAAAACACGGCCATTTTCCCTGCCAAACAAAACTCACCTGCCCCGCTTTTGGGTGGCAGATTGCAGGAGCACCTCGGCTCTACCAAACCAGCCGGACTTGGCACTGGGGCCACCATTCATCTGGGAACCATCCTGCGTATCGTGGATTTTCAGGAGCCAGCCGGCCACTCCCAGCCACAGGCCCCCAAACACAAACTACGGCCCTTTTCCCTGAATGTAAAACTGACCTGCCCGTCTTTTGGCTGGCAGATTGCAGGAGCCACTTGGTACTATCAAACCAATCCGACTCGGCACTGGTGCCACCGTTCATCTGGGAACCATCCTGCGTATCGTGGATTTTCAGGAGCCAACCGGCAACTCCCAGCCACAGGCCCCTGAACACAAACCACGGCCCTTTTCCCTGGAAAAAAAACTCAGCTCCCCCGCTTCTGGATGGTAGATAGCATGAGCCACTTTGTACAATCTTTCCAGTCCGACTTGGCACTGGTGCCACCTTGGGTTGGGAATCATCCTGCATATCGTGGATTTTCAGGAGCCAGCCGGCCACTCCCAGCCACAGGCCCCCGAACACAAACCACGGCCCTTTTCCCTGGCAAAAAAAACTCACCCGCCCTGCTTCTGGCTGGCAGATTGCAGGAGGCACTGCTCTATCAAACCAGCCCGACTCGGCACTGGTGCCCCCTTGGGTCTGGGAATCATCCTGCATATCGTGGATTTTCAGGAGCCAGCCGGCCACTCCCAGCCACACGCCCCCGAACACAAACCACGGCCCATTTCCCTGGCAAACAAAACTCACCCGCCCTGCTTATGGCTGGCAGATTGCAGGAGGCACTGCTCTATCAAACCAGCACGACTCGGCACTGGTGCCCCCTTGGGTCTGGGAACCGTCCTGCGCGGCGTGGATTTTCAGGAGCCAGCTGGCCACTCCCAGTCACAGGCCCCCGAACACAAACCACGGCCCTTTTCCCTGGGAAAAAAAACTCACCCGCCCTGCTTCTGGCTGGCATATTGCAGGAGCCACTTGGCCCTATCAAACCAGCCCGACTTGGTACTGGTCCCTCCTAGGGTCTGGGAACCGTCCTGCGTATCGTGGATTTTCAGGAGCCAGCCGGCCACTCCCAACCACATACCCCCAAACACAAACCACGGCCATTTTCCCTGGAAAACAAAACTCACCCACCCTGCTTCTGGCTGGCAGATTGCAGAAGCCACTTGGCTCTATCAAACCAGCCCGACTTGGCACTGGTGCCACCTTTGATCTGGGAACCGTCCTGCGTATCGTGGATTTCCAGGAGCCAGCCGGCCACTCCCAGCCACAGGCCCCCAAACACAAACTACCACCCTATTCCCAGGAAGTAAAACTGACCTGCCCGTCTTTTGGCTGGCAGATTGCAGGAGCCATTTGGAACGATCAAACCAGCCCGACTCGGCACAGGTGCCACCTTTCATCTGGGAACCGTCCTGCGTATCGTGGATTTTCAGGAGCCAGCCGGCCACTCCCAGCCACAGGCCCCTGAACACAAACCACGGCCCTTTTCCCTGGAAAAAAAACTCATCTCCCCCGCTTCTGGATGGTAGATAGCATGAGCCACTTTGTACAATCTTTCCAGTCCGACTCGGCACTGGTGCCACCTTGGGTTGGGAATCATCCTGCATATCGTGGATTTTCAGGAGCCAGCCGGCCACTCCCAGCCACAGGCCCCCGAACACAAACCACGGCCCTTTTCCCTGGCAAAAAAAACTCACCCGCCCTGCTTCTGGCTGGCAGATTGCAGGAGGCACTGCTCTATCAAACCAGCCCGACTCGGCACTGGTGCCCCCTTGGGTCTGGGAATCATCTTGCATATCGTGGATTTTCAGGAGCCAGCCGGCCACTCCCAGCCACAGGCCCCCGAACACAAACCACGGCCCTTTTCCCTGGCAAACAAAACTCACCCGCCCTGCTTCTGGCTGGCAGATTGCAGGAGGCACTGCTCTATCAAAACAGCACGACTCGGCACTGGTGACCCCTTGGGTCTGGGAACCATCCTGCGCGGCGTGGATTTTCAGGAGCCAGCTGGCTACTCCCAGTCACAGGCCCCCGAACACAAACCACGGCCCTTTTCCCTGGCAAACAAAACTCACCTGCCCTGCTTCTGGCTGGCAGATTGCAGGAGCCACTTGGCCCTATCAAACCAGCCCGACTTGGTACTGGTGCCCCCTTGGGTCTGGGAACCGTCCTGCGTATCGTGGATTTTCAGGAGCCAGCCGGCCACTCCCAACCACATACCCCCAAACACAAACCACGGCCATTTTCCCTGGAAAACAAAACTCACCCACCCTGCTTCTGGCTGGCAGATTGCAGAAGCCACTTGGCTCTATCAAACCAGCCCGACTTGGCACTGGTGCCACCTTTGATCTGGGAACCGTCCTGCGTATCGTGGATTTTCAGGAGCCAGCCGGCCACTCCCACCCACAGGCCCCCGAACACAAACCACGGCCGTTTTCCCTGGCAAACAAAACTCACCCACCCCGCTTCTGGATGGTAGATTGCAGGAGCCACTTGGCTCTATCAAACCAGCCCGACTTGGCACTGGTGCCACGTTCATCTGGGAACCATCCTGCGTATCGTGGATTTCCAGGAGCCAGCCGGCCACTCCCAGCCACAGGCCCCCAAACACAAACCAAGGCCCTTTTCCCTGGAAAAAAAACTCAGCTGCCCCGCTTCTGGATGGTAGATTGCAGGAGCCACTTGGTAATATCAAACCAGCCCGACTCAGCACTGGTCCCCCTTTGGGTCTGGGAACCATCCTGCGTATCGTGGATTTTCAGGAGCCAGCCGGCCACTCAGAGCCACAGGCCACCAAACACAAAACACGGCCATTTTCCCTGCCAAACAAAACTCACCTGCCCCGCTTCTGGGTGGCAGATTGCAGGAGCACCTCGGCTCTACCAAACCAGCCGGACTTGGCACTGGTGCCACCATTCATCTGGGAACCATCCTGCGTATCGTGGATTTTCAGGAGCCAGCCGGCCACTCCCAGCCACAGGCCCCCGAACACAAACCAAGGCCCTTTTCCCTGGAAAAAAAACTCAGCTGCCCCGCTTCTGGATGGTAGATAGCATGAGCCACTTTGTACAATCTTTCCAGTCCGACTCGGCACTGGTGCCACCTTGGGTTGGGAATCATCCTGCATATCGTGGATTTTCAGGAGCCAGCCGGCCACTCCCAGCCACAGGCCCCCGAACACAAACCACGGCCCTTTTCCCTGGCAAAAAAAACTCACCCGCCCTGCTTCTGGCTGGCAGATTGCAGGAGGCACTGCTCTATCAAACCAGCCCGACTCGGCACTGGTGCCCCCTTGGGTCTGGGAATCATCTTGCATATCGTGGATTTTCAGGAGCCAGCCGGCCACTCCCAGCCACAGGCCCCCGAACACAAACCACGGCCCTTTTCCCTGGCAAACAAAACTCACCCGCCCTGCTTCTGGCTGGCAGATTGCAGGAGGCACTGCTCTATCAAACCAGCACGACTCGGCACTGGTGACCCCTTGGGTCTGGGAACCATCCTGCGCGGCGTGGATTTTCAGGAGCCAGCTGGCTACTCCCAGTCACAGGCCCCCGAACACAAACCACGGCCCTTTTCCCTGGCAAACAAAACTCACCTGCCCTGCTTCTGGCTGGCAGATTGCAGGAGCCACTTGGCCCTATCAAACCAGCCCGACTTGGTACTGGTGCCCGCTTGGGTCTGGGAACCGTCCTGCGTATCGTGGATTTTCAGGAGCCAGCCGGCCACTCCCAACCACATACCCCCAAACACAAACCACGGCCATTTTCCCTGGAAAACAAAACTCACCCACCCTGCTTCTGGCTGGCAGATTGCAGAAGCCACTTGGCTCTATCAAACCAGCCCGACTTGGCACTGGTGCCACCTTTGATCTGGGAACCGTCCTGCGTATCGTGGATTTTCAGGAGCCAGCCGGCCACTCCCACCCACAGGCCCCCGAACACAAACCACGGCCGTTTTCCCTGGCAAACAAAACTCACCCACCCCGCTTCTGGATGGTAGATTGCAGGAGCCACTTGGCTCTATCAAACCAGCCCGACTTGGCACTGGTGCCACTTTCATCTGGGAACCATCCTGCGTATCGTGGATTTCCAGGAGCCAGCCGGCCACTCCCAGCCACAGGCCCCCAAACACAAACCAAGGCCCTTTTCCCTGGAAAAAAAACTCAGCTGCCCCGCTTCTGGATGGTAGATTGCAGGAGCCACTTGGTAATATCAAACCAGCCCGACTCAGCACTGGTCCCCCTTTGGGTCTGGGAACCATCCTGCGTATCGTGGATTTTCAGGAGGCAGCCGGCCACTCAGAGCCACAGGCCACCAAACACAAAACACGGCCATTTTCCCTGCCAAACAAAACTCACCTGCCCCGCTTCTGGGTGGCAGATTGCAGGAGCACCTCGGCTCTACCAAACCAGCCGGACTTGGCACTGGTGCCACCATTCATCTGGGAACCATCCTGCGTATCGTGGATTTTCAGGAGCCAGCCGGCCACTCCCAGCCACAGGCCCCCAAACACAAACTACGGCCCTTTTCCCTGAATGTAAAACTGACCTGCCCGTCTTTTGGCTGGCAGATTGCAGGAGCCACTTGGTACTATCAAACCAATCCGACTCGGCACTGGTGCCACCGTTCATCTGGGAACCATCCTGCGTATCGTGGATTTTCAGGAGCCATCCGGCCACTCCCAGCCACAGGTCCCCAAACACAAACTACGGCCCTTTTCCCTGGAAGAAAAACTGACCTGCCCATTTCTGGCTGGCAGATTGCAGGAGGCACTTGGTACCATCAAAGCAGCCCGACTTTGCACTGGTGCCACCGTTCATCTGGGAACCATCCTGTGTATCGTGGATTTTCAGGAGCCAGCCGGCCACTCCCAGCCACTGGCCCCTGAACACAAACCAAAGCCCTTTTCCCTGGAAAAAATAGTCAGCTGCCCCGCTTCTGGATGGTAGATTGCAGGAGCCACTTGGTAATATCAAACCAGCCCGACTCGGCACTGGTGCCCCCTTGGGTCTGGGTATCATCCTGCGTATCGTGGATTTTCAGGAGCCAGCCGGCCACTCCCAGCCACAGGCCCCCAAACACAAACTACGGCACTTTTCCCTGGCAAACAAAACTCACCCGCCCTGCTTCTGGCTGGCAGATAGCAGGAGGCACTGCTCTATCAAACCAGCCCGACTTGGCACTGATGCCACCTTTCATCTGGGAACCGTCCTGCGTATCGTGGATTTTCAGGAGCCAGCCGGCCACTCCCAGCCACAGGCCCCCGAACACAAACCACGGCCCTTTGCCCTGGCAAACAAAACTCACCCACCCCACTTCTGGATGGTAGATTGCAGGAGCCACTTGGCTCTATCAAACCAGCCCGACTTGGCACTGGTGCCACTTTCATCTGGGAATCATGCTGCGTATCGTGGATTTTCAGGAGCCAGCCGGCCACTCCCAGGCACAGGCCCCCAAACACAAACTACGGCCCTTTTCCCTGGAAGTAAATCTGACCTGCCCGTCTTTTGGCTGGCAGATTGCAGGAGCCACTTGGTACTATCAAACCAATCCGACTCGGCACTGGTGCCACCGTTCATCTGGGAACCATTCTGCGTATTGTGGATTTTCAGGAGCCAGCCGGCCACTCCCAGCCACAGGTCCCCAAACACAAACTACGGCCCTTTTCCCTGGAAGTAAAACTGACCTGCCCATCTTCTGGCTGGCAGAATGCAGGAGCCACTTGGTACGATCAAACCAGCCCGACTCAGCACTGGTGCCCCCTTGGGTCTGGGAACCATCCTGCGTATCGTGGATTTTCAGGAGCCAGCCGGCCACTCCCAGCCACAGGCCCCGAAACACAAACTACGGCCCATTTCCCTGGAAGTAAAACTGACCTGCCCATCTTCTGGCTGGCAGATTGCAGGAGCCACTTGGTACTATCAAACCAATCTGACGCGGCAGAGGTGCCACCATTCATCTGGGAACCATCCTGCGTATCGTGGATTTTCAGGAGCCAGTGGGCCACTCCCAGCCACAGGCCCCCAAACACAAACCAAGGCCCGTTTCCCTGGAAAAAAAACTCAGCTGCCCCGCTTCTGGATGGTAGATTGCAGGAGCCACTTGGTAATATCAAACCAGCCCGACTCGGCACTGGTCCCCCTTTGGGTCTGGGAACCATCCTGCATATCGTGGATTTTCAGGAGCCAGCCGGCCACTCAGAGCCACAGGCCACCAAACACAAAACACGGCCATTTTCCCTGCCAAAAAAAACTCACCTGCCCCGCTTCTGGCTGGCAGATTGCAGGAGCACCTCGGCTCTACCAAAGTAGCCGGACTCGGCACTGGTGCCCCCTTGGGTCTGGGAACCATCCTGCGCGGTGTGGATTTTCAGGAGCCAGCTGGCCACTCCCAGTCACAGGCCCCCGAACACAAACCACGGCCCTTTTCCCTGGGAAAAAAAACTCACCCGCCCCGCTTCTGGCTGGCAGATTGCAGGAGCCACTTGGCCCTATCAAACCAGCCTGACTTGGCACTGGTGCCACCTTTCATCTGGGAACCGTCCTGCGTATCGTGGATTTTCAGGAGCCAGCCGGCCACTCCCAGCCACAGGCCCCCGAACACAAAATACGGCCGTTTGCCCTGGCAAACAAAACTCACCCACCCCGCTTCTGGCTGGTAGATTGCAGGAGACACTTGGCCCTATCAAACCAGCCTGACTTGGCACTGGTGCCACCTTTCATCTGGGAACCGTCCTGCGTATCGTGGATTTTCAGGAGCCAGCCGGCCACTCCCAGCCACAGGCCCCCGAACACAAAATACGGCCGTTTGCCCTGGCAAACAAAACTCACCCGCCCTGCTTCTGGCTGGCAGATTGCAATAGGCACTGCTCTATCAAACCAGCCCGACTCAGCAATGGTGCCCCCTTGGGTCTGGGAATCATCCTGCATATCGTGGATTTTCAGGAGCCAGCCGGCCACTCCCAGCCACAGGCCCCCGAACACAAGCCACGGCCCTTTTCCCTGGCAAACAAAACTCACCCGCCCTGCTTCTGGCTGGCAGATTGCAGGAGGCACTGCTCTATCAAACCAGCCCGACTCGGCACTGGTGCCCCCTTGGGTCTGGGAACCATCCTGCGCGGCGTGGATTTTCAGGAGCCAGCTGGCCACTCCCAGTCACAGGCCCCGGAACACAAACCACGGCCCTTTTCCCTGGGAAAAAAACTCACCCGCCCCGCTTCTGGCTGGCAGATTGCAGGAGCCACTTGGCCCTATCAAACCAGCCTGACTTGGTACTGGTCCCCCCTTGGGTCTGGGAACCATCCTGCGTATCGTGGATTTTCAGGAGCCAGCCGGCCACTCAGAGCCACAGGCCACCAAACACAAAACACGGCCAGGCCATTTTCCCTCCCAAACAAAACTCACCTGCCCCGCTTCTGGGTGGCAGATTGCAGGAGCACCTCGGCTCTACCAAACCAGCCGGACTTGGCACTGGTGCCACCTTTCATCTGGGAACCGTCCTGCGTATCGTGGATTTTCAGGAGCCAGCCGGCCACTCCCAGCCACAGGCCCCCGAACGCAAAATACGGCCGTTTGCCCTGGCAAACAAAACTCACCCACCCCGCTTCTGGCTGGTAGATTGCAGGAGACACTTGGCTCTATCAAACCAGCCCGACTTGGCACTGGTGCCACTTTCATCTGGGAACCATCCTGCGTATCGTGGATTTCCAGGAGCCAGCCGGCCACTCCCAGCCACAGGCCCCCAAACACAAACTACGGCCCTTTTCCCTGGAAGTAAAACTGACCTGCCCGTCTTTGGGCTGGCAGATTGCAGGAGCCACTTG
Source organism: Zonotrichia albicollis (assembly GCF_047830755.1). Lineage (NCBI taxonomy): Eukaryota > Metazoa > Chordata > Aves > Passeriformes > Passerellidae > Zonotrichia > Zonotrichia albicollis. Next base: position 1,155,132 of record NC_133859.1, read on the forward strand.
GTACTATCCAACCAATCCGACTCGGCACTGGTGCCACCGTTCATCTGGGAACCATTCTGCGTATTGTGGATTTTCAGGAGCCAGCCGGCCACTCCCAGCCACAGGTCCCCAAACACAAACTACGGCCCTTTTCCCTGGAAGTAAAACTGACCTGCCCATCTTCTGGCTGGCAGATTGCAGGAGCCACTTGGTACGATCAAACCAGCCCGACTCGGCACTGGTGCCCCCTTGGGTCTGGGAACCATCCTGCGTATCGTGGATTTCCAGGAGCCAGCCGGCCACTCCCAGCCACAGGCCCCCAAACACAAACTACGGCCCATTTCCCTGGAAGTAAAACTGACCTGCCCATCTTCTGGCTGGCAGATTGCAGGAGCCACGTGGTACTATCAAAGCAATCCGACTCGGCACAGGTGCCACCGTTCATCTGGGAACCATCCTGTGTATCGTGGATTTTCAGGAGCCAGCCGGCCACTCCCAGCCACAGGCCCCCAAACAAAAACCACGGCCATTTTCCCTGGAAAACAAAACTCACCCACCCCGCTGCTGGCTGGCAGATTGCAGAAGCCATTTGGCTCTATCAAACCAGCCCGACATGGCACTGATGCCACCTTTCATCTGGGAACCGTCCTGCGTATCGTGGATTTTCAGGAGCCAGCCGGCCACTCCCAGCCACAGGCCCCCGAACACAAACCACGGCCCTTTGCCCTGGCAAACAAAACTCACCCACCCCACTTCTGGATGGTAGATTGCAGGAGCCACTTGGCTCTATCAAACCAGCCCGACTTGGCACTGGTCCCCCTTTGGGTCTGGGAACCATCCTGCGTATCGTGGATTTTCAGGAGCCAGCCGGCCACTCAGAGCCACAGGCCCCCAAACACAAACCACGGCCTTTACCCTGCCAAACAAAACTCACCTGCCCCTCTTCTGGGTGGCAGATTGCAGGAGCACCTCGGCTCTACCAAACCAGACGGACTTGGCACTGGTGCCACCATTCATCTGGGAACCATTCTGCGTATTGTTGATTTTCAGGAGCCAGCCGGCCACTCCCAGCCACAGGCCCCCAAACACAAACTACGGCCCATTTCCCTGGAAGTAAAACTGACCTGCCCATCTTCTGGCTGGCAGATTGCAGGAGCCACGTGGTACTATCAAACCAATCCGACTCGGCACAGGTGCCACCGTTCATCTGGGAACCATCCTGTGTATCGTGGATTTTCAGGAGCCAGCCGGCCACTCCCAGCCACAGGCCCCCAAACAAAAACCACGGCCATTTTCCCTGGAAAACAAAACTCACCCACCCCGCTGCTGGCTGGCAGATTGCAGAAGCCATTTGGCTCTATCAAACCAGCCCGACATGGCACTGATGCCACCTTTCATCTGGGAACCGTCCTGCGTATCGTGGATTTTCAGGAGCCAGCCGGCCACTCCCAGCCACAGGCCCCCGAACACAAACCACGGCCCTTTGCCCTGGCAAACAAAACTCACCCACCCCACTTCTGGATGGTAGATTGCAGGAGCCACTTGGCTCTATCAAACCAGCCCGACTTGGCACTGGGGCCACTTCATCTGGGAACCATCCTGCGTATCGTGGATTTCCAGGAGCCAGCCGGCCACTCCCAGCCACAGGCCCCCAAACACAAACCAAGGCCCGTTTCCCTGGAAAAAAAACTTAGCTGCCCCGCTTCTGGATGGTAGATTGCAGGAGCCACTTGGTAATATCAAACCAGCCCGACTCGGCACTGGTCCCCCTTTGGGTCTGGGAACCATCCTGCATATCGTGGATTTTCAGGAGCCAGCCGGCCACTCAGAGCCACAGGCCACCAAACACAAAACACGGCCATTTTCCCTGCCAAACAAAACTCACCTGCCCCGCTTCTGGGTGGCAGATTGCAGGAGCACCTCGGCTCTACCAAAGCAGCCCGACTCGGCACTGGTGCCCCCTTGGGTCTGGGAACCATCCTGCGCGGCGTGGATTTTCAGGAGACAGCTGGCCACTCCCAGTCACAGGCCCCCGAACACAAACCACGGCCCTTTTCCCTGGGAAAAAAAACTCACCCGCCCCGCTTCTGGCTGGCAGATTGCAGGAGCCACTTGGCCCTATCAAACCAGCCTGACTTGGTACTGGTCCCCCCTTGGGTCTGGGAACCATCCTGCGTATCGTGGATTTTCAGGAGCCAGCCGGCCACTCCCAACCACATACCCCCAAACACAAACCACGGCCATTTTCCCTGGAAAACAAAACTCACCCACCCCGCTTTTAGCTGGCAGATTGCAGAAGCCATTTGGCTCTATCAAACCAGCCCGACTTGGCACTGGTGCCACCTTTCATCTGGGAACCGTCCTGCGTATCGTGGATTTTCAGGAGCCAGCCGGCCACTCCCAGCCACAGGCCCCCGAACACAAAATACGGCCGTTTGCCCTGGCAAACAAAACTCACCCACCCCGCTTCTGGCTGGTAGATTGCAGGAGACACTTGGCTCTATCAAACCAGCCCGACTTGGCACTGGTGCCACCGTTCATCTGGGAACCATTCTGCGTATTGTGGATTTTCAGGAGCCAGCCGGCCACTCCCAGCCACAGGTCCCCAAACACAAACTACGGCCCTTTTCCCAGGAAGTAAAACTGACCTGCCCATCTTCTGGCTGGCAGATTGCAGGAGCCACTTGGTACTATCAAACCAATCCGACGCGGCACAGGTGCCACCGTTCATCTGGGAACCATCCTGTGTATCGTGGATTTTCAGGAGCCAGGCGGCCACTCCCAGCCACAGGCCCCCAAACACAAACCAAGGCCCTTTTCCCTGGAATAAAAACTCAGCTGCCCCGCTTCTGGATGGTAGATTGCAGGAGCCACTTGGTAATATCAAACCAGCCCGACTCGGCACTGGTCCCCCTTTGGGTCTGGGAACCATCCTGCGTATCATGGATTTTCAGGAGCCAGCCGGCCACTCAGAGCCACAGGCCCCCAAACACAAACCACGGCCCTTTACCCTGCCAAACAAAACTCACCTGCCCCGCTTCTGGGTGGCAGATTGCAGGAGCACCTCGGCTCTACCAAACCAGACGGACTTGGCACTGGTGCCACCATTCATCTGGAAACCATCCTGCGTATCGTGGATTTTCAGGAGCCAGCCGGCCACTGCCAGCCACCGGCCCCCGAACACAAACCAAGGCCCTTTTCCCGTGAAGTAAAACTGACCTGCCCGTCTTTTGGCTGGCAGATTGCAGGAGCCACTTGGTACTATCAAACCTATCCGACGCGGCACAGGTGCCACCGTTCATCTGGGAACCATCCTGCGTATCGTGGATTTTCAGGAGCCAGCCGGCCACTCCCAGCCACAGGCCCCCAAACACAAACCAAGGCCCTTTTCCCTGGAAAAAAAACTCAGCTGCCCCGCTTCTGGATGGTAGATTGCAGGAGCCACTTGGTAATATCAAACCAGCCCGACTCGGCACTGGTCCCCCTTTGGGTCTGGAAACCATCCTGCGTATCGTGGATTTTCAGGAGCCAGCCGGCCACTCAGAGCCACAGGCCTCCAAACACAAACTACGGCCCTTTTCCCCGAATGTAAAACTGACCTGCCCGTCTTTTGGCTGGCAGATTGCAGGAGCCACTTGGTACAATCTAACCAATCCGACTCGGCACTGGTGCCACCGTTCATCTGGGAACCATCCTGCGTATCGTGGATTTTCAGGAGCCAGCCGGCCACTCCCAGCTACAGGTCCCCAAACACAAACTACGGCCCTTTTCCCTGGAAGTAAAACTGACCTGCCCATCTTCTGGCTGGCAGATTGCAGGAGCCACTTGGTACTATCAAAGCAGCCCGACTTTGCACTGGTGCCACCTTTCTTCTGGGAAACATCCTGCGTATCGTGGATTTTCAGGAGCCAGCCGGCAACTCCCAGCCACAGGCCCCTGAACACAAGCCACGGACCTTTTCCCTGGAAAAAAAACTCAGCTCCTCCGCATCTGGATGGTAGATAGCATGAGCCACTTTCTACAATCTTACCAATCCGACTTGGCACTGGTGCCACCTTGGGTTGGGAATCATCCTGCATATCGTGGATTTTCAGGAGCCAGCCGGCCACTCCCAGCCACAGGCCCCCAAACACAAACCACGGCCCTTTTCCCTGGCAAACAAAACTCACCCGCCCTGCTTCTGGCTGGCAGATTGCAATAGGCACTGCTCTATCAAACCAGCCCGACTCAGCAATGGTGCCCCCTTGGGTCTGGGAATCATCCTGCATATCGTGGATTTTCAGGAGCCAGCCGGCCACTCCCAGCCACAGGCCCCCGAACACAAGCCACGGCCCTTTTCCCTGGCAAACAAAACTCACCCGCCCTGCTTCTGGCTGGCAGATTGCAGGAGGCACTGCTCTATCAAACCAGCCCGACTCGGCACTGGTGCCCCCTTGGGTCTGGGAACCATCCTGCGCGGCGTGGATTTTCAGGAGCCAGCTGGCCACTCCCAGTCACAGGCCCCGGAACACAAACCACGGCCCTTTTCCCTGGGAAAAAAACTCACCCGCCCCGCTTCTGGCTGGCAGATTGCAGGAGCCACTTGGCCCTATCAAACCAGCCTGACTTGGTACTGGTCCCCCCTTGGGTCTGGGAACCATCCTGCGTATCGTGGATTTTCAGGAGCCAGCCGGCCACTCAGAGCCACAGGCCACCAAACACAAAACACGGCCAGGCCATTTTCCCTCCCAAACAAAACTCACCTGCCCCGCTTCTGGGTGGCAGATTGCAGGAGCACCTCGGCTCTACCAAACCAGCCGGACTTGGCACTGGTGCCACCTTTCATCTGGGAACCGTCCTGCGTATCGTGGATTTTCAGGAGCCAGCCGGCCACTCCCAGCCACAGGCCCCCGAACGCAAAATACGGCCGTTTGCCCTGGCAAACAAAACTCACCCACCCCGCTTCTGGCTGGTAGATTGCAGGAGACACTTGGCTCTATCAAACCAGCCCGACTTGGCACTGGTGCCACTTTCATCTGGGAACCATCCTGCGTATCGTGGATTTCCAGGAGCCAGCCGGCCACTCCCAGCCACAGGCCCCCAAACACAAACTACGGCCCTTTTCCCTGGAAGTAAAACTGACCTGCCCGTCTTTGGGCTGGCAGATTGCAGGAGCCACTTGGTACTATCCAACCAATCCGACTCGGCACTGGTGCCACCGTTCATCTGGGAACCATTCTGCGTATTGTGGATTTTCAGGAGCCAGCCGGCCACTCCCAGCCACAGGTCCCCAAACACAAACTACGGCCCTTTTCCCTGGAAGTAAAACTGACCTGCCCATCTTCTGGCTGGCAGATTGCAGGAGCCACTTGGTACGATCAAACCAGCCCGACTCGGCACTGGTGCCCCCTTGGGTCTGGGAACCATCCTGCGTATCGTGGATTTCCAGGAGCCAGCCGGCCACTCCCAGCCACAGGCCCCGAAACACAAACTACGGCCCATTACCCTGGAAGTAAAACTGACCTGCCCATCTTCTGGCTGGCAGATTGCAGGAGCCACTTGGTACTATCAAACCAATCCGACGCGGCACAGGTGCCACCGTTCATCTGGGAACCATCCTGTGTATCGTGGATTTTCAGGAGCCAGCCGGCCACTGTCAGCCACAGGCCCCCAAACACAAACCAAGGCCCTTTTCCCTGGAAAAAAAACTCAGCTGCCCCGCTTCTGGATGGTAGATTGCAGGAGCCACTTGGTAATATCAAACCAGCCCGACTCGGCACTGGTCCCCCTTTGGGTCTGGGAACCATCCTGCGTATCGTGGATTTTCAGGAGCCAGCCGGCCACTCAGAGCCACAGGCCACCAAACACAAAACACGGCCATTTTCCCTGCCAAACAAAACTCACCTGCCCCGCTTCTGGGTGGCAGATTGCAGGAGCACCTCGGCTCGACCAAACCAGCCGGACTTGGCACTGGTGCCACCATTCATCTGGGAACCATCCTGCGTATCGTGGATTTTCAGGATCCAGCTGGCCACTCCCAGCCACAGGCCCCCGAACACAAACCAAGGCCCTTTTCCCTGGAAGTAAAACTGACCTGCCCGTCTTTTGGCTGGCAGATTGCAGGAGCCACTTGGTACGATCAAACCAGCCCGACTCGGCACTGGTGCCCCCTTGGGTCTGGGAACCATCCTGCGTATCGTGGATTTTCAGGAGCCAGCCGGCCACTCCCAGCCACAGGCCCCGAAACACAAACTACGGCCCATTTCCCTGGAAGTAAAACTGACCTGCCCATCTTCTGGCTGGCAGATTGCAGGAGCCACTTGGTACTATCAAACCTATCCGACGCGGCACAGGTGCCACCGTTCATCTGGGAACCATCCTGCGTATCGTGGATTTTCAGGAGCCAGCCGGCAACTCCCAGCCACAGGCCCCTGAACACAAGCCACAGCCCTTTTCCCTGGAAAAAAAACTCAGCTCCCCCGCTTCTGGATGGTAGATAGCATGAGCCACTTTCTACAATCTTACCAGTCCGACTTGGCACTGGTGCCACCTTGGGTTGGGAATCATCCTGCATATCGTGGATTTTCAGGAGCCAGCCGGCCACTCCCAGCCACAGGCCCCCGAACACAAACCACGGCCCTTTTCCCTGGCAAACAAAACTCACCCGCCCTGCTTCTGGCTGGCAGATTGCAGGAGGTACTGCTCTATCAAACCAGCCCGACTCGGCACTGGTGCCCCCTTGGGTCTGGGAACCATCCTGCGTATCGTGGATTTTCAGGAGCCAGCCGGCCACTCCCAACCACAGGCCCCCAAACACAAACCACGGCCATTTTCCCTGGAAAACAAAACTCACCCACCCCGCTTCTGGCTGGCAGATTGCAGAAGCCATTTGGCTCTATCAAACCAGCCCGACTTGGCACTGGAGCCACCTTTCATCTGGGAACCGTCCTGCGTATCGTGGATTTTCAGGAGCCAGCCGGCCACTCCCAGCCACAGGCCCCCGAACACAAAATACGGCCGTTTGCCCTGGCAAACAAAACTCACCCACCCCGCTTCTGGCTGGTAGATTGCAGGAGCCACTTGGCTCAATCAAACCAGCCCGACTTGGCACTGGTGCCACTTTCATCTGGGAACCATCCTGCGTATCGTGGATTTCCAGGAGCCAGCCGGACACTCCCAGCCACAGGCCCCCAAACACAAACTACGGCCCTTTTCCCTGGAAGTAAAACTGACCTGCCCGTCTTTTGGCTGGCAGATTGCAGGAGCCACTTGGCCCTATCAAACCAGCCTGACTTGGTACTGGTCCCCCCTTGGGTCTGGGAACCATTCTGCGTATTGTGGATTTTCAGGAGCCAGCCGGCCACTCCCAGCCACAGGCCCCGAAACACAAACTACGGCCCTTTTCCCTGGAAGTAAAACTGACCTGCCCATCTTCTGGCTGGCAGATTGCAGGAGCCACTTGGTACTATCAAACCAATCCGACGCGGCACAGGTGCCACCGTTCTTCTGGGAACCATCCTGTGTATCGTGGATTTTCAGGAGCCAGCCGGCCACTCCCAGCCACAGGCCCCCAAACAAAAACCAAGGCCCTTTTCCCTGGAAAAAAAACTCAGCTGCCCCGCTTCTGGATGGTAGATTGCAGGAGCCACTTGGTAATATCAAACCCGCCCGACTCGGCACTGGTCCCCCTTTGGGTCTGGGAACCATCCTGCGTATCGTGGATTTTCAGGAGCCAGCCGGCCACTCAGAGCCACAGGCCACCAAACACAAAACACGGCCATTTTCCCTGCCAAACAAAACTCACCTGCCCCGCTTTTGGGTGGCAGATTGCAGGAGCACCTCGGCTCTACCAAACCAGCCGGACTTGGCACTGGTGCCACCATTCATCTGGGAACCATCCTGCGTATGGTGGATTTTCAGGAGCCAGCCGGCCACTCCCAGCCACAGGCCCCCGAACACAAACCAAGGCCCTTTTCCCTGGAAGTAAAACTGACCTGCCCGTCTTTTGGCTGGCAGATTGCAGGAGCCACTTGGTACGATCAAACCAGCCCGACTCGGCACTGGCGTCCCCTTGGGTCTGGGAACCATTCTGCGTATCGTGGATTTTCAGGAGCCAGCCGGCCACTCCCAGCCACAGGCCCCCGAACACAAACCACGGCCCTTTTCCCTGGCAAACAAAACTCACCCGCCCTGCTTCTGGCTGGCAGATTGCAGGAGGCACGGCTCTATCAAACCAGCCCGACTCAGCACTGGTGCCCCCTTGGGTCTGGGAAACATCCTGCGCGGCGTGGATTTTCAGGAGCCAGCTGGCCACTCCCAGTCACAGGCCCCCGAACACAAACCACGGCCCTTTTCCCTGGAAAAAAAAACTCACCCGCCCCGCTTCTGGCTGGCAGATTGCAGGAGCCACTTGGCCCTATCAAACCAGCCTGACTTGGTACTGGTCCCCCCTTGGGTCTGGGAACCATCTTGCGTATCGTGGATTTTAAGGAGCCAGCCGGCCACTCCCAACCACATACCCCCAAACACAAACCACGGCCATTTTGCCTGGAAAACAAAACTCACCCACCCCGCTTCTGGCTGGCAGATTGCAGAAGCCATTTGGCTCTATCAAACCAGCCCGACTTGGCACTGGTGCCACCTTTCATCTGGGAACCGTCCTGCGTATCGTGGATTTCCAGGAGCCAGCCGGCCACTCCCAGCCACAGGCCCCCGAACACAAAATACGGCCGTTTGCCCTGGCAAACAAAACTCACCCACCCCGCTTCTGGGTGGTAGATTGCAGGAGCACCTCGGCTCTACAAACCAGCCGGACTTGGCACTGGTGCCACCATTCATCTGGGAACCATCCTGCGTATCGTGTATTTTCAGGAGCCAGCCGGCCACTCCCAGCCACAGGCCCCCGAACACAAACCAAGGCCCTTTTCCCTGGAAGTAAAACTGACCTGCCCGTCTTTTGGCTGGCAGATTGCAGGAGCCACTTGGTAAGATCAAACCAGCCCGACTCGGCACTGGTGCCCCCTTGGGTCTGGGAACCATCCTGCGTATCGTGGATTTTCAGGAGCCAGCCGGCCACTCCCAGCCACAGGCCCCGAAACACAAACTACGGCCCTTTTCCCTGGAAGTAAAACTGACCTGCCCATCTTCTGGCTGGCAGATTGCAGGAGCCACTTGGTACTATCAAACCTATCCGACGCGGCACAGGTGCCACCGTTCATCTGGGAACCATCCTGCGTATCGTGGATTTTCAGGAGCCAGCCGGCCACTCCCAGCCACAGGCCCCCAAACACAAACCAAGGCCCTTTTCCCTGGAAAAAAAACTCAGCTGCCCCGCTTCTGGATGGTAGATTGCAGGAGCCACTTGGTAATATCAAACCAGCCCGACTCGGCACTGGTCCCCCTTTGGGTCTGGGAACCATCCTGCGTATCGTGGATTTTCAGGAGCCAGCCGGCCACTCCCAGCCACAGGCCCCGAAACACAAACTACGGCCCTTTTCCCTGGAAGTAAAACTGACCTGCCCATCTTCTGGCTGGCAGATTGCAGGAGCCACTTGGTACTATCAAACCAATCCGACGCGGCACAGGTGCCACCGTTCATCTGGGAACCATCCTGCGTATCGTGGATTTTCAGGAGCCAGCCGGCCACTCCCAGCCACAGGTCCCCAAACACAAACTACGGCCCTTTTCCCTGGAAGTAAAACTGACCTGCCCATCTCCTGGCTGGCAGATTGCAGGAGGCACTTGGTACTATCAAAGCAGCCCGACTTTGCACTGGTGCCACCTTTCATCTGGGAACCATCCTGCGTATCGTGGATTTTCAGGAGCCAGCCGGCAACTCCCAGCCACAGGCCCCTGAACACAAGCCACAGCCCTTTTCCCTGGAAAAAAAACTCAGCTCCCCCGCTTCTGGATGGTAGATAGCATGAGCCACTTTCTACAATCTTACCAGTCCGACTTGGCACTGGTGCCACCTTGGGTTGGGAATCATCCTGCATTTCGTGGATTTTCAGGAGCCAGCCGGCCACTCCCAGCCACAGGCCCCCGAACACAAACCACGGCCCTTTTCCCTGGCAAACAAAACTCACCCGCCCTGCTTCTGGCTGGCAGATTGCAGGAGGCACTGCTCTATCAAACCAGCCCGACTCAGCACTGGTGCCCCCTTGGGTCTGGGAATCATCCTGCATATCGTGGATTTTCAGGAGCCATCCGGCCACTCCCAGCCACAGGCCCCCGAACACAAACCACGGCCCTTTTCCCTGGCAAACAAAACTCACCCGCCCTGCTTCTGGCTGGCAGATTGCAGGAGGCACTGCTCTATCAAAGCAGCCCGACTCGGCACTGGTGCCCCCTTGGGTCTGGGAACCATCCTGCGCGGCGTGGATTTTCAGGAGCCAGCTGGCCACTCCCAGTCACAGGCCCCCGAACACAAACCACGGCCCTTTTCCCTGGGAAAAAAAACTCACCCGCCCCGCTTCTGGCTGGCAGATTGCAGGAGGCACTTGGCCCTATCAAACCAGCCTGACTTGGTACTGGTCCCCCCTTGGGTCTGGGAACCATCCTGCGTATCGTGGATTTTCAGGAGCCAGCCGGCCACTCCCAACCACATACCCCCAAACACAAACCACGGCCATTTTCCCTGGAAAACAAAACTCACCCACCCCGCTTCTGGCTGGCAGATTGCAGAAGCCATTTGGCTCTATCAAACCAGCCCGACTTGGCACTGGTGCCACTTTCATCTGGGAACCATCCTGCGTATCGTGGATTTCCAGGAGCCAGCCGGCCACTCCCAGCCACAGGCCCCCAAACACAAACTACGGCCCTTTTCCCTGGAAGTAAAACTGACCTGCCCGTCTTTTGGCTGGCAGATTGCAGGAGCCACTTTCTACAATCTTACCAGTCCGACTTGGCACTGGTGCCACCTTGGGTTGGGAATCATCCTGCATATCTTGGATTTTCAGGAGCCAGCCGGCCACTCCCAGCCACAGGCCCCCGAACACAAACCACGGCCCTTTTCCCTGGCAAACAAAACTCACCCGCCCTACTTCTGGCTGGCAGATTGCAATAGGCACTGCTCTATCAAACCAGCCCGACTCGGCACTGGTGCCCCCTTGGGTCTGGGAATCATCCTGCATATCGTGGATTTTCAGGAGCCAGCCGGCCACTCCCAGCCACAGGCCCCCGAACACAAACCACGGCCCTTTTCCCTGGCAAACAAATCTCACCCGCCCTGCTTCTGGCTGGCAGATTGCAGGAGGCACTGCTCTATCAAACCAGCCCGACTCGGCACTGGTGCCCCCTTGGGTCTGGGAACCATCCTGCGCGGCGTGGATTTTCAGGAGCCAGCTGGCCACTCCCTGTCACAGGCCCCCGAACACAAACCACGGCCCTTTTCCCTGGGAAAAAAAACTCACCCGCCCCGCTTCTGGCTGGCAGATTGCAGGAGGCACTTGGCCCTATCAAACCAGCCTGACTTGGTACTGGTCCCCCCTTGGGTCGGGGAACCATCCTGCGTATCGTGGATTTTCAGGAGCCAGCCGGCCACTCCCAACCACATACCCCCAAACACAAACCACGGCCATTTTCCCTGGAAAACAAAACTCACCCACCCCGCTTCTGGCTGGCAGATTGCAGAAGCCATTTGGCTCTATCAAACCAGCCCGACTTGGCACTGGTGCCACCTTTCATCTGGGAACCGTCCTGCGTATCGTGGATTTTCAGGAGCCAGCCGGCCACTCCCAGCCACAGGCCCCCGAACACAAAATACGGCCGTTTGCCCTGGCAAACAAAACTCACCCACCCCCCTTCTGGCTGGTAGATTGCAGGAGACACTTGGCTCTATCAAACCAGCCCGACTTGGCACTGGTGCCACTTTCTTCTGGGAACCATCCTGCGTATCGTGGATTTCCAGGAGCCAGCCGGCCACTCCCAGCCGCAGGCCCCCAAACACAAACTACGGCCCTTTTCCCTGGAAGTAAAACTGACCTGCCCATCTTCTGTCTGGCAGATTGCAGGAGCCACTTTCTACAATCTTACCAGTCCGACTTGGCACTGGTGCCACCTTGGGTTGGGAATCATCCTGCATATCGTGGATTTTCAGGAGCCAGCCGGCCACTCCCAACCACAGGCCCCCAAACACAAACCACGGCCATTTTCCCTGGAAAACAAAACTCACCCACCCCGCTTCTGGCTGGCAGATTGCAGAAGCCATTTGGCTCTATCAAACCAGCCCGACTTGGCACTGGTGCCACCTTTCATCTGGGAACCGTCCTGCGTATCGTGGATTTTCAGGAGCCAGCCGGCCACTCCCAGCCACAGGCCCCCGAACACAAAATACGGCCGTTTGCCCTGGCAAACAAAACTCACCCACCCCGCTTCTGGCTGGTAGATTGCAGGAGCCACTTGGCTCAATCAAACCAGCCCGACTTGGCACTGGTGCCACTTTCATCTGGGAACCATCCTGCGTATCGTGGATTTCCAGGAGCCAGCCGGACACTCCCAGCCACAGGCCCCCAAACACAAACTACGGCCCTTTTCCCTGGAAGTAAAACTGACCTGCCCGTCTTTTGGCTGGCAGATTGCAGGAGCCACTTGGCCCTATCAAACCAGCCTGACTTGGTACTGGTCCCCCCTTGGGTCTGGGAACCATTCTGCGTATTGTGGATTTTCAGGAGCCAGCCGGCCACTCCCAGCCACAGGCCCCGAAACACAAACTACGGCCCTTTTCCCTGGAAGTAAAACTGACCTGCCCATCTTCTGGCTGGCAGATTGCAGGAGCCACTTGGTACTATCAAACCAATCCGACGCGGCACAGGTGCCACCGTTCTTCTGGGAACCATCCTGTGTATCGTGGATTTTCAGGAGCCAGCCGGCCACTCCCAGCCACAGGCCCCCAAACAAAAACCAAGGCCCTTTTCCCTGGAAAAAAAACTCAGCTGCCCCGCTTCTGGATGGTAGATTGCAGGAGCCACTTGGTAATATCAAACCCGCCCGACTCGGCACTGGTCCCCCTTTGGGTCTGGGAACCATCCTGCGTATCGTGGATTTTCAGGAGCCAGCCGGCCACTCAGAGCCACAGGCCACCAAACACAAAACACGGCCATTTTCCCTGCCAAACAAAACTCACCTGCCCCGCTTTTGGGTGGCAGATTGCAGGAGCACCTCGGCTCTACCAAACCAGCCGGACTTGGCACTGGTGCCACCATTCATCTGGGAACCATCCTGCGTATGGTGGATTTTCAGGAGCCAGCCGGCCACTCCCAGCCACAGGCCCCCGAACACAAACCAAGGCCCTTTTCCCTGGAAGTAAAACTGACCTGCCCGTCTTTTGGCTGGCAGATTGCAGGAGCCACTTGGTACGATCAAACCAGCCCGACTCGGCACTGGCGTCCCCTTGGGTCTGGGAACCATTCTGCGTATCGTGGATTTTCAGGAGCCAGCCGGCCACTCCCAGCCACAGGCCCCCGAACACAAACCACGGCCCTTTTCCCTGGCAAACAAAACTCACCCGCCCTGCTTCTGGCTGGCAGATTGCAGGAGGCACGGCTCTATCAAACCAGCCCGACTCAGCACTGGTGCCCCCTTGGGTCTGGGAAACATCCTGCGCGGCGTGGATTTTCAGGAGCCAGCTGGCCACTCCCAGTCACAGGCCCCCGAACACAAACCACGGCCCTTTTCCCTGGAAAAAAAAACTCACCCGCCCCGCTTCTGGCTGGCAGATTGCAGGAGCCACTTGGCCCTATCAAACCAGCCTGACTTGGTACTGGTCCCCCCTTGGGTCTGGGAACCATCCTGCGTATCGTGGATTTTAAGGAGCCAGCCGGCCACTCCCAACCACATACCCCCAAACACAAACCACGGCCATTTTGCCTGGAAAACAAAACTCACCCACCCCGCTTCTGGCTGGCAGATTGCAGAAGCCATTTGGCTCTATCAAACCAGCCCGACTTGGCACTGGTGCCACCTTTCATCTGGGAACCGTCCTGCGTATCGTGGATTTTCAGGAGCCAGCCGGCCACTCCCAGCCACAGGCCCCCGAACACAAAATACGGCCGTTTGCCCTGGCAAACAAAACTCACCCACCCCGCTTCTGGGTGGCAGATTGCAGGAGCACCTCGGCTCTACAAACCAGCCGGACTTGGCACTGGTGCCACCATTCATCTGGGAACCATCCTGCGTATCGTGTATTTTCAGGAGCCAGCCGGCCACTCCCAGCCACAGGCCCCCGAACACAAACCAAGGCCCTTTTCCCTGGAAGTAAAACTGACCTGCCCGTCTTTTGGCTGGCAGATTGCAGGAGCCACTTGGTAAGATCAAACCAGCCCGACTCGGCACTGGTGCCCCCTTGGGTCTGGGAACCATCCTGCGTATCGTGGATTTTCAGGAGCCAGCCGGCCACTCCCAGCCACAGGCCCCGAAACACAAACTACGGCCCTTTTCCCTGGAAGTAAAACTGACCTGCCCATCTTCTGGCTGGCAGATTGCAGGAGCCACTTGGTACTATCAAACCTATCCGACGCGGCACAGGTGCCACCGTTCATCTGGGAACCATCCTGCGTATCGTGGATTTTCAGGAGCCAGCCGGCCACTCCCAGCCACAGGCCCCCAAACACAAACCAAGGCCCTTTTCCCTGGAAAAAAAACTCAGCTGCCCCGCTTCTGGATGGTAGATTGCAGGAGCCACTTGGTAATATCAAACCAGCCCGACTCGGCACTGGTCCCCCTTTGGGTCTGGGAACCATCCTGCGTATCGTGGATTTTCAGGAGCCAGCCGGCCACTCCCAGCCACAGGCCCCGAAACACAAACTACGGCCCTTTTCCCTGGAAGTAAAACTGACCTGCCCATCTTCTGGCTGGCAGATTGCAGGAGCCACTTGGTACTATCAAACCAATCCGACGCGGCACAGGTGCCACCGTTCATCTGGGAACCATCCTGCGTATCGTGGATTTTCAGGAGCCAGCCGGCCACTCCCAGCCACAGGTCCCCAAACACAAACTACGGCCCTTTTCCCTGGAAGTAAAACTGACCTGCCCATCTCCTGGCTGGCAGATTGCAGGAGGCACTTGGTACTATCAAAGCAGCCCGACTTTGCACTGGTGCCACCTTTCATCTGGGAACCATCCTGCGTATCGTGGATTTTCAGGAGCCAGCCGGCAACTCCCAGCCACAGGCCCCTGAACACAAGCCACAGCCCTTTTCCCTGGAAAAAAAACTCAGCTCCCCCGCTTCTGGATGGTAGATAGCATGAGCCACTTTCTACAATCTTACCAGTCCGACTTGGCACTGGTGCCACCTTGGGTTGGGAATCATCCTGCATTTCGTGGATTTTCAGGAGCCAGCCGGCCACTCCCAGCCACAGGCCCCCGAACACAAACCACGGCCCTTTTCCCTGGCAAACAAAACTCACCCGCCCTGCTTCTGGCTGGCAGATTGCAGGAGGCACTGCTCTATCAAACCAGCCCGACTCAGCACTGGTGCCCCCTTGGGTCTGGGAATCATCCTGCATATCGTGGATTTTCAGGAGCCATCCGGCCACTCCCAGCCACAGGCCCCCGAACACAAACCACGGCCCTTTTCCCTGGCAAACAAAACTCACCCGCCCTGCTTCTGGCTGGCAGATTGCAGGAGGCACTGCTCTATCAAAGCAGCCCGACTCGGCACTGGTGCCCCCTTGGGTCTGGGAACCATCCTGCGCGGCGTGGATTTTCAGGAGCCAGCTGGCCACTCCCAGTCACAGGCCCCCGAACACAAACCACGGCCCTTTTCCCTGGGAAAAAAAACTCACCCGCCCCGCTTCTGGCTGGCAGATTGCAGGAGGCACTTGGCCCTATCAAACCAGCCTGACTTGGTACTGGTCCCCCCTTGGGTCTGGGAACCATCCTGCGTATCGTGGATTTTCAGGAGCCAGCCGGCCACTCCCAACCACATACCCCCAAACACAAACCACGGCCATTTTCCCTGGAAAACAAAACTCACCCACCCCGCTTCTGGCTGGCAGATTGCAGAAGCCATTTGGCTCTATCAAACCAGCCCGACTTGGCACTGGTGCCACTTTCATCTGGGAACCATCCTGCGTATCGTGGATTTCCAGGAGCCAGCCGGCCACTCCCAGCCACAGGCCCCCAAACACAAACTACGGCCCTTTTCCCTGGAAGTAAAACTGACCTGCCCGTCTTTTGGCTGGCAGATTGCAGGAGCCACTTTCTACAATCTTACCAGTCCGACTTGGCACTGGTGCCACCTTGGGTTGGGAATCATCCTGCATATCTTGGATTTTCAGGAGCCAGCCGGCCACTCCCAGCCACAGGCCCCCGAACACAAACCACGGCCCTTTTCCCTGGCAAACAAAACTCACCCGCCCTACTTCTGGCTGGCAGATTGCAATAGGCACTGCTCTATCAAACCAGCCCGACTCGGCACTGGTGCCCCCTTGGGTCTGGGAATCATCCTGCATATCGTGGATTTTCAGGAGCCAGCCGGCCACTCCCAGCCACAGGCCCCCGAACACAAACCACGGCCCTTTTCCCTGGCAAACAAATCTCACCCGCCCTGCTTCTGGCTGGCAGATTGCAGGAGGCACTGCTCTATCAAACCAGCCCGACTCGGCACTGGTGCCCCCTTGGGTCTGGGAACCATCCTGCGCGGCGTGGATTTTCAGGAGCCAGCTGGCCACTCCCTGTCACAGGCCCCCGAACACAAACCACGGCCCTTTTCCCTGGGAAAAAAAACTCACCCGCCCCGCTTCTGGCTGGCAGATTGCAGGAGGCACTTGGCCCTATCAAACCAGCCTGACTTGGTACTGGTCCCCCCTTGGGTCGGGGAACCATCCTGCGTATCGTGGATTTTCAGGAGCCAGCCGGCCACTCCCAACCACATACCCCCAAACACAAACCACGGCCATTTTCCCTGGAAAACAAAACTCACCCACCCCGCTTCTGGCTGGCAGATTGCAGAAGCCATTTGGCTCTATCAAACCAGCCCGACTTGGCACTGGTGCCACCTTTCATCTGGGAACCGTCCTGCGTATCGTGGATTTTCAGGAGCCAGCCGGCCACTCCCAGCCACAGGCCCCCGAACACAAAATACGGCCGTTTGCCCTGGCAAACAAAACTCACCCACCCCCCTTCTGGCTGGTAGATTGCAGGAGACACTTGGCTCTATCAAACCAGCCCGACTTGGCACTGGTGCCACTTTCTTCTGGGAACCATCCTGCGTATCGTGGATTTCCAGGAGCCAGCCGGCCA
Organism: Zonotrichia albicollis; assembly: GCF_047830755.1. Taxonomy (NCBI): domain Eukaryota; kingdom Metazoa; phylum Chordata; class Aves; order Passeriformes; family Passerellidae; genus Zonotrichia; species Zonotrichia albicollis. The sequence goes on from NC_133859.1 coordinate 1,172,331, forward strand.
CTCCCAGCCGCAGGCCCCCAAACACAAACTACGGCCCTTTTCCCTGGAAGTAAAACTGACCTGCCCATCTTCTGTCTGGCAGATTGCAGGAGCCACTTTCTACAATCTTACCAGTCCGACTTGGCACTGGTGCCACCTTGGGTTGGGAATCATCCTGCATATCGTGGATTTTCAGGAGCCAGCCGGCCACTCCCAACCACAGGCCCCCAAACACAAACCACGGCCATTTTCCCTGGAAAACAAAACTCACCCACCCCGCTTCTGGCTGGCAGATTGCAGAAGCCATTTGGCTCTATCAAACCAGCCCGACTTGGCACTGGTGCCACCTTTCATCTGGGAACCGTCCTGCGTATCGTGGATTTTCAGGAGCCAGCCGGCCACTCCCAGCCACAGGCCCCCGAACACAAAATACGGCCGTTTGCCCTGGCAAACAAAACTCACCCACCCCGCTTCTGGCTGGTAGATTGCAGGAGCCACTTGGCTCAATCAAACCAGCCCGACTTGGCACTGGTGCCACTTTCATCTGGGAACCATCCTGCGTATCGTGGATTTCCAGGAGCCAGCCGGACACTCCCAGCCACAGGCCCCCAAACACAAACTACGGCCCTTTTCCCTGGAAGTAAAACTGACCTGCCCGTCTTTTGGCTGGCAGATTGCAGGAGCCACTTGGCCCTATCAAACCAGCCTGACTTGGTACTGGTCCCCCCTTGGGTCTGGGAACCATTCTGCGTATTGTGGATTTTCAGGAGCCAGCCGGCCACTCCCAGCCACAGGCCCCGAAACACAAACTACGGCCCTTTTCCCTGGAAGTAAAACTGACCTGCCCATCTTCTGGCTGGCAGATTGCAGGAGCCACTTGGTACTATCAAACCAATCCGACGCGGCACAGGTGCCACCGTTCTTCTGGGAACCATCCTGTGTATCGTGGATTTTCAGGAGCCAGCCGGCCACTCCCAGCCACAGGCCCCCAAACAAAAACCAAGGCCCTTTTCCCTGGAAAAAAAACTCAGCTGCCCCGCTTCTGGATGGTAGATTGCAGGAGCCACTTGGTAATATCAAACCCGCCCGACTCGGCACTGGTCCCCCTTTGGGTCTGGGAACCATCCTGCGTATCGTGGATTTTCAGGAGCCAGCCGGCCACTCAGAGCCACAGGCCACCAAACACAAAACACGGCCATTTTCCCTGCCAAACAAAACTCACCTGCCCCGCTTTTGGGTGGCAGATTGCAGGAGCACCTCGGCTCTACCAAACCAGCCGGACTTGGCACTGGTGCCACCATTCATCTGGGAACCATCCTGCGTATGGTGGATTTTCAGGAGCCAGCCGGCCACTCCCAGCCACAGGCCCCCGAACACAAACCAAGGCCCTTTTCCCTGGAAGTAAAACTGACCTGCCCGTCTTTTGGCTGGCAGATTGCAGGAGCCACTTGGTACGATCAAACCAGCCCGACTCGGCACTGGCGTCCCCTTGGGTCTGGGAACCATTCTGCGTATCGTGGATTTTCAGGAGCCAGCCGGCCACTCCCAGCCACAGGCCCCCGAACACAAACCACGGCCCTTTTCCCTGGCAAACAAAACTCACCCGCCCTGCTTCTGGCTGGCAGATTGCAGGAGGCACGGCTCTATCAAACCAGCCCGACTCAGCACTGGTGCCCCCTTGGGTCTGGGAAACATCCTGCGCGGCGTGGATTTTCAGGAGCCAGCTGGCCACTCCCAGTCACAGGCCCCCGAACACAAACCACGGCCCTTTTCCCTGGAAAAAAAAACTCACCCGCCCCGCTTCTGGCTGGCAGATTGCAGGAGCCACTTGGCCCTATCAAACCAGCCTGACTTGGTACTGGTCCCCCCTTGGGTCTGGGAACCATCCTGCGTATCGTGGATTTTAAGGAGCCAGCCGGCCACTCCCAACCACATACCCCCAAACACAAACCACGGCCATTTTGCCTGGAAAACAAAACTCACCCACCCCGCTTCTGGCTGGCAGATTGCAGAAGCCATTTGGCTCTATCAAACCAGCCCGACTTGGCACTGGTGCCACCTTTCATCTGGGAACCGTCCTGCGTATCGTGGATTTTCAGGAGCCAGCCGGCCACTCCCAGCCACAGGCCCCCGAACACAAAATACGGCCGTTTGCCCTGGCAAACAAAACTCACCCACCCCGCTTCTGGGTGGCAGATTGCAGGAGCACCTCGGCTCTACAAACCAGCCGGACTTGGCACTGGTGCCACCATTCATCTGGGAACCATCCTGCGTATCGTGTATTTTCAGGAGCCAGCCGGCCACTCCCAGCCACAGGCCCCCGAACACAAACCAAGGCCCTTTTCCCTGGAAGTAAAACTGACCTGCCCGTCTTTTGGCTGGCAGATTGCAGGAGCCACTTGGTAAGATCAAACCAGCCCGACTCGGCACTGGTGCCCCCTTGGGTCTGGGAACCATCCTGCGTATCGTGGATTTTCAGGAGCCAGCCGGCCACTCCCAGCCACAGGCCCCGAAACACAAACTACGGCCCTTTTCCCTGGAAGTAAAACTGACCTGCCCATCTTCTGGCTGGCAGATTGCAGGAGCCACTTGGTACTATCAAACCTATCCGACGCGGCACAGGTGCCACCGTTCATCTGGGAACCATCCTGCGTATCGTGGATTTTCAGGAGCCAGCCGGCCACTCCCAGCCACAGGCCCCCAAACACAAACCAAGGCCCTTTTCCCTGGAAAAAAAACTCAGCTGCCCCGCTTCTGGATGGTAGATTGCAGGAGCCACTTGGTAATATCAAACCAGCCCGACTCGGCACTGGTCCCCCTTTGGGTCTGGGAACCATCCTGCGTATCGTGGATTTTCAGGAGCCAGCCGGCCACTCCCAGCCACAGGCCCCGAAACACAAACTACGGCCCTTTTCCCTGGAAGTAAAACTGACCTGCCCATCTTCTGGCTGGCAGATTGCAGGAGCCACTTGGTACTATCAAACCAATCCGACGCGGCACAGGTGCCACCGTTCATCTGGGAACCATCCTGCGTATCGTGGATTTTCAGGAGCCAGCCGGCCACTCCCAGCCACAGGTCCCCAAACACAAACTACGGCCCTTTTCCCTGGAAGTAAAACTGACCTGCCCATCTCCTGGCTGGCAGATTGCAGGAGGCACTTGGTACTATCAAAGCAGCCCGACTTTGCACTGGTGCCACCTTTCATCTGGGAACCATCCTGCGTATCGTGGATTTTCAGGAGCCAGCCGGCAACTCCCAGCCACAGGCCCCTGAACACAAGCCACAGCCCTTTTCCCTGGAAAAAAAACTCAGCTCCCCCGCTTCTGGATGGTAGATAGCATGAGCCACTTTCTACAATCTTACCAGTCCGACTTGGCACTGGTGCCACCTTGGGTTGGGAATCATCCTGCATTTCGTGGATTTTCAGGAGCCAGCCGGCCACTCCCAGCCACAGGCCCCCGAACACAAACCACGGCCCTTTTCCCTGGCAAACAAAACTCACCCGCCCTGCTTCTGGCTGGCAGATTGCAGGAGGCACTGCTCTATCAAACCAGCCCGACTCAGCACTGGTGCCCCCTTGGGTCTGGGAATCATCCTGCATATCGTGGATTTTCAGGAGCCATCCGGCCACTCCCAGCCACAGGCCCCCGAACACAAACCACGGCCCTTTTCCCTGGCAAACAAAACTCACCCGCCCTGCTTCTGGCTGGCAGATTGCAGGAGGCACTGCTCTATCAAAGCAGCCCGACTCGGCACTGGTGCCCCCTTGGGTCTGGGAACCATCCTGCGCGGCGTGGATTTTCAGGAGCCAGCTGGCCACTCCCAGTCACAGGCCCCCGAACACAAACCACGGCCCTTTTCCCTGGGAAAAAAAACTCACCCGCCCCGCTTCTGGCTGGCAGATTGCAGGAGGCACTTGGCCCTATCAAACCAGCCTGACTTGGTACTGGTCCCCCCTTGGGTCTGGGAACCATCCTGCGTATCGTGGATTTTCAGGAGCCAGCCGGCCACTCCCAACCACATACCCCCAAACACAAACCACGGCCATTTTCCCTGGAAAACAAAACTCACCCACCCCGCTTCTGGCTGGCAGATTGCAGAAGCCATTTGGCTCTATCAAACCAGCCCGACTTGGCACTGGTGCCACTTTCATCTGGGAACCATCCTGCGTATCGTGGATTTCCAGGAGCCAGCCGGCCACTCCCAGCCACAGGCCCCCAAACACAAACTACGGCCCTTTTCCCTGGAAGTAAAACTGACCTGCCCGTCTTTTGGCTGGCAGATTGCAGGAGCCACTTTCTACAATCTTACCAGTCCGACTTGGCACTGGTGCCACCTTGGGTTGGGAATCATCCTGCATATCTTGGATTTTCAGGAGCCAGCCGGCCACTCCCAGCCACAGGCCCCCGAACACAAACCACGGCCCTTTTCCCTGGCAAACAAAACTCACCCGCCCTACTTCTGGCTGGCAGATTGCAATAGGCACTGCTCTATCAAACCAGCCCGACTCGGCACTGGTGCCCCCTTGGGTCTGGGAATCATCCTGCATATCGTGGATTTTCAGGAGCCAGCCGGCCACTCCCAGCCACAGGCCCCCGAACACAAACCACGGCCCTTTTCCCTGGCAAACAAATCTCACCCGCCCTGCTTCTGGCTGGCAGATTGCAGGAGGCACTGCTCTATCAAACCAGCCCGACTCGGCACTGGTGCCCCCTTGGGTCTGGGAACCATCCTGCGCGGCGTGGATTTTCAGGAGCCAGCTGGCCACTCCCTGTCACAGGCCCCCGAACACAAACCACGGCCCTTTTCCCTTGGAAAAAAAACTCACCCGCCCCGCTTCTGGCTGGCAGATTGCAGGAGGCACTTGGCCCTATCAAACCAGCCTGACTTGGTACTGGTCCCCCCTTGGGTCGGGGAACCATCCTGCGTATCGTGGATTTTCAGGAGCCAGCCGGCCACTCCCAACCACATACCCCCAAACACAAACCACGGCCATTTTCCCTGGAAAACAAAACTCACCCACCCCGCTTCTGGCTGGCAGATTGCAGAAGCCATTTGGCTCTATCAAACCAGCCCGACTTGGCACTGGTGCCACCTTTCATCTGGGAACCGTCCTGCGTATCGTGGATTTTCAGGAGCCAGCCGGCCACTCCCAGCCACAGGCCCCCGAACACAAAATACGGCCGTTTGCCCTGGCAAACAAAACTCACCCACCCCCCTTCTGGCTGGTAGATTGCAGGAGACACTTGGCTCTATCAAACCAGCCCGACTTGGCACTGGTGCCACTTTCTTCTGGGAACCATCCTGCGTATCGTGGATTTCCAGGAGCCAGCCGGCCACTCCCAGCCGCAGGCCCCCAAACACAAACTACGGCCCTTTTCCCTGGAAGTAAAACTGACCTGCCCATCTTCTGTCTGGCAGATTGCAGGAGCCACTTTCTACAATCTTACCAGTCCGACTTGGCACTGGTGCCACCTTGGGTTGGGAATCATCCTGCATATCGTGGATTTTCAGGAGCCAGCCGGCCACTCCCAGCCACAGGCCCCCGAACACAAACCACGGCCCTTTTCCCTGGCAAACAAAACTCACCCGCCCTGCTTCTGACTGGCAGATTGCAATAGGCACTGCTCTATCAAACCAGCCCGACTCGGCACTGGTGCCCCCTTGGGTCTGGGAATCATTCTGCATATCGTGGATTTTCAGGAGCCAGCCGGCCACTCCCAGCCACAGGCCCCCGAACACAAACCACGGCCCTTTTCCCTGGCAAACAAAACTCACCCGCCCTGCTTCTGGCTGGCAGATTGCAGGAGGTACTGCTCTATCAAACCAGCCCGACTCGGCACTGGTGCCCCCTTGGGTCTGGGAACCATCCTGCGCGGCGTGGATTTTCAGGAGCCAGCTGGCCACTCCCAGTCACAGGCCCCCGAACACAAACCACGGCCCTTTTCCCTGGGAAAAAAAACTCACCCGCCCCGCTTCTGGCTGGCAGATTGCAGGAGCCACTTGGCCCTATCAAACCAGCCTGACTTGGTACTGGTCCCCCCTTGGGTCTGGGAACCATCCTGCGTATCGTGGATTTTCAGGAGCCAGCCGGCCCCTCCCAGCCACAGGCCCCCGAACACAAGCCACCGCCCTTTTTCCCTGGCAAACAAAACTCACCCGCCCCGCTTCTGGCTGGCAGATTGCAGGAGCCACTGGCCTCTATCAAACCAGCTCGACTCGGCACTGGTGCCCCCTTGGGACTTGGAACCATCCTGCGCGGCGTGGATTTTCAGGAGCCAGCCGGCCACTCCCAGCCACAGGCCCCCAAACACAAACTACGGCCCTTTTCCCTGGAATTAAAACTGACCTCCCCACCTTCTTGATGGTAGACTGCAGGAGCCACTTGCCTGTATCAAAACAGCCCGACTTGGCACTGGTGCCCCCTTTGGCCTGGGAACCATCCTGCGCGGCCTTGATTTTCAGGAGCCAGCCGGCCACTCCCAGTCACAGGCCAACGAACACAAACCACGGCACATTTCCCTGGGAAAAAAAACTCACCCGCCCCGCTTCTGGCTGGCAGATTGCAGGAGGCACTTGGCCCTATCAAACCAGCCTGACTTGGTACTGGTCCCCCCTTGGGTCTGGGAACCATCCTGCGTATCGTGGATTTTCAGGAGCCAGCCGGCCACTCCCAACCACATACCCCCAAACACAAACCACGGCCATTTTCCCTGGAAAACAAAACTCACCCACCCCGCTTCTGGCTGGCAGATTGCAGAAGCCATTTGGCTCTATCAAACCAGCCCGACTTGGCACTGGTGCCACCTTTCATCTGGGAACCGTCCTGCGTATCGTGGATTTTCAGGAGCCAGCCGGCCACTCCCAGCCACAGGCCCCCGAACACAAATTACGGCCGTTTGCCCTGGCAAACAAAACTCACCCACCCCGCTTCTGGCTGGTAGATTGCAGGAGACACTTGGCTCTATCAAACCAGCCCGACTTGGCACTAGTGCCACTTTCATCTGGGAACCATCCTGCGTATCGTGGATTTCCAGGAGCCAGCCGGCCACTCCCAGCCACAGGCCCCCAAACACAAACTACGGCCCTTTTCCCTGGAAGTAAAACTGACCTGCCCGTCTTTTGGCTGGCAGATTGCAGGAGCCACTTTCTACAATCTTACCAGTCCGACTTGGCACTGGTGCCACCTTGGGTTGTGAATCATCCTGCATATCTTGGATTTTCAGGAGCCAGCCGGCCACTCCCAGCCACAGGCCCCCGAACACAAACCACGGCCCTTTTCCCTGGCAAACAAAACTCACCCGCCCTACTTCTGGCTGGCCGATTGCAATAGGCACTGCTCTATCAAACCAGCCCGACTCGGCACTGGTGCCCCCTTGGGTCTGGGAAACATCCTGCATATCGTGGATTTTCAGGAGCCAGCCGGCCACTCCCAGCCACAGGCCCCCGAACACAAACCACGGCCCTTTTCCCTGGCAAACAAATCTCACCCGCCCTGCTTCTGGCTGGCAGATTGCAGGAGGCACTGCTCTATCAAACCAGCCCGACTCGGCACTGGTGCCCCCTTGGGTCTGGGAACCATCCTGCGCGGCGTGGATTTTCAGGAGCCAGCTGGCCACTCCCAGTCACAGGCCCCCGAACACAAACCACGGCCCTTTTCCCTGGAAAAAAAACTCAGCTCCCCCGCTTCTGGATGGTAGATTGCAGGAGCCACTTGGCCCTATCAAACCAGCCTGACTTGGTACTGGTCCCCCCTTGGGTCTGGGAACCATCCTGCGTATCGTGGATTTTCAGGAGCCAGCCGGCCCCTCCCAGCCACAGGCCCCCGAACACAAGCCACCGCCCTTTTTCCCTGGCAAACAAAACTCACCCGCCCCGCTTCTGGCTGGCAGATTGCAGGAGCCACTGGCCTCTATCAAACCAGCTCGACTCGGCACTGGTGCCCCCTTGGGACTAGGAACCATCCTGCGCGGCGTGGATTTTCAGGAGACAGCCGGCCACTCCCAGCCACAGGCCCCCAAACACAAACTACGGCCCTTTTCCCTGGAAATAAAACTGACCTCCCCACCTTCTTGATGGTAGACTGCAGGAGCCACTTGCCTGTATCAAACCAGCCCGACTTGGCACTGGTGCCCCCTTTGGCCTGGGAACCATCCTGCGTATCGTGGATTTTCAGGAGCCAGCCGACCACTCCCAGCCACAGGCCCCGAAAAAGAAACTATGGCCCATTTCCCTGGAAGTAAAACTGAGCTGCCCATCTTCTGGCTGGCAGATTGCAGGAGCCACTTGGTACTATCAAACCAATCCGACTCGGCACTGGCGCCACCTTTCATCTGGGAACCATCGTGCGTATCGTGGATTTTCAGGAGCCAGCCGGACACTCCCAGCCACAGGCCCCCGAACACAAACCACGGCCCTGTTCCCTGGGAAAAAAAACTCACCCGCCCCGCTTCTGGCTGGCAGATTGCAGGAGCCACTTGGCCCTATCAAACCAGCCCGACTTGGCACTGGTCCCCCCTTGGGTCTGGGAACCATCCTGTGTATCGTGGATTTTCAGGAGCCAGCCCGCCACTCCCAGCCACAGGCCCCCGAACACAAACTACGCCCCATTTCCCTGGAAGTAAAACTTACCTGCCCATCTTCAGGCTGGCAGATTGCAGGAGGCACTTGGTACTATCAAACCAATCCGACTCGGCACTGGTGCCACCTTTCATCTGGGAACCATCCTGCGTATCGTGGATTTTCAGGAGCCAGCCGGACACTCCCAGCCACAGGCCCCGAAACAAAAACTACGGCCCATTTCCCTGGAAGTAAAACTGACCTGCCCATCTTCTGGCTGGCAGATTGCAGGAGGCACTTGGTACTATCAAACCAATCCGACTCGGCACTGGTGCCACCTTTCATCTGGGAACCATCCTGCGTATCGTGGATTTTCAGGAGCCAGCTGGCCACTCCCAGTCACAGGCCTCCGAACACAAACCACGGCACATTTCCCTGGGAAAAAAAACTCAGCTGCCCCGCTTCTGGCTGGCAGATTGCAGGAGCCACTTGGCCCTATCAAACCATCCCGACTTGGTACAGGTCCCCCCTTGGGTCTGGGAACCATCCTGCGTAGCGTGGATTTTCAGGAGCCAGCCGGCCACTTTCACCCACAGGCCCCCATACAAATACCAAGGCCCTTTTCCCTGGAAAAAAAACTCACCCGCCCTGCTTCTGGCTGGCAGATTGCAGGAGGCACTGCTCTATCAAAGCAGCCCGACTCGGCACTGGTGCCCCCTTGGGTCTGGGAACCATCCTGCGCGGCGTGGATTTTCAGGAGCCAGCTGGCCACTCCCAGTCACAGGCCCCCGAACACAAACCACGGCCCTTTTCCCTGGGATAAAAAAACTCACCCGCCCCGCTTCTGGCTGGCAGATTGCAGGAGGCACTTGGCCCTATCAAACCAGCCTGACTTGGTACTGGTCCCCCCTTGGGTCTGGGAACCATCCTGCGTATCGTGGATTTTCAGGAGCCAGCCGGCCACTCCCAACCACATACCCCCAAACACAAACCACGGCCATTTTCCCTGGAAAACAAAACTCACCCACCCCGCTTCTGGCTGGCAGATTGCAGAAGCCATTTGGCTCTATCAAACCAGCCCGACTTGGCACTGGTGCCACCTTTCATCTGGGAACCGTCCTGCGTATCGTGGATTTTCAGGAGCCAGCCGGCCACTCCCAGCCACAGGCCCCCGAACACAAAATACGGCCGTTTGCCCTGGCAAACAAAACTCACCCACCCCGCTTCTGGCTGGTAGATTGCAGGAGCCACTTGGCTCTATCAAACCAGCCCGACTTGGCACTGGTGCCACTTTCATCTGGGAACCATCCTGCGTATCGTGGATTTCCAGGAGCCAGCCGGCCACTCCCAGCCACAGGCCCCCAAACACAAACTACGGCCCTTTTCCCTGGAAGTAAAACTGACCTGCCCGTCTTTTGGCTGGCAGATTGCAGGAGCCACTTTCTACAATCTTACCAGTCCGACTTGGCACTGGTGCCACCTTGGGTTGGGAATCATCCTGCATATCGTGGATTTTCAGGAGCCAGCCGGCCACTCCCAGCCACAGGCCCCCGAACACAAACCACGGCCCTTTTCCCTGGCAAACAAAACTCACCCGCCCTGCTTCTGACTGGCAGATTGCCATAGGCACTGCTCTATCAAACCAGCCCGACTCGGCACTGGTGCCCCCTTGGGTCTGGGAATCATCCTGCATATCGTGGATTTTCAGGAGCCAGCCGGCCACTCCCAGCCACAGGCCTCCGAACACAAACCACGGCCCTTTTCCCTGGCAAACAAAACTCACCCGCCCTGCTTCTGGCTGGCAGATTGCAGGAAGTACTGCTCTATCAAACCAGCCCGACTCGGCACTGGTGCCCCCTTGGGTCTGGGAACCATCCTGCGCGACGTGGATTTTCAGGAGCCAGCTGGCCACTCCCATTCACAGGCCCCCGAACACAAACCACGGCCCTTTTCCCTGGGAAAAAAAACTCACCCGCCCCGCTTCTGGCTGGCAGATTGCAGGAGCCACTTGGCCCTATCAAACCAGCCTGACTTGGTACTGGTCCCCCCTTGGGTCTGGGAACCATCCTGCGTATCGTGGATTTTCAGGAGCCAGCCGGCCACTCCCAACCACATACCCCCAAACACAAACCACGGCCATTTTCCCTGGAAAACAAAACTCACCCACCCCGCTTCTGGCTGGCAGATTGCAGAAGCCATTTGGCTCTATCAAACCAGCCCGACTTGGCACTGGTGCCACCTTTCATCTGGGAACCGTCCTGCGTATCGTGGATTTTCAGGAGCCAGCCGGCCACTCCCAGCCACAGGCCCCCGAACACAAAATACGGCCGTTTGCCCTGGCAAACAAAACTCACCCACCCCGCTTCTGGCTGGTAGATTGCAGGAGACACTTGGCTCTATCAAACCAGCCCGACTTGGTACTGGTGCCCCCTTGGGTCTGGGAACCATCCTGCGTATCGTGGATTTCCAGGAGCCAGCCGGCCACTCCCAGCCACAGGCCCCCAAACACAAACTACGGCCCTTTTCCCTGGAAGTAAAACTGACCTGCCCATCTTCTGGCTGGCAGATTGCAGGAGCCACTTGGTACTATCAAACCTATCCGACGCGGCACAGGTGCCACCGTTCATCTGGGAACCATCCTGCGTATCTTGGATTTTCAGGAGCCAGCCGGCCACTCCCAGCCACAGGCCCCCAAACACAAACCAAGGCCCTTTTCCCTGGAAAAAAAACTCAGCTGCCCCGCTTCTGGATGGTAGATTGCAGGAGCCACTTGGTAATATCAAACCAGCCCGACTCGGCACTGGTCCCCCTTTGGGTCTGGGAACCATCCTGCGTATCGTGGATTTTCAGGAGCCAGCCGGCCACTCAGAGCGACAGGCCCCCAAACACAATCTACGGCTCTTTTCCCCGAATGTAAAACTGACCTGCCCGTCTTTTGGCTGGCAGATTGCAGGAGCCACTTGGTACTATCAAACCAATCCGACTCGGCACTGGTGCCACCGTTCATCTGGGAACCATCCTGCGTATCGTGGATTTTCAGGAGCCAGCCGGCCACTCCCAGCCACAGGTCCCCAAACAAAAACTACGGCCCTTTTCCCTGGAAGTAAAACTGACCTGCCCATCTCCTGGCTGGCAGATTGCAGGAGGCACTTGGTACTATCAAAGCAGCCCGACTTTGCACTGGTGCCACCTTTCATCTGGGAACCATCCTGCATATCGTGGATTTTCAGGAGCCAGCCGGCAACTCCCAGCCACAGGCCCCTGAACACAAGCCACGGCCCTTTTCCCTGGAGAAAAAACTCAGCTCCCCCGCTTCTGGATGGTAGATAGCATGAGCCACATTCTACAATCTTACCAGTCCGACTTGGCACTGGTGCCACCTTGGGTTGGGAATCATCCTGCATATCGTGGATTTTCAGGAGCCAGCCGGCCACTCCCAGCCACAGGCCCCCGAACACAAACCACGGCCCTTTTCCCTGGCAAACAAAACTCACCCGCCCTGCTTCTGGCTGGCAGATTGCAGGAGGCACTGCTCTATCAAACCAGCCCGACTCAGCACTGGTGCCCCCTTGGGTCTGGGAATCATCCTGCATATCGTGGATTTTCAGGAGCCATCCGGCCACTCCCAGCCACAGGCCCCCAAACACAAACCACGGCCCTTTTCCCTGGCAAACAAAACTCACCCGCCCTGCTTCTGGCTGGCAGATTGCAGGAGGCACTGCTCTATCAAACCAGCCCGACTCGGCACTGGTGCCCCCTTGGGTCTGGGAACCATCCTGCGCGGCGTGGATTTTCAGGAGCAAGCTGGCCACTCCCAGTCACAGGCCCCCGAACACAAACCACGGCCCTTTTCCCTGGGAAAAAAAACTCACCCGCCCCGCTTCTGGCTGGCAGTGTGCAGGAGGCACTTGGCCCTATCAAACCAGCCTGACTTGGCACTGGTCCCTCCTTGGGTCTGGGAACCATCCTGCGTATCGTGGATTTTCAGGAGCCAGCCGGCCACTCCCAACCACATACCCCCAAACACAAACCACGGCCATTTTCCCTGGAAAACAAAACTCACCCACCCCGCTTCTGGCTGGCAGATTGCAGAAGCCATTTGGCTCTATCAAACCAGCCCGACTTGGCACTGGTGCCACCTTTCATCTGGGAACCGTCCTGCGTATCGTGGATTTTCAGGAGCCAGCCGGCCACTCCCAGCCACAGGCCCCCGAACACAAAATACGGCCGTTTGCCCTGGCAAACAAAACTCACCCACCCCGCTTCTGGCTGGTAGATTGCAGGAGACACTTGGCTCTATCAAACCAGCCCGACTTGGCACTGGTGCCACTTTCTTCTGGGAACCATCCTGCGTATCGTGGATTTCCAGGAGCCAGCCGGCCACTCCCAGCCACAGGCCCCCAAACACAAACTACGGCCCTTTTCCCTGGAAGTAAAACTGACCTGCCCGTCTTTTGGCTGGCAGATTGCAGGAGCCACTTGGTACTATCCAACCAATCCGACTCGGCACTGGTGCCACCGTTCATCTGGGAACCATTCTGCGTATTGTGGATTTTCAGGAGCCAGCCGGCCACTCCCAGCCACAGGTCCCCAAACACAAACTACGGCCGTTTTCCCTGGAAGTAAAACTGACCTGCCCATCTTCTGGCTGGCAGATTGCAGGAGCCACTTGGTACGATCAAACCAGCCCGACTCGTCACTGGTGCCCACTTGGGTCTGGGAACCATCCTGCGTATCGTGGATTTTCAGGAGCCAGCCGGCCACTCCCAGCCACAGGCCCTGAAACACAAACTACGGCACATTTCCCTGGAAGTAAAACTGACCTGCCCATCTTCTGGCTGGCAGATTGCAGGAGCCACTTGGTACTATCAATCCAATCCGACTCGGCACAGGTGCCACCGTTCATCTGGGAACCATCCTGTGTATCGTGGATTTTCAGGAGCCAGCCGGCCACTCCCAGCCACAGGCCCCCAAACACAAACCAAGGCCCTTTTCCCTGGAAAAAAAACTCAGCTGCCCCGCTTCTGGATGGTAGATTGCAGGAGCCACTTGGCCCTATCAAACCAGCCCGACTCGGCACTGGTCCCCCTTTGGGTCTGGGAACCATCCTGCGTATCGTGGATTTTCAGGAGCCAGCCGGCCACTCAGAGCCACAGGCCACCAAACACAAAACACGGCCATTTTCCCTGGCAAACAAAACTCACCCGCCCCGCTTCTGGCTGGCAGATTGCAGGAGCACCTCGGCTCTATCAAACCAGCCGGACTTGGCACTGGTGCCACCATTCATCTGGGAACCATCCTGCGTATCGTGGATTTTCAGGAGCCAGCCGGCCACTCAGAGCCACAGGCCCCCAAACACAAACGACGGCCCTTTTCCTCGAATGTAAAACTGACCTGCCCGTCTTTTGACTGGCAGATTGCAGGAGCCACTTGGTACTATCAAACCAATCCGACTCGGCACTGGTGCCACCGTTCATCTGGGAACCATCCTGCGTATCGTGGATTTTCAGGAGCCAGCCGGCCACTCCCAGCCACAGGTCCCCAAACAAAAACTACGGCCCTTTTCCCTGGAAGTAAAACTGACCTGCCCATCTTCTGGCTGGCAGATTGCAGGAGGCACTTGGTACTATCAAAGCAGCCCGACTTTGCACTGGTGCCACCTTTCATCTGGGAACCATCCTGCGTATCGTGGATTTTCAGGAGCCAGCCGGCAACTCCCAGCCACAGGCCCCTGAACACAAGCCACGGCCCTTTTCCCTGGAAAAAAAACTCAGCTCCCCCGCTTCTGGATGGTAGATAGCATGAGCCACTTTCTACAATCTTACCAGTCCGACTTGGCACTGGTGCCACCTTGGGTTGGGAATCCTCCTGCATATCGTGGATTTTCAGGAGCCAGCCGGCCACTCCCAGCCACAGGCCCCCGAACACAAACCACGGCCCTGTTCCCTGGCAAACAAAACTCACCCGCCCTGCTTCTGGCTGGCAGATTGCAGGAGGCACTGCTCTATCAAACCAGCCCGACTCAGCACTGGTGCCCCCTTGGGTCTGGGAATCATCCTGCACATTGTGGATTTTCAGGAGCCAGCCGGCCACTCCCAGCCACAGGCCCCCGAACAAAAACCACGGCCCTTTTCCCTGGCAAACAAAACTCACCCGCCCTGCTTCTGGCTGGCAGATTGCAGGAGGCACTGCTCTATCAAACCAGCCCGACTCGGCACTGGTGCCCCCTTGGGTCTGGGAACCATCCTGCGCGGCGTGGATTTTCAGGAGCCAGCTGGCCACTCCCAGTCACAGGCCCCCGAACACAAACCACGGCCCTTTTCCCTGGGAAAAAAAACTCACCCGCCCCGCTTCTGGCTGGCAGATTGCAGGAGCCACTTGCCTCTATCAAACCAGCCCGACTTGGCACTGGTGCCCCCTTTGGTCTGGGAACCATCCTGCGCGGTGTGGATTTTCAGGAGCCAGCCGGCCACTCCCAACCACATACCCCCAAACACAAACCACGGCCATTTTCCCTGGAAAACAAAACTCACCCACCCCGCTTCTGGCTGGCAGATTGCAGAAGCCATTTGGCTCTATCAAACCAGCCCGACTTGGCACTGGTGTCACCTTTCATCTGGGAACCGTCCTGCGTATCGTGGATTTTCAGGAGCCAGCCGGCCACTCCCAGCCACAGGCCCCCGAACACAAACCACGGCCCTTTGCCCTGGCAAACAAAACTCACCCACCCCGCTTCTGGCTGGTAGATTGCAGGAGACACTTGGCTCTATCAAACCAGCCCGACTTGGTACTGGTCCCCCCTTGGGTCTGGGAACCATCCTGCGTATCGTGGATTTCCAGGAGCCAGCCGGCCACTCCCAGCCACAGGCCCCCAAACACAAACTACGGCCCTTTTCCCTGGAAGTAAAACTGACCTGCCCATCTTCTGGCTGGCAGATTGCAGGAGCCACTTGGTACGATCAAACCAGCCCGACTCGTCACTGGTGCCCACTTGGGTCTGGGAACCATCCTGCGTATCGTGGATTTTCAGGAGCCAGCCGGCCACTCCCAGCCACAGGCCCTGAAACACAAACTACGGCACATTTCCCTGGAAGTAAAACTGACCTGCCCATCTTCTGGCTGGCAGATTGCAGGAGCCACTTGGTACTATCAATCCAATCCGACTCGGCACAGGTGCCACCGTTCATCTGGGAACCATCCTGTGTATCGTGGATTTTCAGGAGCCAGCCGGCCACTCCCAGCCACAGGCCCCCAAACACAAACCAAGGCCCTTTTCCCTGGAAAAAAAACTCAGCTGCCCCGCTTCTGGATGGTAGATTGCAGGAGCCACTTGGCCCTATCAAACCAGCCCGACTCGGCACTGGTCCCCCTTTGGGTCTGGGAACCATCCTGCGTATCGTGGATTTTCAGGAGCCAGCCGGCCACTCAGAGCCACAGGCCACCAAACACAAAACACGGCCATTTTCCCTGCCAAACAAAACTCACCCGCCCCGCTTCTGGCTGGCAGATTGCAGGAGCACCTCGGCTCTATCAAACCAGCCGGACTTGGCACTGGTGCCACCATTCATCTGGGAACCATCCTGCGTATCGTGGATTTTCAGGAGCCAGCCGGCCACTCAGAGCCACAGGCCCCCAAACACAAACGACGGCCCTTTTCCTCGAATGTAAAACTGACCTGCCCGTCTTTTGACTGGCAGATTGCAGGAGCCACTTGGTACTATCAAACCAATCCGACTCGGCACTGGTGCCACCGTTCATCTGGGAACCATCCTGCGTATCGTGGATTTTCAGGAGCCAGCCGGCCACTCCCAGCCACAGGTCCCCAAACAAAAACTACGGCCCTTTTCCCTGGAAGTAAAACTGACCTGCCCATCTTCTGGCTGGCAGATTGCAGGAGGCACTTGGTACTATCAAAGCAGCCCGACTTTGCACTGGTGCCACCTTTCATCTGGGAACCATCCTGCGTATCGTGGATTTTCAGGAGCCAGCCGGCAACTCCCAGCCACAGGCCCCTGAACACAAGCCACGGCCCTTTTCCCTGGAAAAAAAACTCAGCTCCCCCGCTTCTGGATGGTAGATAGCATGAGCCACTTTCTACAATCTTACCAGTCCGACTTGGCACTGGTGCCACCTTGGGTTGGGAATCATCCTGCATATCGTGGATTTTCAGGAGCCAGCCGGCCACTCCCAGCCACAGGCCCCCGAACACAAACCACGGCCCTGTTCCCTGGCAAACAAAACTCACCCGCCCTGCTTCTGGCTGGCAGATTGCAGGAGGCACTGCTCTATCAAACCAGCCCGACTCAGCACTGGTGCCCCCTTGGGTCTGGGAATCATCCTGCACATTGTGGATTTTCAGGAGCCAGCCGGCCACTCCCAGCCACAGGCCCCCGAACAAAAACCACGGCCCTTTTCCCTGGCAAACAAAACTCACCCGCCCTGCTTCTGGCTGGCAGATTGCAGGAGGCACTGCTCTATCAAACCAGCCCGACTCGGCACTGGTGCCCCCTTGGGTCTGGGAACCATCCGGCGCGGCGTGGATTTTCAGGAGCCAGCTGGCCACTCCCAGTCACAGGCCCCCGAACACAAACCACGGCCCTTTTCCCTGGGAAAAAAAACTCACCCGCCCCGCTTCTGGCTGGCAGATTGCAGGAGCCACTTGCCTCTATCAAACCAGCCCGACTTGGCACTGGTGCCCCCTTTGGTCTGGGAACCATCCTGCGCGGTGTGGATTTTCAGGAGCCAGCCGGCCACTCCCAACCACATACCCCCAAACACAAACCACGGCCATTTTCCCTGGAAAACAAAACTCACCCACCCCGCTTCTGGCTGGCAGATTGCAGAAGCCATTTGGCTCTATCAAACCAGCCCGACTTGGCACTGGTGTCACCTTTCATCTGGGAACCGTCCTGCGTATCGTGGATTTTCAGGAGCCAGCCGGCCACTCCCAGCCACAGGCCCCCGAACACAAACCACGGCCCTTTGCCCTGGCAAACAAAACTCACCCACCCCGCTTCTGGCTGGTAGATTGCAGGAGCCACTTGGTACTATCAAACCAGCCCGACTTGGCACTGGTGCCACTTTCATCTGGGAACCATCCTGCGTATCGTGGATTTTCAGGAGCCAGCCGGCCACTCCCAGCCACAGGCCCCCAAACACAAACCAAGGCCCTTTTCCCTGGAAGTAACAGTGACCTGCCCATCTTCTGTCTGGCAGATTGCAGGAGCCACTTGGTACTGTCAAACCAATCCGACTCGGCACTGGTGCCCCCTTGGGTCTGGGAACCATCCTGCGCGGCGTGGATTTTCAGGAGCCAGCTGGCCACTCCCAGTCACAGGCCCCCGAACACAAACCACGGCCCTTTTCCCTGGGAAAAAAAACTCACCCGCCCCGCTTCTGGCTGGCAGATTGCAGGAGCCACTTGCCTCTATCAAACCAGCCCGACTTGGCACTGGTGCCCCCTTTGGTCTGGGAACCATCCTGCGCGGTGTGGATTTTCAGGAGCCAGCCGGCCACTCCCAACCACATACCCCCAAACACAAACCACGGCCATTTTCCCTGGAAAACAAAACTCACCCACCCCGCTTCTGGCTGGCAGATTGCAGAAGCCATTTGGCTCTATCAAACCAGCCCGACTTGGCACTGGTGCCACCTTTCATCTGGGAACCGTCCTGCGTATCGTGGATTTTCAGGAGCCAGCCGGCCACTCCCAGCCACAGGCCCCCGAACACAAAATACGGCCGTTTGCCCTGGAAAAAAAACTCACCCACCCCGCTTCTGGCTGGTAGATTGCAGGAGACACTTGGCTCTATCAAACCAGCCCGACTTGGCACTGGTGCCACTTTCATCCGAGAACCATCCTGCGTATCGTGGATTTCCAGGAGCCAGCCGGCCACTCCCAGCCACAGGCCCCCAAACACAAAACACGGCCATTTTCCCTGCCAAACAAAACTCACCCACCCCGCTTCTGGCTGGCAGATTGCAGGAGCACCTCGGCTCTACCAAACCAGCCGGACTTGGCACTGGTGCCACCATTCATCTGGGAACCATCCTGCGTATCGTGGATTTTCAGGAGCCAGCCGGCCACTCCCAGCCACAGGCCCCCAAACATAAACTACGTCCCTTTTCCCTGGAAGTAAAACTGACCTGCCCGTCTTTTGGCTGGCAGATTGCAGGAGCCACTTGGTACTATCAAACCAATCCGACTCGGCACTGGTGCCACCGTTCATCTGGGAACCATCCTGCGTATCGTGGATTTTCAGGAGCCAGCCGGCCACTCCCAGCCACAGGCCCCCGAACACAAACCAAGGCCCTTTTCCCTGGAAGTAAAACTGACCTGCCCGTCTTTTGGCTGGCAGATTGCAGGAGCCACTTGGTACGATCAAACCAGCCCGACTCAGCACTGGTGCCCCCTTGGGTCTGGGAACCGTCCTGCGTATTGTGGATTTTCTGAGCCAGCCGGCCACTCCCAGCCACAGGCCCCCAAACACAAGCCACCGCCCTTTTTCCCTGGCAAAAAAAACTCACCCGCCCCGCTTCTGGCTGGCAGATTGCAGGAGCCACTTGCCTCTATCAAACCAGCTCCACTCGGCACTGGTGCCCCCTTGGGTCTAGGAACCATCCAGCGCGGCGTGGATTTTCAGGAGCCAGCCGGCCACTCCCAGCCACAGGCCCCCAAACACAAACTACGGCCCTTTTCCCTGGAAGTAAAACTGACCTCGCCACCTTCTTGATGGTAGACTGCAGGAGCCACTTTGTACTATCATACCAGTCCGACTCGGCACTTGTGCCACCTTTCATATGGGAACTATCCTGCGTATCATGGATTTTCAGGAGCCAGCTGGCCACTCCCAGCCACAGGCCCCCAAACACAAGCCACCGCCCTTTTTCCCTGGCAAACAAAACACACCCGCCCCGCTTCTGGCTGGCAGATTGCAGGAGCCACTTGCCTCTATCAAACCAGCCCGACTCGGCACTGCTCCCAACTTTCATCTGGGAACCATCCTGCGTATCGTGGATTTTCAGGAGCCAGCCGGCCACTCCCAGCCACAGGCCCCCGAACAAAAGCCACGGCCCTTTTTCCCTGGCAAAAAAAACTCACCCGCCCTGCTTCTGGCTGGCAGATTGCAGGAGCCACTTGGCTCTATCAAAGCAACCTGACTTGGCACTGGTGCCCCCTTTGGTCTGGGAACCATCCTGCGCTGCGAGGATTTTCAGGAGCCAGCCGGCCACTCCCAGCCACAGGCCCCCAAACACCAACTACGGCCCTTTTCCCTGGCAAACAAAACTCAGCTGCCCCGCTTCTGGCTGGCAGATTGCAGGAGCCACTGGCCTCTATCAAACCAGCCCGACTTGGCACTGGTGCTCCCTTTGGTCTGGGAACCATCCTGCGTATCGTGGATTTTCAGGAGCCAGCGGGCCACTCCCAGCCACAGGCCCCCGAACACAAACCACGGCCCTTTTCCCTGGCAAACAATACTCACCCGCCCTGCTTCTGGCTGGCAGATTGCAGGAGCCACTTGCCTCTATCAAACCAGCCCGACTTGGCACTGGTGCCCCCTTGGGTCTGGGAACCGTCCTGCGTATTGTGGATTTTCTGAGCCAGCCGGCCACTCCCAGCCACAGGCCCCCAAACACAAGCCACCGCCCTTTTTCCCTGGCAAAAAAAACTCACCCGCCCCGCTTCTGGCTGGCAGATTGCAGGAGCCACTTGCCTCTATCAAACCAGCTCCACTCGGCACTGGTGCCCCCTTGGGTCTAGGAACCATCCAGCGCGGCGTGGATTTTCAGGAGCCAGCCGGCCACTCCCAGCCACAGGCCCCCAAACACAAACTACGGCCCTTTTCCCTGGAAGTAAAACTGACCTCGCCACCTTCTTGATGGTAGACTGCAGGAGCCACTTTGTACTATCATACCAGTCCGACTCGGCACTTGTGCCACCTTTCATATGGGAACTATCCTGCGTATCATGGATTTTCAGGAGCCAGCTGGCCACTCCCAGCCACAGGCCCCCAAACACAAGCCACCGCCCTTTTTCCCTGGCAAACAAAACCCACCCGCCCCGCTTCTGGCTGGCAGATTGCAGGAGCCACTTGCCTCTATCAAACCAGCCCGACTCGGCACTGCTCCCAACTTTCATCTGGGAACCATCCTGCGTATCGTGGATTTTCAGGAGCCAGCCGGCCACTCCCAGCCACAGGCCCCCGAACAAAAGCCACGGCCCTTTTTCCCTGGCAAAAAAAACTCACCCGCCCTGCTTCTGGCTGGCAGATTGCAGGAGCCACTTGGCTCTATCAAAGCAACCTGACTTGGCACTGGTGCCCCCTTTGGTCTGGGAACCATCCTGCGCTGCGAGGATTTTCAGGAGCCAGCCGGCCACTCCCAGCCACAGGCCCCCAAACACCAACTACGGCCCTTTTCCCTGGCAAACAAAACTCAGCTGCCCCGCTTCTGGCTGGCAGATTGCAGGAGCCACTGGCCTCTATCAAACCAGCCCGACTTGGCACTGGTGCTCCCTTTGGTCTGGGAACCATCCTGCGCGGCGTGGATTTTCAGGAGCCAGCCGGCCACTCCCAGCCACAGGCCCCCGAACACAAACCACGGCCCTTTTCCCTGGCAAACAAAACTCACCCGCCCTGCTTCTGGCTGGCAGATTGCAGGAGCCACTTGTCTCTATCAAATCAGCCCGACTCGGCACTGCTCCCAACTTTCATCTGGGAACCATCCTGCGTATTGTGGATTTTCAGGAGCCAGCCGGCCACTCCCAGCCACAGGCCCCCAAACACCAACTACGGCCCTTTTTCCTGGAAGTAAAAATGACCTGCCCATCTTCTGGCTGGCGGATTGCAGGAGCCACTTGGCTCTATCAAACCAGC
This sequence comes from Zonotrichia albicollis, assembly GCF_047830755.1. Lineage (NCBI taxonomy): Eukaryota > Metazoa > Chordata > Aves > Passeriformes > Passerellidae > Zonotrichia > Zonotrichia albicollis. Next base: position 1,193,745 of record NC_133859.1, read on the forward strand.
CCGACTCGGCACTTGTGCCACCTTTCATCTGGGAACCATCCTGCGTATCGTGGATTTTCAGGAGCCAGCTGGCCACTCCCAGCCACAGGCCCCCGAACACAAACTACGGCCCTTTTCCCTGGAAGTAAAACTGACCTGCCCATCTTCTGGCTTGCAGATTGCAGGAGCCACTTGGCTCTATCAAACCAGCCCGACTCGGCACTGCTCCCAACTTTCATCTGGGAACCATCCTGCGTATCGTGGATTTTCAGGAGCCAGCCGGCCACTCCCAGCCACAGGCCCCCGAACAAAAGCCACGGCCCTTTTTCCCTGGCAAAAAAAACTCACCTGCCCCGCTTCTTGCTGGCAGATTGCAGGAGCCACATAGCTCTATCAAAGCAACCTGACTTGGCACTGGTGCACCCATTGGTTTGGTAACCATCCTGCGCGGCGCGGATTTTCAGGAGCCAGCCGGCCACTCCCAGCCACAGGCCCCCGAACACAAGCCACGGCCCATTTCCCTGGCAAACAAAACTCACCCGCACCGCTGCTGGCTGGCAGATTGCAGGAGCCACTTGCCTCTATCAAACCAGCCCGACTTGGCACTGGTGCCCCCTTTGGTCTGGGAACCATCCTGCGCAGTGTGGATTTTCAGGAGCCAGCCGGCCACTCCCAGCCACAGGCCCCCGAACACAAACCACAGCCCTTTTCCCTGGCAAACAAAACTCACCCGCCCCGCTTCTGGCTGTCAGATTGCAGGAGCCACTGGCCTCTATCAAACCAGCTCGACTCGGCACTGGTGCCCACTTGGGTCTGGGAACCATCCTGCGCGGCGTGGATTTTCAGGAGCCAGCCGGCCACTCCCAGCCACAGGCCCCAAAACACAAACTACGGCCCTTTTCCCTGGAAGTAAAACTGACCTCCCCACCCTCTTGATGGTAGACTGCAGGAGCCACTTGCCTGTATCAAACCAGCCCGACTTGGCACTGGTGCCCCCTTTGGTCTGGGAACCATCCTGCGCGGTGTGGATTTTCAGGAGCCAGCCGGCCACTCCCAGCCACAGGCCCCCGAACACAAACCACGGCCCTTTTCCCTGGCAAACAAAACTCACCCGCCCTGCTTCTGGCTGGCAGACTGCAGGAGCCACTTGCCTCTATCAAACCAGCCCGACTTGGCACTGGTGCCCCCTTTGGTCCGGGAACCATCCTGCGCGGCGTGGATTTTCAGGAGCCAGCCGGCCACTCCCAGCCACAGGCCCCCAAACACAAACTACGGCCCTTTTCCCTGGAAGTAAAAATGACCTGCCCATCTTCTGGCTGGCAGATTGCAGGAGGCACTTGGTACTATCAAACCAATCCGACTCGGCACTGGTGCCACCTTTCATCTGGGAACCATCCTGCGTATCGTGGATTTTCAGGAGCCTGCCGGACACTCCCAGCCACAGGCCCCCAAACACAAACTACGGCCCTTTTCCCTGGAAGTAAAACTGACCTGCCCATCTTCTGGCTTGCAGATTGCAGGAGCCACTTGGTACTATCAAACCAGCCCGACTCGGCACTGCTTCCAACTTTCATCTTGGATCCATCCTGCGTATTGTGGATTTTCAGGAGCCAGCTGGCCACTCCCAGTCACAGGCCTCCGAACACAAACCACGGCACATTTCCCTGGGAAAAAAAACTGACCCGCCCCGCTTCTGGCTGGCAGATTGCAGGAGCCACTTGGCCCTATCAAACCAGCCCGACTTGGTACAGGTCCCCCCTTGGGTCTGGGAACCATCCTGCGTAGCGTGGATTTTCAGGAGCCAGCCGGCCACTCCCAGCCACAGGCCCCCAAACACATTCCACAGCCCGTTTCCCGGGAAAAAAAAATCAGCTGCCCCGCTTCTCGCTGGCAGATTGCAGGAGCCACTTGCCTCTATCAAACCAGCCTGAATTGGCACTGGTGCCCACTTGGGTCTGGGAACCGTCCTGCGTATCGTGGATTTTCAGGAGCCAGCCGGCCACTTCCAGCCACAGGCCCCCGAACAAAAGCCACGGCCCATTTTCCCTGGCAAAAAAAACTCACCCGCCCTGCTTCTGGCTGGCAGATTGCAGGAGCCACTTGTCTCTATCAAACCAGCCCTACTCGGCACTGCTCCCACCTTTCATCTGGGAACCATCCTGCGTATCGTGGATTTTCAGGCGCCTGCCTGCCACTCCCAGCCACAGGCCCCCGAACACAAACCACGGCCCTTTTCCCTGGCAAACAAAACTCACCCGCCCCGCTTCTGGCTGGCAGATTGCAGGAGCCACTTGCCTCTATCAAACCAGCTCGACTCGGCACTGGTGCCCCCTTGGGTCTGGGAACCATCCAGCGCGGCGTGGATTTTCAGGAGCCAGCCGGCCACTCCCAGCCACAGGCCCCCAAACACAAACTACGGCCCTTTTCCCTGGAAGTAAAACTGACCTCCCCACCTTCTTGATGGTAGACTGCAGGAGCCACTTTTTACTATCATACCAGTCCAACTCGGCACTTGTGCCACCTTTCATCTGGGAACCATCCTGCGTATCGTGGATTTTCAGGAGCCAGCTGGCCACTCCCAGCCACAGGCCCCCGAACACAAACTACGGCCCTTTTCCCTGGAAGTAAAAATGACCTGCCCATCTTCTGGCTGGCGGATTGCAGGAGCCACTTGGCTCTATCAAACCAGCCCGACTCGGCACTTGTGCCACCTTTCATCTGGGAACCATCCTGCGTATCGTGGATTTTCAGGAGCCAGCTGGCCACTCCCAGCCACAGGCCCCCGAACACAAACTACGGCCCTTTTCCCTGGAAGTAAAACTGACCTGCCCATCTTCTGGCTTGCAGATTGCAGGAGCCACTTGGCTCTATCAAACCAGCCCGACTCGGCACTGCTCCCAACTTTCATCTGGGAACCATCCTGCGTATCGTGGATTTTCAGGAGCCAGCCGGCCACTCCCAGCCACAGGCCCCCGAACAAAAGCCACGGCCCTTTTTCCCTGGCAAAAAAAACTCACCTGCCCCGCTTCTTGCTGGCAGATTGCAGGAGCCACATAGCTCTATCAAAGCAACCTGACTTGGCACTGGTGCACCCATTGGTTTGGTAACCATCCTGCGCGGCGCGGATTTTCAGGAGCCAGCCGGCCACTCCCAGCCACAGGCCCCCGAACACAAGCCACGGCCCATTTCCCTGGCAAACAAAACTCACCCGCACCGCTGCTGGCTGGCAGATTGCAGGAGCCACTTGCCTCTATCAAACCAGCCCGACTTGGCACTGGTGCCCCCTTTGGTCTGGGAACCATCCTGCGCAGTGTGGATTTTCAGGAGCCAGCCGGCCACTCCCAGCCACAGGCCCCCGAACACAAACCACAGCCCTTTTCCCTGGCAAACAAAACTCACCCGCCCCGCTTCTGGCTGGCAGATTGCAGGAGCCACTGGCCTCTATCAAACCAGCTCGACTCGGCACTGGTGCCCACTTGGGTCTGGGAACCATCCTGCGCGGCGTGGATTTTCAGGAGCCAGCCGGCCACTCCCAGCCACAGGCCCCAAAACACAAACTACGGCCCTTTTCCCTGGAAGTAAAACTGACCTCCCCACCCTCTTGATGGTAGACTGCAGGAGCCACTTGCCTGTATCAAACCAGCCCGACTTGGCACTGGTGCCCCCTTTGGTCTGGGAACCATCCTGCGCGGTGTGGATTTTCAGGAGCCAGCCGGCCACTCCCAGCCACAGGCCCCCGAACACAAACCACGGCCCTTTTCCCTGGCAAACAAAACTCACCCGCCCTGCTTCTGGCTGGCAGACTGCAGGAGCCACTTGCCTCTATCAAACCAGCCCGACTTGGCACTGGTGCCCCCTTTGGTCCGGGAACCATCCTGCGCGGCGTGGATTTTCAGGAGCCAGCCGGCCACTCCCAGCCACAGGCCCCCAAACACAAACTACGGCCCTTTTCCCTGGAAGTAAAACTGACCTGCCCATCTTCTGGCTGGCAGATTGCAGGAGGCACTTGGTACTATCAAACCAATCCGACTCGGCACTGGTGCCACCTTTCATCTGGGAACCATCCTGCGTATCGTGGATTTTCAGGAGCCTGCCGGACACTCCCAGCCACAGGCCCCCAAACACAAACTACGGCCCTTTTCCCTGGAAGTAAAACTGACCTGCCCATCTTCTGGCTTGCAGATTGCAGGAGCCACTTGGTACTATCAAACCAGCCCGACTCGGCACTGCTTCCAACTTTCATCTTGGATCCATCCTGCGTATTGTGGATTTTCAGGAGCCAGCTGGCCACTCCCAGTCACAGGCCTCCGAACACAAACCACGGCACATTTCCCTGGGAAAAAAAACTGACCCGCCCCGCTTCTGGCTGGCAGATTGCAGGAGCCACTTGGCCCTATCAAACCAGCCCGACTTGGTACAGGTCCCCCCTTGGGTCTGGGAACCATCCTGCGTAGCGTGGATTTTCAGGAGCCAGCCGGCCACTCCCAGCCACAGGCCCCCAAACACATTCCACAGCCCGTTTCCCGGGAAAAAAAAATCAGCTGCCCCGCTTCTCGCTGGCAGATTGCAGGAGCCACTTGCCTCTATCAAACCAGCCTGAATTGGCACTGGTGCCCACTTGGGTCTGGGAACCGTCCTGCGTATCGTGGATTTTCAGGAGCCAGCCGGCCACTTCCAGCCACAGGCCCCCGAACAAAAGCCACGGCCCATTTTCCCTGGCAAAAAAAACTCACCCGCCCTGCTTCTGGCTGGCAGATTGCAGGAGCCACTTGTCTCTATCAAACCAGCCCTACTCGGCACTGCTCCCACCTTTCATCTGGGAACCATCCTGCGTATCGTGGATTTTCAGGCGCCTGCCTGCCACTCCCAGCCACAGGCCCCCGAACACAAACCACGGCCCTTTTCCCTGGCAAACAAAACTCACCCGCCCCGCTTCTGGCTGGCAGATTGCAGGAGCCACTTGCCTCTATCAAACCAGCTCGACTCGGCACTGGTGCCCCCTTGGGTCTGGGAACCATCCAGCGCGGCGTGGATTTTCAGGAGCCAGCCGGCCACTCCCAGCCACAGGCCCCCAAACACAAACTACGGCCCTTTTCCCTGGAAGTAAAACTGACCTCCCCACCTTCTTGATGGTAGACTGCAGGAGCCACTTTTTACTATCATACCAGTCCAACTCGGCACTTGTGCCACCTTTCATCTGGGAACCATCCTGCGTATCGTGGATTTTCAGGAGCCAGCTGGCCACTCCCAGCCACAGGCCCCCGAACACAAACTACGGCCCTTTTCCCTGGAAGTAAAACTGACCTGCCCATCTTCTGGCTTGCAGATTGCAGGAGCCACTTGGCTCTATCAAACCAGCCCGACTCGGCACTGCTCCCAACTTTCATCTGGGAACCATCCTGCGTATCGTGGATTTTCAGGAGCCAGCCGGCCACTCCCAGCCACAGGCCCCCGAACAAAAGCCACGGCCCTTTTTCCCTGGCAAAAAAAACTCACCTGCCCCGCTTCTGGCTGGCAGATTGCAGGAGCCACTTGGCTCTATCAAAGCAACCTGACTTGGCACTGGTGCACCCATTGGTTTGGTAACCATCCTGCGCGGCGCGGATTTTCAGGAGCCAGCCGGCCACTCCCAGCCACAGGCCCCCGAACACAAGCCACGGCCCATTTCCCTGGCAAACAAAACTCACCCGCACCGCTGCTGGCTGGCAGATTGCAGGAGCCACTTGCCTCTATCAAACCAGCCCGACTTGGCACTGGTGCCCCCTTTGGTCTGGGAACCATCCTGCGCAGTGTGGATTTTCAGGAGCCAGCCGGCCACTCCCAGCCACAGGCCCCCGAACACAAACCACGGCCCTTTTCCCTGGCAAACAAAACTCACCCGCCCCGCTTCTGGCTGGCAGACTGCAGGAGCCACTTGCCTCTATCAAACCAGCCCGACTCGGCACTGGTGCCCCCTTTGGTCCGGGAACCATCCTGACCGGCGTGGATTTTCAGGAGCCAGCCGGCCACTCCCAGCCACAGGCCCCCAAACACAAACTACGGCCCTTTTCCCTGGAAGTAAAAATGACCTGCCAATCTTCTGGCTGGCGGATTGCAGGAGCCACTTGGCTCTATCAAATCAGCCCGACTCGGCACTGCTCCCAACTTTCATCTGGGAACCATCCTGCGTATTGTGGATTTTCAGAGCCAGCCGGCCACTCCCAGCCACAGGCCCCCGAACACAAACTACGGCCCTTTTCCCTGGAAGTAAAACTGACCTGCCCAACTTCTGGCTGGCAGATTGCAGGAGCCACTTGGCTCTATCAAACCAGCCCGACTCGGCACTGCTCCCAACTTTCATCTGGGAACCATCCTGCGTATCGTGGATTTTCAGGAGCCAGCCGGCCACTCCCAGCCACAGGCCCCCGAACAAAAGCCACGGCCCTTTTTCCCTGGCAAAAAAAACTCACCTGCCCCGCTTCTTGCTGGCAGATTGCAGGAGCCACTTGGCTCTATCAAAGCAACCTGACTTGGCACTGGTGCACCCATTGGTTTGGTAACCATCCTGCGCGGCGCGGATTTTCAGGAGCCAGCCGGCCACTCCCAGCCACAGGCCCCCGAACACAAGCCACGGCCCATTTCCCTGGCAAACAAAACTCACCCGCACCGCTGCTGGCTGGCAGATTGCAGGAGCCACGTGCCTCTATCAAACCAGCCCGACTTGGCACTGGTGCCCCCTTTGGTCTGGGAACCATCCTGCGCAGTGTGGATTTTCAGGAGCCAGCCGGCCACTCCCAGCCACAGGCCCCCGAACACAAACCACGGCCCTTTTCCCTGGCAAACAAAACTCACCCGCCCTGCTTCTGGCTGGCAGACTGCAGGAGCCACTTGCCTCTATCAAACCAGCCCGACTTGGCACTGGTGCCCCCTTTGGTCCGGGAACCATCCTGTCCGGCGTGGATTTTCAGGAGCCAGCCGGCCACTCCCAGCCACAGGCCCCCAAACACAAACTACGGCCCTTTTCCCTGGAAGTAAAAATGACCTGCCCATCTTCTGGCTGGCGGATTGCAGGAGCCACTTGGCTCTATCAAATCAGCCCGACTCGGCACTGCTCCAAACTTTCATCTGGGAACCATCCTGCGTATTGTGGATTTTCAGAGCCAGCCGGCCACTCCCAGCCACAGGCCCCCAAACACATTCCACAGCCCGTTTCCCGGGAAAAAAAAATCAGCTGCCCCGCTTCTCGCTGGCAGATTGCAGGAGCCACTTGCCTCTATCAAACCAGCCCGACTTGGCACTGGTGCCCCCTTGGGTCTGGGAACTATCCTGCGTATCGTGGATTTTCAGGAGCCAGCCAGCCACTCCCAGCCACAGGCCCCCGAACACAAGCCACCGCCCTTTTTCCCTGGCAAACAAAACTCACCCGCCCCGCTTCTGGCTGGCAGATTGCAGGAGTCACTTGCCTCTATCAAACCAGCCCCACTCGGCACTTGTGCCACCTTTCATCTGGGAATCATCCTGCGTATCGTGGATTTTCAGGAGCCAGCCGGCCCCTCCCAGCCACAGGCCCCCGAACACAAGCCACCGCCCTTTTTCCCTGGCAAACAAAACTCACCCGCCCCGCTTCTGGCTGGCAGAATGCAGGAGCCACTCGCCTCTATCAAACCAGCCCTACTCGGCACTGCTCCCACCTTTCATCTGGGAACCATCCTGCGTATCGTGGATTTTCAGGAGCCTGCCTGCCACTCCCAGCCACAGGCCCCCGAACACAAACCACAGCCCTTTTCCCTGGCAAACGAAACTCACCCGCCCCGCTTCTGGCTGGCAGATTGCAGGAGCCACTGGCCTCTATCAAACCAGCTCGACTCGGCACTGGTGCCCACTTGGGTCTGGGAACCATCCTGCGCGGCGTGGATTTTCAGGAGCCAGCCGGCCACTCCCAGCCACAGGCCCCAAAACACAAACTACGGCCCTTTTCCCTGGAAGTAAAACTGACCTCCCCACCTTCTTGATGGTAGACTGCAGGAGCCACTTGCCTGTATCAAACCAGCCCGACTTGGCACTGGTGCCCCCTTTGGTCTGGGAACCATCCTGCGCGGTGTGGATTTTCAGGAGCCAGCCGGCCACTCCCAGCCACAGGCCCCCGAACAAAAACCACGGCCCTTTTCCCTGGCAAACAAAACTCACCCGCCCTGCTTCTGGCTGGCAGACTGCAGGAGCCACTTGCCTCTATCAAACCAGCCCGACTTGGCACTGGTGCCCCCTTTGGTCCGGGAACCATCCTGCGCGGCGTGGATTTTCAGGAGCCAGCCGGCCACTCCCAGCCACAGGCCCCCAAACACAAACTACGGCCCTTTTCCCTGGAAGTAAAACTGACCTGCCCATCTTCTGGCTGGCAGATTGCAGGAGGCACATGGAACTATCAAACCAATCCGATTCGGCACTGGTGCCACCTTTCATCTGGGAACCATCCTGCGTATCGTGGATTTTCAGGAGCCTGCCGGACACTCCCAGCCACAGGCCCCCAAACACAAACTACGGCCCTTTTCCCTGGAAGTAAAACTGACCTGCCCATCTTCTGGCTTGCAGATTGCAGGAGCCACTTGGTACTATCAAACCAGCCCGACTCGGCACTGCTTCCAACTTTCATCTTGGATCCATCCTGCGTATTGTGGATTTTCAGGAGCCAGCTGGCCAATCCCAGTCACAGGCCTCCGAACACAAACCACGGCACATTTCCTTTGGAAAAAAAACTGACCCGCCCCGCTTCTGGCTGGCAGATTGCAGGAGCCACTTGGCCCTATCAAACCAGCCCGACTTGGTACAGGTCCCCCCTTGGGTCTGGGAACCATCCTGCGTAGCGTGGATTTTCAGGAGCCAGCCGGCCACTCCCAGCCACAGGCCCCCAAACACATTCCACGGCCCTTTTCCCTGGAAAAAAAACTCAGCTCCCCCGCTTCTCGCTGGCAGATTGCAGGAGCCACTTGCCTCTATCAAACCAGCCTGACTTGGCACTGGTGCCCACTTGGGTCTGGGAACTATCCTGCGTATCGTGGATTTTCAGGAGCCAGCCAGCCACTCCCAGCCACAGGCCCCCGAACACAAGCCACGGCCCTTTTCCCTGGCAAACAAAACTCACCCGCACCGCTGCTGGCTGGCAGATTGCAGGAGCCACTTGCCTCTATCAAACCAGCCCGACTTGGCACTGGTGCCCCCTTTGGTCTGGGAACCATCCTGCGCGGTGTGGATTTTCAGGAGCCAGCCGGCCACTCCCAGCCACAGGCCCCCGAACACAAACCACGGCCCTTTTCCCTGGCAAACAAAACTCACCCGCCCTGCTTCTGGCTGGCAGACTGCAGGAGCCACTTGCCTCTATCAAACCAGCCCGACTTGGCACTGGTGCCCTCTTTGGTCCGGGAACCATCCTGCGCGGCGTGGATTTTCAGGAGCCAGCCGGCCACTCCCAGCCACAGGCCCCCAAACACAAACTACGGCCCTTTTCCCTGGAAGTAAAAATGACCTGCCCATCTTCTGGCTGGCGGATTGCAGGAGCCACTTGGCTCTATCAAATCAGCCCGACTCGGCACTGCTCAAAACTTTCATCTGGGAACCATCCTGCGTATTGTGGATTTTCAGAGCCAGCCGGCCACTCCCAGCCACAGGCCCCCAAACACATTCCACAGCCCGTTTCCCGGGAAAAAAAAATCAGCTGCCCCGCTTCTCGCTGGCAGATTGCAGGAGCCACTTGCCTCTATCAAACCAGCCCGACTTGGCACTGGTGCCCCCTTGGGTCTGGGAACTATCCTGCGTATCGTGGATTTTCAGGAGCCAGCCAGCCACTCCCAGCCACAGGCCCCCAAACACAAGCCACCGCCCTTTTTCCCTGGCAAACAAAACTCACCCGCCCCGCTTCTGGCTGGCAGATTGCAGGAGCCACTTGCCTCTATCAAACCAGCCCCACTCGGCACTTGTGCCACCTTTCATCTGGGAATCATCCTGCGTATCGTGGATTTTCAGGAGCCAGCCGGCCCCTCCCAGCCACAGGCCCCCGAACACAAGCCACCGCCCTTTTTCCCTGGCAAACAAAACTCACCCGCCCCGCTTCTGGCTGGCAGAATGCAGGAGCCACTCGCCTCTATCAAACCAGCCCTACTCGGCACTGCTCCCACCTTTCATCTGGGAACCATCCTGCGTATCGTGGATTTTCAGGAGCCTGCCTGCCACTCCCAGCCACAGGCCCCCGAACACAAACCACAGCCCTTTTCCCTGGCAAACAAAACTCACCCGCCCCGCTTCTGGCTGGCAGATTGCAGGAGCCACTGGCCTCTATCAAACCAGCTCGACTCGGCACTGGTGCCCACTTGGGTCTGGGAACCATCCTGCGCGGCGTGGATTTTCAGGAGCCAGCCGGCCACTCCCAGCCACAGGCCCCAAAACACAAACTACGGCCCTTTTCCCTGGAAGTAAAACTGACCTCCCCACCTTCTTGATGGTAGACTGCCGGAGCCACTTGCCTGTATCAAACCAGCCCAACTTGGCACTGGTGCCCCCTTTGGTCTGGGAACCATCCTGCGCGGTGTGGATTTTCAGGAGCCAGCCGGCCACTCCCAGCCACAGGCCCCCGAACACAAACCACGGCCCTTTTCCCTGGCAAACAAAACTCACCCGCCCTGCTTCTGGCTGGCAGACTGCAGGAGCCACTTTCCTCTATCAAACCAGCCCGACTTGGCACTGGTGCCCCCTTTGGTCCGGGAACCATCCTGCGCGGCGTGGATTTTCAGGAGCCAGCCGGCCACTCCCAGCCACAGGCCCCCAAACACAAACTACGGCCCTTTTCCCTGGAAGTAAAACTGACCTGCCCATCTTCTGGCTGGCAGATTGCAGGAGGCACTTGGAACTATCAAACCAATCCGACTCGGCACTGGTGCCACCTTTTATCTGGGAACCATCCTGCGTATCGTGGATTTTCAGGAGCCAGCCGGCCACTCCCAGCCACAGGCCCCCAAACACAAACTACGGCCCTTTTCCCTGGAAGTAAAACTGACCTGCCCATCTTCTGGCTTGCAGATTGCAGGAGCCACTTGGTACTATCAAACCAGCCCGACTCGGCACTGCTTCCAACTTTCATCTTGGATCCATCCTGCGTATTGTGGATTTTCAGGAGCCAGCTGGCCAATCCCAGTCACAGGCCTCCGAACACAAACCACGGCACATTTCCCTGGGAAAAAAAACTGACCCGCCCCGCTTCTGGCTGGCAGATTGCAGGAGCCACTTGGCCCTATCAAACCAGCCCGACGTGGTACAGGTCCCCCCTTGGGTCTGGGAACCATCCTGCGTAGCGTGGATTTTCAGGAGCCAGCCGGCCACTCCCAGCCACAGGCCCCCAAACACATTCCACGGCCCTTTTCCCTGGAAAAAAAACTCAGCTCCCCCGCTTCTCGCTGGCAGATTGCAGGAGCCACTTGCCTCTATCAAACCAGCCTGACTTGGCACTGGTGCCCACTTGGGTCTGGGAACTATCCTGCGTATCGTGGATTTTCAGGAGCCAGCCAGCCACTCCCAGCCACAGGCCCCCGAACACAAGCCACGGCCCTTTTCCCTGGCAAACAAAACTCACCCGCACCGCTGCTGGCTGGCAGATTGCAGGAGCCACTTGCCTCTATCAAACCAGCCCGACTTGGCACTGGTGCCCCCTTTGGTCTGGGAACCATCCTGCGCGGTGTGGATTTTCAGGAGCCAGCCGGCCACTCCCAGCCACAGGCCCCCAAACACAAACCACGGCCCTTTTCCCTGGCAAACAAAACTCACCCGCCCTGCTTCTGGCTGGCAGACTGCAGGAGCCACTTGCCTCTATCAAACCAGCCCGACTTGGCACTGGTGCCCCCTTTGGTCCGGGAACCAACCTGCGCGGCGTGGATTTTCAGGAGCCAGCCGGCCACTCCCAGCCACAGGCCCCCAAACACAAACTACGGCCCTTTTCCCTGGAAGTAAAAATGACCTGCCCATCTTCTGGCTGGCGGATTGCAGGAGCCACTTGGCTCTATCAAATCAGCCCGACTCGGCACTGCTCCCAACTTTCATCTGGGAACCATCCTGCGTATTGTGGATTTTCAGAGCCAGCCGGACACTCCCAGCCACAGGCCCCCAAACACATTCCACAGCCCGTTTCCCGGGAAAAAAAAATCAGCTGCCCCGCTTCTCGCTGGCAGATTGCAGGAGCCACTTGCCTCTATCAAACCAGCCCGACTTGGCACTGGTGCCCCCTTGGGTCTGGGAACTATCCTGCGTATCGTGGATTTTCAGGAGCCAGCCAGCCACTCCCAGCCACAGGCCCCCAAACACAAGCCACCGCCCTTTTTCCCTGGCAAACAAAACTCACCCGCCCCGCTTCTGGCTGGCAGATTGCAGGAGCCACTTGCCTCTATCAAACCAGCCCGACTCGGCACTTGTGCCACCTTTCATCTGGGAACCATCCTGCGTATCGTGGATTTTCAGGAGCCAGCCGGCCCCTCCCAGCCACAGGCCCCCAAACACAAACTACGGCCCTTTTCCCTGGAAGAAAAACTGACCTCCCCACCTTCTTGATGGTAGACTGCAGGAGCCACTTGCCTGTATCAAACCAGCCCGACTTGGCACTGGTGCCCCCTTTGGCCTGGGAACCATCCTGCGCGGCCTTGATTTTCAGGAGCCAGCCGGCCACTCCCAGTCACAGGCCAACGAACACAAACCACGGCACTTTTCCCTGGGGAAAAAAACTCACCCGCCCCGCTTCTGGCGGGCAGATTGCAGGAGCCACTTGGCCCTATCAAACCAGCCCGACTTGACACTGGTCCCCCCTTGGGTCTGGGAACCATCCTGCGTAGCGTGGATTTTCAGGAGCCAGCCGGCCACTCCCAGCCACAGGCCCCCAAACACATTCCACAGCCCGTTTTCCGGGAAAAAAAAATCAGCTGCCCCGCTTCTCGCTGGCAGATTGCAGGAGCCACTTGCCTCTATCAAACCAGCCCGACTTGGCACTGGTGCCCCCTTGGGTCTGGGAACCATCCTGCGTATCGTGGATTCTCAGGAGCCAGCCGGCCACTCCCAGCCACAGGCCCCGAAACAAAAACTACGGCCCATTTCCCTGGAAGTAAAACTGACCTGCCCCTCTTCTGGCTGGCAGATTGCAGGAGGCACTTGGTACTATCAAACCAATCCGACTCGGCACTGGTGCCACCTTTCATCTGGGAACCATCCTGCGTATCGTGGATTTTCAGGAGCCAGCCGGACACTCCCAGCCACAGGCCCCCGAACACAAACTACGGCCCTTTTCCCTGGAAGTAAAACTGACCTGCCCATCTTCTGGCTTGCAGATTGCAGGAGCCACTTGGTACTATCAAACCAGCCCGACTTGGCACTGCTTCCAACTTTCATCTTGGATCCATCCTGCGTATTGTGGATTTTCAGGAGCCAGCTGGCCACTCCCAGTCACAGGCCCCCAAACACATTCCACAGCACGTTTCCCTGGAAAAAAAATCAGCTGCCCCGCTTCTCGCTGGCAGATTGCAGGAGCCACTTGCCTCTATCAAACCAGCCCGACTTGGCACTGGTGCCCCCTTGGGTCTGGGAACTATCCTGCGTATCGTGGATTTTCAGGAGCCAGCCAGCCACTCCCAGCCACAGGCCCCCGAACACAAGCCACGGCCCTTTTCCCTGGCAAACAAAACTCACCCGCACCGCTGCTTGCTGGCAGATTGCAGGAGCCACTTGCCTCTATCAAACCAGCCCGACTTGGCACTGGTGCCCCCTTTGGTCTGGGAACCATCCTGCGCGGTGTGGATTTTCAGGAGCCAGCCGGCCACTCCCAGCCACAGGCCCCCAAACACAAACCACGGCCCTTTTCCCTGGCAAACAAAACTCACCCGCCCTGCTTCTGGCTGGCAGACTGCAGGAGCCACTTGCCTCTATCAAACCAGCCCGACTTGGCACTGGTGCCCTCTTTGGTCCGGGAACCATCCTGCGCGGCGTGGATTTTCAGGAGCCAGCCGGCCACTCCCAGCCACAGGCCCCTAAACACAAACTACGGCCCTTTTCCCTGGAAGTAAAAATGACCTGCCCATCTTCTGGCTGGCGGATTGCAGGAGCCACTTGGCTCTATCAAATCAGCCCGACTTGGCACTGGTGCCCCCTTGGGTCTGGGAACTATCCTGCGTATCGTGGATTTTCAGGAGCCAGCCGGCCACTCCCAGCCACAGGCCCCCAAACACAAGCCACCGCCCTTTTTCCCTGGCAAACAAAACTCACCCGCCCCGCTTCTGGCTGGCAGATTGCAGGAGCCACTTGCCTCTATCAAACCAGCCCGACTCGGCACTTGTGCCACCTTTCATCTGGGAACCATCCTGCGTATCGTGGATTTTCAGGAGCCAGCCGGCCCCTCCCAGCCACAGGCCCCCGAACACAAGCCACCGCCCTTTTTCCCTGGCAAACAAAACTCACCCGCCCCGCTTCTGGCTGGCAGAATGCAGGAGCCACTCGCCTCTATCAAACCAGCCCTACTCGGCACTGCTCCCACCTTTCATCTGCGAAACCATCCTGCGTATCGTGGATTTTCAGGAGCCTGCCTGCCACTCCCAGCCACAGGCCCCCGAACACAAACCACAGCCCTTTTCCCTGGCAAACAAAACTCACCCGCCCCGCTTCTGGCTGGCAGATTGCAGGAGCCACTGGCCTCTATCAAACCAGCTCGACTCGGCACTGGTGCCCACTTGGGTCTGGGAACCATCCTGCGCGGCGTGGATTTTCAGGAGCCAGCCGGCCACTCCCAGCCACAGGCCCCCAAACACAAACTACGGCCCTTTTCCCTGGAAGTAAAACTGACCTCTCCACCTTCTTGATGGTAGACTGCAGGAGCCACTTGCCTGTATCAAACCAGCCCGACTTGGCACTGGTGCCCCCTTTGGCCTGGGAACCATCCTGCGCGGCCTTCATTTTCAGGAGCCAGCCGGCCACTCCCAGTCACAGGCCAACGAACACAAACCACGGCACTTTTCCCTGGGAAAAAAAACTCACCCGCCCCGCTTCTGGCGGGCAGATTGCAGGAGACACTTGGCTCAATCAAACCAGCCCGACTTGACGCTGGTCCCCCCTTGGGTCTGGGAACCATCCTGCGTAGCGTGGATTTTCAGGAGCCAGCCGGCCACTCCCAGCCACAGGCCCCGAAACAAAAACTACGGCCCATTTCCCTGGAAGTAAAACTGACCTGCCCATCTTCTGGCTGGCAGATTGCAGGAGCCACTTGGTACCTTCAAACCAGCCCGACTCGGCACTGCTTCCAACTTTCATCTTGGATCCATCCTGCGTATTGTGGATTTTCAGGAGCCAGCTGGCCAATCCCAGTCACAGGCCTCCGAACACAAACCACGGCACATTTCCCTGGGAAAAAAAACTGACCCGCCCCGCTTCTCGCTGGCAGATTGCAGGAGCCACTTGCCTCTATCAAACCAGCCCGACTTGGCACTGGTGCCCCCTTTGGTCCGGGAACCAACCTGCGCGGCGTGGATTTTCAGGAGCCAGCCGGCCACTCCCAGCCACAGGCCCCCAAACACAAACTACGGCCCTTTTCCCTGGAAGTAAAAATGACCTGCCCATCTTCTGGCTGGCGGATTGCAGGAGCCACTTGGCTCTATCAAATCAGCCCGACTCGGCACTGCTC
This sequence comes from Zonotrichia albicollis, assembly GCF_047830755.1. NCBI lineage: Eukaryota > Metazoa > Chordata > Aves > Passeriformes > Passerellidae > Zonotrichia > Zonotrichia albicollis. The sequence goes on from NC_133859.1 coordinate 1,209,394, forward strand.
CCAACTTTCATCTGGGAACCATCCTGCGTATTGTGGATTTTCAGAGCCAGCCGGACACTCCCAGCCACAGGCCCCCAAACATATTCCACAGCCCGTTTCCCGGGAAAAAAAAATCAGCTGCCCCGCTTCTCGCTGGCAGATTGCAGGAGCCACTTGCCTCTATCAAACCAGCCCGACTTGGCACTGGTGCCCCCTTGGGTCTGGGAACTATCCTGCGTATCGTGGATTTTCAGGAGCCAGCCAGCCACTCCCAGCCACAGGCCCCCAAACACAAGCCACCGCCCTTTTTCCCTGGCAAACAAAACTCACCCGCCCCGCTTCTGGCTGGCAGATTGCAGGAGCCACTTGCCTCTATCAAACCAGCCCGACTCGGCACTTGTGCCACCTTTCATCTGGGAACCATCCTGCGTATCGTGGATTTTCAGGAGCCAGCCGGCCCCTCCCAGCCACAGGCCCCCGAACACAAGCCACCGCCCTTTTTCCCTGGCAAACAAAACTCACCCGCCCCGCTTCTGGCTGGCAGAATGCAGGAGCCACTCGCCTCTATCAAACCAGCCCTACTCGGCACTGCTCCCACCTTTCATCTGGGAACCATCCTGCGCGGCCTTGATTTTCAGGAGCCAGCCGGCCACTCCCAGTCACAGGCCAACGAACACAAACCACGGCACTTTTCCCTGGGGAAAAAAACTCACCCGCCCCGCTTCTGGCGGGCAGATTGCAGGAGCCACTTGGCCCTATCAAACCAGCCCGACTTGACACTGGTCCCACCTTGGGTCTGGGAACCATCCTGCGTAGCGTGGATTTTCAGGAGCCAGCCGGCCACTCCCAGCCACAGGCCCCCAAACACATTCCACAGCCCGTTTTCCGGGAAAAAAAAATCAGCTGCCCCGCTTCTCGCTGGCAGATTGCAGGAGCCACTTGCCTCTATCAAACCAGCCCGACTTGGCACTGGTGCCCCCTTGGGTCTGGGAACCATCCTGCGTATCGTGGATTCTCAGGAGCCAGCCGGCCACTCCCAGCCACAGGCCCCGAAACAAAAACTACGGCCCATTTCCCTGGAAGTAAAACTGACCTGCCCCTCTTCTGGCTGGCAGATTGCAGGAGGCACTTGGTACTATCAAACCAATCCGACTCGGCACTGGTGCCACCTTTCATCTGGGAACCATCCTGCGTATCGTGGATTTTCAGGAGCCAGCCGGACACTCCCAGCCACAGGCCCCCGAACACAAACTACGGCCCTTTTCCCTGGAAGTAAAACTGACCTGCCCATCTTCTGGCTTGCAGATTGCAGGAGCCACTTGGTACTATCAAACCAGCCCGACTCGGCACTGCTTCCAACTTTCATCTTGGATCCATCCTGCGTAGTGTGGATTTTCAGGAGCCAGCTGGCCACTCCCAGTCACAGGCCCCCAAACACATTCCACAGCCCGTTTCCCGGGAAAAAAAATCAGCTGCCCCGCTTCTCGCTGGCAGATTGCAGGAGCCACTTGCCTCTATCAAACCAGCCCGACTTGGCACTGGTGCCCCCTTGGGTCTGGGAACTATCCTGCGTATCGTGGATTTTCAGGAGCCAGCCAGCCACTCCCAGCCACAGGCCCCCGAACACAATCCACGGCCCTTTTCCCTGGCAAACAAAACTCACCCGCACCGCTGCTGGCTGGCAGATTGCAGGAGCCACTTGCCTCTATCAAACCAGCCCGACTTGGCACTGGTGCCCCCTTTGATCTGGGAACCATCCTGCGCGGTGTGGATTTTCAGGAGCCAGCCCGCCACTCCCAGCCACAGGCCCCCGAACACAAACCACGGCCCTTTTCCCTGGCAAACAAAACTCACCCGCCCTGCTTCTGGCTGGCAGACTGCAGGAGCCACTTGCCTCTATCAAACCAGCCCGACTTGGCACTGGTGCCCCCTTTGGTCCGGGAACCATCCTGCGCGGCGTGGATTTTCAGGAGCCAGCCGGCCCCTCCCAGCCACAGGCCCCCAAACACAAACTACGGCCCTTTTCCCTGGAAGTAAAAATGACCTGCCCATCTTCTGGCTGGCGGATTGCAGGAGCCACTTGGCTCTATCAAATCAGCCCGACTCGGCACTGCTCCCAACTTTCATCTGGGAACCATCCTGCGTATTGTGGATTTTCAGAGCCAGCCGGACACTCCCAGCCACAGGCCCCCAAACACATTCCACAGCCCGTTTCCCGGGATAAAAAAATCAGCTGCCCCGCTTTTCCCTGGCAGATTGCAGGAGCCACTTGCCTCTATCAAACCAGCCCGACCCAGCACTGGTGCCCCCTTGGGTCTGGGAACTATCCTGCGTATCGTGGATTTTCAGGAGCCAGCCAGCCACTCCCAGCCACAGGCCCCCAAACACAAGCCACCGCCCTTTTTCCCTGGCAAACAAAACTCACCCGCCCCGCTTCTGGCTGGCAGATTGCAGGAGCCACTTGCCTCTATCAAACCAGCCCAACTCGGCACTTGTGCCACCTTTCATCTGGGAACCATCCTGCGTATCGTGGATTTTCAGGAGCCAGCCGGCCCCTCCCAGCCACAGGCCCCCGAACACAAGCCACCGCCCTTTTTCCCTGGCAAACAAAACTCACCCGCCCCGCTTCTGGCTGGCAGAATGCAGGAGCCACTCGCCTCTATCAAACCAGCCCTACTCGGCACTGCTCCCAACTTTCATCTGGGAACCATCCTTCGTATCGTGGATTTTCAGGAGCCTGCCTGCCACTCCCAGCCACAGGCCCCCGAACACAAACCACAGGCCTTTTCCCTGGCAAACAAAACTCACCCGCCCCGCTTCTGGCTGGCAGATTGCAGGAGCCACTGGCCTCTATCAAACCAGCTCGACTTGGCACTGGTGCCCACTTGGGTATGGGAACCATCCTGCGCGGCGTGGATTTTCAGGAGCCAGCCGGCCACTCCCAGCCACAGGCCCCCAAACACAAACCACGGCCCTTTTCCCTGGAAGTAAAACTGACCTCCCCACCTTCTTGATGGTAGACTGCAGGAGCCAATTGCCTGTATCAAACCAGCCCGACTTGGCACTGGTGCCCCCTTTGGCCTGGGAACCATCCTGCGCGGCCTTGATTTTCAGGAGCCAGCCGGCCACTCCCAGTCACAGGCCAACGAACACAAACCACGGCACTTTTCCCTGGGGAAAAAAACTCACCCGCCCCGCTTCTGGCGGGCAGATTGCAGGAGCCACTTGGCCCTATCAAACCAGCCCGACTTGACACTGGTCCCCCCTTGGGTCTGGGAACCATCCTGCGTAGCGTGGATTTTCAGGAGCCAGCCGGCCACTCCCAGCCACAGGCCCCCAAACACATTCCACAGCCCGTTTTCCGGGAAAAAAAAATCAGCTGCCCCGCTTCTCGCTGGCAGATTGCAGGAGCCACTTGCCTCTATCAAACCAGCCCGACTTGGCACTGGTGCCCCCTTGGGTCTGGGAACCATCCTGCGTATCGTGGATTCTCAGGAGCCAGCCGGCCACTCCCAGCCACAGGCCCCGAAACAAAAACTACGGCCCATTTCCCTGGAAGTAAAACTGACCTGCCCCTCTTCTGGCTGGCAGATTGCAGGAGGCACTTGGTACTATCAAACCAATCCGACTCGGCACTGGTGCCACCTTTCATCTGGGAACCATCCTGCGTATCGTGGATTGTCAGGAGCCAGCCGGACACTCCCAGCCACAGGCCCCCGAACACAAACTACGGCCCTTTTCCCTGGAAGTAAAACAGACATGCCCATCTTCTGGCTGGCAGATTGCAGGAGCCACTTGGTACTATCAAACCAGCCCGACTTGGCAGTGCTTCCAACTTTCATCTTGGATCCATCCTGCGTATTGTGGATTTTCAGGAGCCAGCTGGCCACTCCCAGTCACAGGCCCCCAAACACATTCCACAGCCCGTTTCCCTGGAAAAAAAATCAGCTGCCCCGCTTCTCGCTGGCAGATTGCAGGAGCCACTTGCCTCTATCAAACCAGCCCGACTTGGCACTGGTGCCCCCTTGGGTCTGGGAACTATCCTGCGTATCGTGGATTTTCAGGAGCCAGCCAGCCACTCCCAGCCACAGGCCCCCGAACACAAGCCACGGCCCTTTTCCCTGGCAAACAAAACTCACCCGCACCGCTGCTTGCTGGCAGATTGCAGGAGCCACTTGCCTCTATCAAACCAGCCCGACTTGGCACTGGTGCCCCCTTTGGTCTGGGAACCATCCTGCGCGGTGTGGATTTTCAGGAGCCAGCCGGCCACTCCCAGCCACAGGCCCCCAAACACAAACCACGGCCCTTTTCCCTGGCAAACAAAACTCACCCGCCCTGCTTCTGGCTGGCAGACTGCAGGAGCCACTTGCCTCTATCAAACCAGCCCGACTTGGCACTGGTGCCCTCTTTGGTCCGGGAACCATCCTGCGCGGCGTGGATTTTCAGGAGCCAGCCGGCCACTCCCAGCCACAGGCCCCCAAACACAAACTACGGCCCTTTTCCCTGGAAGTAAAAATGACCTGCCCATCTTCTGGCTGGCGGATTGCAGGAGCCACTTGGCTCTATCAAATCAGCCCGACTTGGCACTGGTGCCCCCTTGGGTCTGGGAACTATCCTGCGTATCGTGGATTTTCAGGAGCCAGCCGGCCACTCCCAGCCACAGGCCCCCAAACACAAGCCACCGCCCTTTTTCCCTGGCAAACAAAACTTACCCGCCCCGCTTCTTGCTGGCAGATTGCAGGAGCCACTTGCCTCTATCAAACCAGCCCGACTCGGCACTTGTGCCACCTTTCATCTGGGAACCATCCTGCGTATCGTGGATTTTCAGGAGCCAGCCGGCCCCTCCCAGCCACAGGCCCCCGAACACAAGCCACCGCCCTTTTTCCCTGGCAAACAAAACTCACCCGCCCCGCTTCTGGCTGGCAGAATGCAGGAGCCACTCGCCTCTATCAAACCAGCCCTACTCGGCACTGCTCCCACCTTTCATCTGGGAACCATCCTGCGTATCGTGGATTTTCAGGAGCCTGCCTGCCACTCCCAGCCACAGGCCCCCGAACACAAACCACAGCCCTTTTCCCTGGCAAACAAAACTCACCCGCCCCGCTTCTGGCTGGCAGATTGCAGGAGCCACTGGCCTCTATCAAACCAGCTCGACTCGGCACTGGTGCCCACTTGGGTCTGGGAACCATCCTGCGCGGCCTTGATTTTCAGGAGCCAGCCGGCCACTCCCAGTCACAGGCCAACGAACACAAACCACGGCACTTTTCCCTGGGAAAAAAAACTCACCCGCCCCGCTTCTGGCGGGCAGATTGCATTAGACACTTGGCCCTATCAAACCAGCCCGACTTGGCACTGGTCCCCTCTTGGGTCTGGGAACCATCCTGCGTATCGTGGATTCTCAGGAGCCAGCCGGCCACTCCCAGCCACAGGCCCCGAAACAAAAACTACGGCCCATTTCCCTGGAAGTAAAACTGACCTGCCCCTCTTCTGGCTGGCAGATTGCAGGAGGCACTTGGTACTATCAAACCAATCCGACTCGGCACTGGTGCCACCTTTCATCTGGGAACCATCCTGCGTATCGTGGATTTTCAGGAGCCAGCCGGACACTCCCAGCCACAGGCCCCCGAACACAAACTACGGCCCTTTTCCCTGGAAGTAAAACTGACCTGCCCATCTTCTGGCTTGCAGATTGCAGGAGCCACTTGGTACTATCAAACCAGCCCGACTCGGCACTGCTTCCAACTTTCATCTTGGATCCATCCTGCGTATTGTGGATTTTCAGGAGCCAGCTGGCCACTCCCAGTCACAGGCCCCCAAACATATTCCACAGCCCGTTTCCCGGGAAAAAAAATCAGCTGCCCCGCTTCTCGCTGGCAGATTGCAGGAGCCACTTGCCTCTATCAAACCAGCCCGACTTGGCACTGGTGCCCCCTTGGGTCTGGGAACTATCCTGCGTATCGTGGATTTTCAGGAGCCAGCCAGCCACTCCCAGCCACAGGCCCCCGAACACAAGCCACGGCCCTTTTCCCTGGCAAACAAAACTCACCCGCACCGCTGCTGGCTGGCAGATTGCAGGAGCCACTTGCCTCTATCAAACCAGCCCGACTTGGCACTGGTGCCCCCTTTGGTCTGGGAACCATCCTGCGCGGTGTGGATTTTCAGGAGCCAGCCGGCCACTCCCAGCCACAGGCCCCCGAACACAAACCACGGCCCTTTTCCCTGGCAAACAAAACTCACCCGCCCTGCTTCTGGCTGGCAGACTGCAGGAGCCACTTGCCTCTATCAAACCAGCCCGACTTGGCACTGGTGCCCCCTTTGGTCCGGGAACCATCCTGCGCGGCGTGGATTTTCAGGAGCCAGCCGGCCACTCCCAGCCACAGGCCCCCAAACACAAACTACGGCCCTTTTCCCTGGAAGTAAAAATGACCTGCCCATCTTCTGGCTGGCGGATTGCAGGAGCCACTTGGCTCTATCAAATCAGCCCGACTCGGCACTGCTCCCAACTTTCATCTGGGAACCATCCTGCGTATTGTGGATTTTCAGAGCCAGCCGGCCACTCCCAGCCACAGGCCCCCAAACACATTCCACAGCCCGTTTCCCGGGAAAAAAAAATCAGCTGCCCCGCTTCTCGCTGGCAGATTGCAGGAGCCACTTGCCTCTATCAAACCAGCCCGACTTGGCACTGGTGCCCCCTTGGGTCTGGGAACTATCCTGCGTATCGTGGATTTTCAGGAGCCAGCCGGCCACTCCCAGCCACAGGCCCCCAAACACAAGCCACCGCCCTTTTTCCCTGGCAAACAAAACTCACCCGCCCCGCTTCTTGCTGGCAGATTGCAGGAGCCACTTGCCTCTATCAAACCAGCCCGACTCGGCACTTGTGCCACCTTTCATCTGGGAACCATCCTGCGTATCGTGGATTTTCAGGAGCCAGCCGGCCCCTCCCAGCCACAGGCCCCCGAACACAAGCCACCGCCCTTTTTCCCTGGCAAACAAAACTCACCCGCCCCGCTTCTGGCTGGCAGAATGCAGGAGCCACTGGCCTCTATCAAACCAGCTCGACTCGGCACTGGTGCCCACTTGGGTCTGGGAACCATCCTGCGCGGCGTGGATTTTCAGGAGCCAGCCGGCCACTCCCAGCCACAGGCCCCCAAACACAAACTACGGCCCTTTTCCCTGGAAGTAAAACTGACCTCCCCACCTTCTTGATGGTAGACTGCAGGAGCCACTTGCCTGTATCAAACCAGCCCGACTTGGCACTGGTGCCCCCTTTGGCCTGGGAACCATCCTGCGCGGCCTTGATTTTCAGGAGCCAGCCGGCCACTCCCAGTCACAGGCCAACGAACACAAACCACGGCACTTTTCCCTGGGAAAAAAAACTCACCCGCCCCGCTTCTGGCGGGCAGATTGCCGGAGACACTTGGCTCAATCAAACCAGCCCGACTTGACGCTGGTCCCCCCTTGGGTCTGGGAACCATCCTGCGTAGCGTGGATTTTCAGGAGCCAGCCGGCCACTCCCAGCCACAGGCCCCCAAACACATTCCACAGCCCGTTTTCCGGGAAAAAAAAATCAGCTGCCCCGCTTCTCGCTGGCAGATTGCAGGAGCCACTTGCCTCTATCAAACCAGCCCGACTTGGCACTGGTGCCCCCTTTGGTCTGGGAACCATCCTGCGTAGCGTGGATTTTCAGGAGCCAGCCGGCCACTCCCAGCCACAGGCCCCGAAACAAAAACTACGGCCCATTTCCCTGGAAGTAAAACTGACCTGCCCATCTTCTGGCTGGCAGATTGCAGGAGCCACTTGGTACTATCAAACCAATCCGACTCGGCACTGGTGCCACCTTTCATCTGGGAACCATCCTGCGTATCGTGGATTTTCAGGAGCCAGCCGGACACTCCCAGCCACAGGCCCCCGAACACAAACTACGGCCATTTTCCCTGGAAGTAAAACTGACCTGCCCATCTTCTGGCTTGCAGATTGCAGGAGCCACTTGGTACTATCAAACCAGCCCGACTCGGCACTGCTTCCAACTTTCATCTTGGATCCATCCTGCGTATTGTGGATTTTCAGGAGCCAGCTGGCCACTCCCAGTCACAGGCCTCCGAACACAAACCACGGCCCTTTTCCCTGGCAAAAAAAACTCACCCGCCCCGCTTCTGGCTGGCAGATTGCAGGAGCCACTTGCCTCTATCAAACCAGCCCTACTCGGCACTGGTGCCCCCTTGGGTCTGGGAACCATCCTGCGTATCGTGTATTTTCAGGAGCCAGCCGGCCACTCCCAGCCACAGGCCCCCAAACAAAAACTACGGCCCTTTTCCCTGGAAGTAAAACTGACCTCGCCACCTTCTTGATGGTAGACTGCAGGAGCCACTTTGTACTATCATACCAGTCCGACTCGGCACTTGTGCCACCTTTCATCTGGGAACCATCCTGCATATCGTGGATTTTCAGGAGCCAGCTGGCCACTCCCAGCCACAGGCCCCCGAACACAAACTACGGCCCTTTTCCCTGGAAGTAAAACTGACCTGCCCATCTTCTGGCTTGCAGATTGCAGGAGCCACTTGCCTCTATCAAACCAGCCCAGCTCGGCACTGCTTCCAACTTTCATCTGGGAACCATCCTGCGTATCGTGGATTTTCAGGAGCCAGCCGGCCACTCCCAGCCACAGGCCCCCGAACAAAAGCCACGGCCCTTTTTCCCTGGCAAAAAAAACTCACCTGCCCCGCTTCTGGCTGGCAGATTGCAGGAGCCACTTGGCTCTATCAAAGCAACCTGACTTGGCACTGGTGCACCCATTGGTTTGGTAACCATCCTGCGCGGCGCGGAGTTTCAGGAGCCAGCCGGCCCTTCCCAGCCACAGGCCCCCGAACACAAGCCACGGCCCATTTCCCTGGCAAACAAAACTCACCCGCACCGCTGCTGGCTGGCAGATTGCAGGAGCCACTTGCCTCTATCAAACCAGCCCGACTTGGCACTGGTGCCCCATTTTGTCTGGGAACCATCCTGCGCGGTGTGGATTTTCAGGAGCCAGCCGGCCACTCCCAGCCACAGGCCCCCGAACACAAACCACGGCCCTTTTCCCTGGCAAACAAAACTCACCCGCCCTGCTTCTGGCTGGAAGACTGCAGGAGCCACTTGCCTCCATCAAACCAGCCCGACTTGGCACTGGTGCCCCCTTTGGTCCGGGAACCATCCTGCGCGGCGTGGATTTTCAGGAGCCAGCCGGCCACTCCCAGCCACAGGCCCCCAAACACAAACTACGGCCCTTTTCCCTGGAAGTAAAAATGACCTGCCCATCTTCTGGCATGCGGATTGCAGGAGCCACTTGGCTCTATCAAATCAGCCCGACTCGGCACTGCTCCCAACTTTCATCTGGGAACCATCCTGCGTATTGTGGATTTTCAGAGCCAGCCGGCTACTCCCAGCCACAGGCCCACAAACACATTCCACAGCCCGTTTCCCGGGAAAAAAAAATCAGCTGCCCCGCTTCTCGCTGGCAGATTGCAGGAGCCACTTGCCTCTATCAAACCAGCCCGACTTGGCACTGGTGCCCCCTTGGGTCTGGGAACTATCCTGCGTATCGTGGATTTTCAGGAGCCAGCCAGCCACTCCCAGCCACAGGCCCCCAAACACAAGCCACCGCCCTTTTTCCCTGGCAAACAAAACTCACCCGCCCCGCTTCTGGCTGGCAGATTGCAGGAGCCACTTGCCTCTATCAAACCAGCCCGACTCGGCACTTGTGCCACCTTTCATCTGGGAACCATCCTGCGTATCGTGGATTTTCAGGAGCCAGCCGGCCCCTCCCAGCCACAGGCCCCCAAACACAAACCACAGCCCTTTTCCCTGGCAAACAAAACTCACCCGCCCCGCTTCTGGCTGGCAGATTGCAGGAGCCACTGGCCTCTATCAAACCAGCTCGACTCGGCACTGGTGCCCACTTGGGTCTGGGAACCATCCTGCGCGGCGTGGATTTTCAGGAGCCAGCCGGCCACTCCCAGCCACAGGCCCCCAAACACAAACTACGGCCATTTTCCCTGGAAGTAAAACTGACCTCCCCACCTTCTTGATGGTAGACTGCAGGAGCCACTTGCCTGTATCAAACCAGCCCGACTTGGCACTGGTGCCCCCTTTGGCCTGGGAACCATCCTGCGCGGCCTTGATTTTCAGGAGCCAGCCGGCCACTCCCAGTCACAGGCCAACGAACACAAACCACGGCACTTTTCCCTGGGAAAAAAAACTGACCCGCCCCGCTTCTGGCGGGCAGATTGCAGGAGACACTTGGCCCTATCAAACCAGCCCGACTTGGCACTGGTCCCCTCTTGGGTCTGGGAACCATCCTGCGTATCGTGGATTCTCAGGAGCCAGCCGGCCACTCCCAGCCACAGGCCCCGAAACAAAAACTACGGCCCATTTCCCTGGAAGTAAAACTGACCTGCCCCTCTTCTGGCTGGCAGATTGCAGGAGGCACTTGGTACTATCAAACCAATCCGACTCGGCACTGGTGCCACCTTTCATCTGGGAACCATCCTGCGTATCGTGGATTTTCAGGAGCCAGCCGGACACTCCCAGCCACAGGCCCCCGAACACAAACTACGGCCCTTTTCCCTGGAAGTAAAACTGACCTGCCCATCTTCTGGCTTGCAGATTGCAGGAGCCACTTGGTACTATCAAACCAGCCCGACTCGGCACTGCTTCCAACTTTCATCTTGGATCCATCCTGCGTATTGTGGATTTTCAGGAGCCAGCTGGCCACTCCCAGTCACAGGCCCCCAAACACATTCCACAGCCCGTTTCCCGGGAAAAAAAATCAGCTGCCCCGCTTCTCGCTGGCAGATTGCAGGAGCCACTTGCCTCTATCAAACCAGCCCGACTTGGCACTGGTGCCCCCTTGGGTCTGGGAACTATCCTGCGTATCGTGGATTTTCAGGAGCCAGCCAGCCACTCCCAGCCACAGGCCCCCGAACACAAGCCACGGCCCTTTTCCCTGGCAAACAAAACTCACCCACACCGCTGCTTGCTGGCAGATTGCAGGAGCCACTTGCCTCTATCAAACCAGCCCGACTTGGCACTGGTGCCCCCTTTGGTCTGGGAACCATCCTGCGCGGTGTGGATTTTCAGGAGCCAGCCGGCCACTCCCAGCCACAGGCCCCCGAACACAAACCACGGCCCTTTTCCCTGGCAAACAAAACTCACCCGCCCTGCTTCTGGCTGGCAGACTGCAGGAGCCACTTGCCTCTATCAAACCAGCCCGACTTGGCACTGGTGCCCCCTTTGGTCCGGGAACCATCCTGCGCGGCGTGGATTTTCAGGAGCCAGCCGGCCACTCCCAGCCACAGGCCCCCAAACACAAACTACGGCCCTTTTCCCTGGAAGTAAAAATGACCTGCCCATCTTCTGGCTGGCGGATTGCAGGAGCCACTTGGCTCTATCAAATCAGCCCGACTCGGCACTGCTCCCAACTTTCATCTGGGAACCATCCTGCGTATTGTGGATTTTCAGAGCCAGCCGGCCACTCCCAGCCACAGGCCCCCAAACACATTCCACAGCCCGTTTCCCGGGAAAAAAAAATCAGCTGCCCCGCTTCTCGCTGGCAGATTGCAGGAGCCACTTGCCTCTATCAAACCAGCCCGACTTGGCACTGGTGCCCCCTTGGGTCTGGGAACTATCCTGCGTATCGTGGATTTTCAGGAGCCAGCCGGCCACTCCCAGCCACAGGCCCCCAAACACAAGCCACCGCCCTTTTTCCCTGGCAAACAAAACTCACCCGCCCCGCTTCTTGCTGGCAGATTGCAGGAGCCACTTGCCTCTATCAAACCAGCCCGACTCGGCACTTGTGCCACCTTTCATCTGGGAACCATCCTGCGTATCGTGGATTTTCAGGAGCCAGCCGGACACTCCCAGCCACAGGCCCCCGAACACAAACTACGGCCATTTTCCCTGGAAGTAAAACTGACCTGCCCATCTTCTGGCTTGCAGATTGCAGGAGCCACTTGGTACTATCAAACCAGCCCGACTCGGCACTGCTTCCAACTTTCATCTTGGATCCATCCTGCGTATTGTGGATTTTCAGGAGCCAGCTGGCCACTCCCAGTCACAGGCCTCCAAACACAAACCACGGCCCTTTTCCCTGGCAAAAAAAACTCACCCGCCCCGCTTCTGGCTGGCAGATTGCAGGAGCCACTTGCCTCTATCAAACCAGCCCTACTCGGCACTGGTGCCCCCTTGGGTCTGGGAACCATCCTGCGTATCGTGGATTTTCAGGAGCCAGCTGGCCACTCCCAGCCACAGGCCCCCGAACACAAACTACGGCCCTTTTCTGTTGCCTTCTGATACAAGGCAGGCGGCCTGGTTTCAGGAGACAGCACGGTGACCCATTCCCCAGGGTCACTCGGGCCTAAGAAACACGCGGACACCAATATGGTGGAGGATCAAAGGCCTTTATTCTCTCTTCCCGTGGGGTTTTATAGTCTAGGGGGCTTCTACGTCAGGTGGGGGTCTGTCCTTACCATCTATGGTTAGTAGGGGATGGAAAGTTACCTGGGCAAGTGGAAAGTTACCGGAATCCTGTTGGGGGGTTACATTCCTATGTTAATTTTCTTATCTAAGGGGGCAGGGGCCCTGTCTTCCCGTAACATCACGAGATCTTCCGAACGCCAGGCCCTATCTGCTACATCTCCCCCCCCTTTTTCACAAATGAATGAGGTAGTCATACACTGAAATGAGGTATAAGGTTGTAGTTCGATAGGGAAAAGGGGGTTTGGTACGTCTGAGTAAGTTTTCGCCAGTCAAGGTTAGAACTTGTGGCTGGCAGTGTTCCCTGGTTGGATTCGCCGCCCGATGAACAGGATGTTGGCCCGTTCCAGGCGGGCCTGAACGAATGAGACCAGCTTGTTCAGCAGGCATGGTCCGAAGGTAACCGCTAGAAGTAGCAATGCCAGTGGACCTATTAGGGTAGAAATCAGAGTGGTTAGCCATGGTGATTGATTGAACCAGGACTCGAACCAGCCCTGTTGGGCTTCCCTGTCCTTCTGCCTCTGAGCCAGTCTGTTTCTGAGTTCTGCCATGGAGTCTCTCACGACTCCTGTGTGGTCTGCATAGAAGCAGCACTCCTCTCTCAAGGCGGCACACAGGCCCCCTTGCTGCATGAACAGGAGGTCCAGACCTCGCCTGTTCTGCAAGACCACTTCCGAGAGTGAGGAGACTGACTTCTCCAGGAAGGAGATGGATTTCTCGATCCTTTGCAGGTCCTCGTCGATTGTCATTTGCAGCTGGGACAGTCCTTGGTGCTGTGTCGCTAGGGCTGAGACACCCGTTGCCGTTCCTGCTGCTCCTAGCCCGAGCAGCATTGCGATAGTTACACCTGTTATTATTTCTCTTTTGTGGAGCCGGCTGGGTTCCTCAAAAAGGTGGTACACCTCTTCGTCTGAGTGGTACAGGACCCTAGGAACAATCAGAACTTGGACACAAAAGTCGTTAGAGTCATCAAATTTGGCAAGAGACACACAGGGACTCACTCCAGATCGCTGGCAAACCCACATCCCAGGTGCGGATGGGACTACCCACTTACTGTTTTTCCTGTTAGGCTTGACAACTTTGGTGCAGATGTTGCCTCTCCGCCTAGCTAGTGTTGCATTGCCAAAGCATCTGCCCTGGCCTGTGACTTGGCTCAGGGTGATTCCTTTCCGAGGGGTTTCCCATCTGCACTGGTGAGGGGCATCGGCTGTGGAGTAACTGAAGGGAGTGTTTAAAGCAATTCCTTCATAAAAGGGAGGTTTGACATCGTAGCAAAGCCAGCAGGATTCGGTTAGGTTAGGGTTGGATTCATTCAGGGATATAAAGGTAGCTTCTAACATACGAAGTATTGGGTCTGAGTCCGATCCGGCTGCACGGTCTATCTGAAAGACCTCCGCATGGCCGGTTGGGACTTTGCTAACTCTAGTGGGTAGGGTTTTAGGGTAGGTTGCGTTTTTCCCTTTCGGCACGCTTTTAATCACTTTGTTTGGTCCGACCGCTCGGCCACTGCACCGTAAGCGGGAATGCAAAATTGACCGCTCCCTGTGAGGGCACAGGGCACGAGGGTCTCCTGCCCCCCTGGGGGTAGCCGTGGCTGGGCCGCTGCATCGGGGTGTCTTCCCGCAGCTCCTACAGATCCCTCTCGGGCGTGCCCGGAGCGAGGATGCTGCCAGGGAAAGCTGTGCCGGCTGGGGACAGCTCGCTGAGTTGCTGCCTTTCCCCAGAAGCCTGGGCTAACGCGGTCGTCCCGCCACCCCTGTTTAAATAGAATCCGCCCTGCCCCATCAAAAAGCATGCGGCTTATTTGCGTAATATCAAAAGTGAACAGATCATTATTGTTAGAAAGGTCGTTCACAGACGTGGGTACTACAGCTGAATTGACTCCTCTTTCTGAAATCGCTTTGACTTCTCCTGGGTTAACTGGGGTATATGCCCCCCGTTGGTTTCCCTGCGCTCCGGCAACTCCCACCGGGAAAGCGTTCAAGGAGGCTGCCGGTGCTCGGTCCCTACAAGCTGTCTTTGTTTTTCCCCAATCGGTGAGTTTGTGTTGCGACCGTTTCCCGATATTGTTTAAAGCTTTATTAGGTTTCGCTCGAAACAGTATTAATTCTGCTCTCTCGGTTTCCGAGTCCCAGCCGGGCTCGGTCCGACCCCGCTCCTCCCTTCGGGGGTGGTGCCGTTCCTTCTCCCTGCGCTCCCCCCGCCTCCTGCCGGGGGAGGTCCTTGCCCTATAAGGACCTAATTTGAATAGAGCGCTCTGATTGGTCTTTCGCTCCACTGCGGGGGCCGCCCCTTCTCCCCCCTCTCCCGCACATGCGTTCTGGGGCGCGCTGACTGCATTTCCGCCCCCCGTCTCCTTACTTCCGCCCTCACCATGTGTTTCGGCGCCATCTTCAAACCCATACGGCGGCGGGGAGTCGGCGCCGCTCCCGGCGGGGTCGGCCGCGTTCCGCGCCTCCTCTGCCTGTCCCCGGCAGAAGAGCTGCGCGTGCCGCTCTGCCTCCCGCGCTGGGCTGGTGGCCGGCGGGGAAGGGACGGATAGAGAAACCGCGGATTTTTCGGAAGGTTCCGCGGGGGGGCTGGGACCCGGCGGGCTCCGCGAGAGGGTCGGGGGGTCCCATGGGGGCTCCGGGGGGTCTCCTGGGGGCTCTGGGCTCAGGCTCGGGAAGGGGTGGAACGCTCCCGGCCCCGGCATATTCCCGCATTCAATCCGATCGCTCTCAGACACTGTGTGAGTCGCGGCCCCCGCCCCCCGCTTTACTGCAAGAAATAAACGTATATGCGCGACTTTCCACGTCTCCTGTTCTTCTAATGCCTTGCGTAGGGCCTCTTCTCCTTTCCCCCACGCTTTGAGGCTTTTACCACTGCCTGAGGACTTAGTATCCTCTGCTAAGGCGGCAGTGAGCTTCTCCCGCACTTCCGAATATAATATATTTACCGGACGTTCGATCGTCCCGAGCTCTAGGAGCCTTGCAATAGCAAGATTAGAATTCCTGAGCTCACACTTAATTTTACATTCTATCCTAAACTGTGCATGCATATCTGATACGACCTTTGCATAGGATTCCATGTTCCTTGCCGGTCCGGGGACGTCTCCCCCGCTGTAGTCGGACCTGCCGCTGCAGCCGCTGTCTCCCGTCCAGGCGAATTCCCGTTCCCCGGGCGCTGATCGGCTTCCCGGGTTTTCGGCACCAGAATGTTGCCTTCTGATACAAGGCAGGCGGCCTGGTTTCAGGAGACAGCACGGTGACCCATTCCCCAGGGTCACTCGGGCCTAAGAAACACGCGGACACCAATATGGTGGAGGATCAAAGGCCTTTATTCTCTCTTCCCGTGGGGTTTTATAGTCTAGGGGGCTTCTACGTCAGGTGGGGGTCTGTCCTTACCATCTATGGTTAGTAGGGGATGGAAAGTTTCCTGGGCAAGTGGAAAGTTACCGGAATCCTGTTGGGGGGTTACATTCCTATGTTAATTTTCTTATCTAAGGGGGCAGGGGCCCTGTCTTCCCGTAACATCACGAGATCTTCCGAACGCCAGGCCCTATCTGCTACACTTTTCCCTGGAAGTAAAACTGACCTGCCCATCTTCTGGCTTGCAGATTGCAGGAGCCACTTGCCTCTATCAAACCAGCCCAGCTCGGCACTGCTCCCAACTTTCATCTGGGAACCATCCTGCGTATCGTGTATTTTCAGGAGCCAGCCGGCCACTCCCAGCCACAGGCCCCCGAACAAAAGCCACGGCCCTTTTTCCCTGGCAAAAAAAACTCACCTGCCCCGCTTCTGGCTGGCAGATTGCAGGAGCCACTTGGCTCTATCAAAGCAACCTGACTTGGCACTGGTGCACCCATTGGTTTGGTAACCATCCTGCGCGGCGCGGATTTTCAGGAGCCAGCCGGCCACTCCCAGCCACAGGCCCCCGAACACAAGCCACGGCCCATTTCCCTGGCAAACAAAACTCACCCGCACCGCTGCTGGCTGGCAGATTGCAGGAGCCACTTGCCTCTATCAAACCAGCCCGACTTGGCACTGGTGCCCCCTTTGGTCTGGGAACCATCCTGCGCGGTGTGGATTTTCAGGAGCCAGCCGGCCACTCCCAGCCAACGGCCCCCAAACACAAACCACGGCCCTTTTCCCTGGCAAACAAAACTCACCCGCCCTGCTTCTGGCTGGCAGACTGCAGGAGCCACTTGCTTCCATCAAACCAGCCCGACTTGGCACTGGTGCCCCCTTTGGTCCGGGAACCATCCTGCGCGGCGTGGATTTTCAGGAGCCAGCCGGCCACTCCCAGCCACAGGCCCCCAAACACAAACTACGGCCCTTTTCCCTGGAAGTAAAAATGACCTGCCCATCTTCTGGCTGGCGGATTGCAGGAGCCACTTGGCTCTATCCAATCAGCCCGTCTCGGCACTGCTCCCAACTTTCATCTGGGAACCATCCTGCGTATTGTGGATTTTCAGAGCCAGCCGGCTACTCCCAGCCACAGGCCCACAAACACATTCCACAGCCCGTTTCCCGGGAAAAAAAAATCAGCTGCCCCGCTTCTCGCTGGCAGATTGCAGGAGCCACTTGCCTCTATCAAACCAGCCCGACTTGGCACTGGTGCCCCCTTGGGTCTGGGAACCATCCTGCGTATCGTGGATTTTCAGGAGCCAGCCGGCCCCTCCCAGCCACAGGCCCCCGAACACAAGCCACCGCCCTTTTTCCCTGGCAAACAAAACTCACCCGCCCCGCTTCTGGCTGGCAGAATGCAGGAGCCACTCGCCTCTATCAAACCAGCCCTACTCGGCACTGCTCCCACCTTTCATCTGGGAACCATCCTGCGTATCGTGGATTTTCAGGAGCCTGCCGGCCACTCCCAGCCACAGGCCCCCAAACACAAACTACGGCCCTTTTCCCTGGAAGTAAAACTGACCTCCCCACCTTCTTGATGGTAGACTGCAGGAGCCACTTGCCTGTATCAAACCAGCCCGACTTGGCACTGGTGCCCCCTTTGGCCTGGGAACCATCCTGCGCGGCCTTGATTTTCAGGAGCCAGCCGGCCACTCCCAGTCACAGGCCAACGAACACGAACCACGGCACTTTTCCCTGGGAAAAAAAACTCACCCGCCCCGCTTCTGGCGGGCAGATTGCAGGAGACACTTGGCCCTATCAAACCAGCCCGACTTGGCACTGGTCCCCCCTTGGGTCTGGGAACCATCCTGCGTATCGTGGATTCTCAGGAGCCAGCCGGCCACTCCCAGTTACAGGCCCCGAAACAAAAACTACGGCCCATTTCCCTGGAAGTAAAACTGACCTGCCCCTCTTCTGGCTGGCAGATTGCAGGAGGCACTTGGAACTATCAAACCAATCCGACTCGGCACTGGTGCCACCTTTCATCTGGGAACCATCCTGCGTATCGTGGATTTTCAGGAGCCAGCCGGACACTCCCAGCCACAGGCCCCCGAACACAAACTACGGCCCTTTTCCCTGGAAGTAAAACTGACCTGCCCATCTTCTGGCTTGCAGATTGCAGGAGCCACTTGGTACTATCAAACCAGCCCGACTCGGCACTGCTTCCAACTTTCATCTTGGATCCATCCTGCGTATTGTGGATTTTCAGGAGCCAGCTGGCCACTCCCAGTCACAGGCCTCCGAACACAAACCACGGCACATTTCCCTGGGAAAAAAAACTGACCCGCCCCGCTTCTGGCTTGCAGATTGCAGGAGCCACTTGGTACTATCAAACCAGCCCGACTTGGTACAGGTCCCCCCTTGGGTCTGGGAACCATCCTGCGTAGCATGGATTTTCAGGAGCCAGCCAGCCACTCCCAGCCACAGGCCCCCAAACACAAGCCACCGCCCTTTTTCCCTGGCAAACAAAACTCACCCGCCCCGCTTCTGGCTGGCAGATTGCAGGAGCCACTTGCCTCTATCAAACCAGCCCTACTCGGCACTGCTCCCACCTTTCATCTGGGAACCATCCTGCGTATCGTGGATTTTCAGGAGCCTGCCTGCCACTCCCAGCCACAGGCCCCCGAACACAAACCACAGGCCTTTTCCCTGGCAAACAAAACTCACCCGCCCCGCTTCTGGCTGGCAGATTGCAGGAGCCACTGGCCTCTATCAAACCAGCTCGACTCGGCACTGGTGCCCACTTGGGTCTGGGAACCATCCTGCGCGGCGTGGATTTTCAGGAGCCAGCCGGCCACTCCCAGCCACAGGCCCCAAAACACAAACTACGGCCCTTTTCCCTGGAAGTAAAACTGACCTCCCCACCTTCTTGATGGTAGACTGCAGGAGCCACTTGCCTGTATCAAACCAGCCCGACTTGGCACTGGTGCCCCCTTTGGCCTGGGAACCAACCTGCGCGGCCTTGATTTTCAGGAGCCAGCCGGCCACTCCCAGTCACAGGCCAACGAACACAAACCACGGCACTTTTCCCTGGGAAAAAAAACTCACCCGCCCCGCTTCTGGCGGGCAGATTGCAGGAGCCACTTGGCCCTATCAAACCAGCCCGACTTGACACTGGTCCCCCCTTGGGTCTGGGAATCATCCTGCGTAGTGTGGATTTTCAGGAGCCAGCCGGCCACTCCCAGCCACAGGCCCCCAAAAACATTCCACAGCCCGTTTTCCGGAAAAAAAAAATCAGCTGCCCCGCTTCTTGCTGGCAGATTGCAGGAGCCACTTGCCTCTATCAAACCAGCCCGACTTGGCACTGGTGCCCCCTTGGGTCTGGGAACCATCCTGCGTATTGTGGATTTTCAGGAGCCAGCCGGCCACTCCCAGCCACAGGCCCCGAAACAAAAACTACGGCCCATTTCCCTGGAAGTAAAACTGACCTGCCCATCTTCTGGCTGGCAGATTGCAGGAGGCACTTGGTACTATCAAACCAATCCGACTCGGCACTGGTGCCACCTTTCATCTGGGAACCATCCTGCGTATCGTGGATTTTCAGGAGCCAGCCGGACACTCCCAGCCACAGGCCCCCGAACACAAACTACGGCCCTTTTCCCTGGAAGTAAAACTGACCTGCCCATCTTCTGGCTTGCAGATTGCAGGAGCCACTTGGTACTATCAAACCAGCCCGACTCGGCACTGCTTCCAACTTTCATCTTGGATCCATCCTGCGTATCGTGGATTTTCAGGAGCCAGCCAGCCACTCCCAGCCACAGGCCCCCGAACACAAGCCACGGCCCTTTTCCCTGGCAAACAAAACTCACCCGCACCGCTGCTAGCTGGCAGATTGCAGGAGCCACTTGCCTCTATCAAACCAGCCCGACTTGGCACTGGTGCCCCCTTTGGTCTGGGAACCATCCTGCGCGGTGTGGATTTTCAGGAGCCAGCCGGCCACTCCCAGCCACAGGCCCCCGAACACAAACCACGGCCCTTTTCCCTGGCAAACAAAACTCACCCGCCCTGCTTCTGGCGGGCAGACTGCAGGAGCCACTTGCCTCTATCAAACCAGCCCGACTTGGCACTGGTGCCCCCTTTGGTCCGGGAACCATCCTGCGCGGCGTGGATTTTCAGGAGCCAGCCGGCCACTCCCAGCCACAGGCCCCCAAACACAAACTACGGCCCTTTTCCCTGGAAGTAAAAATGACCTGCCCATCTTCTGGCTGGCGGATTGCAGGAGCCACTTGGCTCTATCAAACCAGCCCGACTCGGCACTGCTCCCAATTTTCATCTGGGAACCATCCTGCGTATTGTGGATTTTCAGAGCCAGCCGGCCACTCCCAGCCACAGGCCCCCAAACACATTCCACAGCCCGTTTCCCGGGAAAAAAAAATCAGCTGCCCCGCTTCTCGCTGGCAGATTGCAGGAGCCACTAGCCTCTATCAAACCAGCCCGACTTGGCACTGGTGCCCCCTTGGGTCTGGGAACTATCCTGCGTATCGTGGATTTTCAGGAGCCAGCCAGCCACTCCCAGCCACAGGCCCCCAAACACAAGCCACCGCCCTTTTTCCCTGGCAAACAAAACTCACCCGCCCCGCTTCTGGCTGGCAGATTGCAGGAGCCACTTGCCTCTATCAAACCAGCCCTACTCGGCACTTGTACCACCTTTCATCTGGGAGCCATCCTGCGTATCGTGGATTTTCAGGAGCCAGCCGGCCCCTCCCAGCCACAGGCCCCCGAACACAAGCCACCGCCCTTTTTCCCTGGCAAACAAAACTCACCCGCCCCGCTTCTGCCTGGCAGAATGCAGGAGCCACTCGCCTCTATCAAACCAGCCCTACTCGGCACTACTCCCACCTTTCATCTGGGAACCATCCTGGGTATCGTGGATTTTCAGGAGCCTGCCTGCCACTCCCAGCCACAGGCCCCCGAACACAAACCACAGCCCTTTTCCCTGGCAAACAAAACTCACCCGCCCCGCTTCTGGCTGGCAGATTGCAGGAGCCACTGGCCTCTATCAAACCAGCTCGACTCGGCACTGGTGCCCACTTGGGTCTGGGAACCATCCTGCGCGGCGTGGATTTTCAGGAGCCAGCCGGCCACTCCCAGCCACAGGCCCCCAAATACAAACTACGGCCCTTTTCCCTGGAAGTAAAACTGACCTCCCCACCTTCTTGATGGTAGACTGCAGGAGCCACTTGCCTGTATCAAACCAGCCCGACTTGGCACTGGTGCCCCCTTTGGCCTGGGAACCATCCTGCGCGGCCTTGATTTTCAGGAGCCAGCCGGCCACTCCCAGTCACAGGCCAACGAACACAAACCACGGCCCTTTTCCCTGGGAAAAAAAACTCACCCGCCCCGCTTCTGGCGGGCAGATTGCAGGAGACACTTGGCCCTATCAAACCAGCCCGACTTGACACTGGTCCCCCCTTGGGTCTGGGAACCATCCTGCGTAGCGTGGATTTTCAGGAGCCAGCCGGCCACTCCCAGCCACAGGCCCCCAAACACATTGCACAGCCCGTTTTCCGGGAAAAAAAAATCAGCGGCCCCGCTTCTCGCTGGCAGATTGCAGGAGCCACTAGCCTCTATCAAACCAGCCCGACTTGGCACTGGTGCCCCCTTTGGTCTGGGAACCATCCTGCGTATTGTGGATTTTCAGGAGCCAGCCGGCCACTCCCAGCCACAGGCCCCGAAACAAAAACTACGGCCCATTTCCCTTGATGTAAAACTGACCTGCCCATCTTCTGGCTGGCAGATTGCAGGAGGCACTTGGTACTATCAAACCAGCCCGACTCGGCACTGCTTCCAACTTTCATCTTGGATCCATCCTGCGTATTGTGGATTTTCAGGAGCCAGCTGGCCACTCCCAGTCACAGGCCCCCGAACACAAGCCACCGCCCTTTTTCCCTGGCAAACAAAACTCACCCGCCCCGCTTCTGGCTGGCAGAATGCAGGAGCCACTCGCCTCTATCAAACCAGCCCTACTCGGCACTGCTCCCACCTTTCATCTGGGAACCATCCTGCGTATCGTGGATTTTCAGGAGCCTGCCGGCCACTCCCAGCCACAGGCCCCCAAACACAAACTACGGCCCTTTTCCCTGGAAGTAAAACTGACCTCCCCACCTTCTTGATGGTAGACTGCAGGAGCCACTTGCCTGTATCAAACCAGCCCGACTTGGCACTGGTGCCCCCTTTGGCCTGGGAACCATCCTGCGCGGCCTTGATTTTCAGGAGCCAGCCGGCCACTCCCAGTCACAGGCCAACGAACACGAACCACGGCACTTTTCCCTGGGAAAAAAAACTCACCCGCCCCGCTTCTGGCGGGCAGATTGCAGGAGACACTTGGCCCTATCAAACCAGCCCGACTTGGCACTGGTCCCCCCTTGGGTCTGGGAACCATCCTGCGTATCGTGGATTCTCAGGAGCCAGCCGGCCACTCCCAGTTACAGGCCCCGAAACAAAAACTACGGCCCATTTCCCTGGAAGTAAAACTGACCTGCCCCTCTTCTGGCTGGCAGATTGCAGGAGGCACTTGGAACTATCAAACCAATCCGACTCGGCACTGGTGCCACCTTTCATCTGGGAACCATCCTGCGTATCGTGGATTTTCAGGAGCCAGCCGGACACTCCCAGCCACAGGCCCCCGAACACAAACTACGGCCCTTTTCCCTGGAAGTAAAACTGACCTGCCCATCTTCTGGCTTGCAGATTGCAGGAGCCACTTGGTACTATCAAACCAGCCCGACTCGGCACTGCTTCCAACTTTCATCTTGGATCCATCCTGCGTATTGTGGATTTTCAGGAGCCAGCTGGCCACTCCCAGTCACAGGCCTCCGAACACAAACCACGGCACATTTCCCTGGGAAAAAAAACTGACCCGCCCCGCTTCTGGCTTGCAGATTGCAGGAGCCACTTGGTACTATCAAACCAGCCCGACTTGGTACAGGTCCCCCCTTGGGTCTGGGAACCATCCTGCGTAGCATGGATTTTCAGGAGCCAGCCAGCCACTCCCAGCCACAGGCCCCCAAACACAAGCCACCGCCCTTTTTCCCTGGCAAACAAAACTCACCCGCCCCGCTTCTGGCTGGCAGATTGCAGGAGCCACTTGCCTCTATCAAACCAGCCCTACTCGGCACTGCTCCCACCTTTCATCTGGGAACCATCCTGCGTATCGTGGATTTTCAGGAGCCTGCCTGCCACTCCCAGCCACAGGCCCCCGAACACAAACCACAGGCCTTTTCCCTGGCAAACAAAACTCACCCGCCCCGCTTCTGGCTGGCAGATTGCAGGAGCCACTGGCCTCTATCAAACCAGCTCGACTCGGCACTGGTGCCCACTTGGGTCTGGGAACCATCCTGCGCGGCGTGGATTTTCAGGAGCCAGCCGGCCACTCCCAGCCACAGGCCCCAAAACACAAACTACGGCCCTTTTCCCTGGAAGTAAAACTGACCTCCCCACCTTCTTGATGGTAGACTGCAGGAGCCACTTGCCTGTATCAAACCAGCCCGACTTGGCACTGGTGCCCCCTTTGGCCTGGGAACCAACCTGCGCGGCCTTGATTTTCAGGAGCCAGCCGGCCACTCCCAGTCACAGGCCAACGAACACAAACCACGGCACTTTTCCCTGGGAAAAAAAACTCACCCGCCCCGCTTCTGGCGGGCAGATTGCAGGAGCCACTTGGCCCTATCAAACCAGCCCGACTTGACACTGGTCCCCCCTTGGGTCTGGGAATCATCCTGCGTAGTGTGGATTTTCAGGAGCCAGCCGGCCACTCCCAGCCACAGGCCCCCAAAAACATTCCACAGCCCGTTTTCCGGAAAAAAAAAATCAGCTGCCCCGCTTCTTGCTGGCAGATTGCAGGAGCCACTTGCCTCTATCAAACCAGCCCGACTTGGCACTGGTGCCCCCTTGGGTCTGGGAACCATCCTGCGTATTGTGGATTTTCAGGAGCCAGCCGGCCACTCCCAGCCACAGGCCCCGAAACAAAAACTACGGCCCATTTCCCTGGAAGTAAAACTGACCTGCCCATCTTCTGGCTGGCAGATTGCAGGAGGCACTTGGTACTATCAAACCAATCCGACTCGGCACTGGTGCCACCTTTCATCTGGGAACCATCCTGCGTATCGTGGATTTTCAGGAGCCAGCCGGCCACTCCCAGCCACAGGCCCCGAAACAAAAACTACGGCCCATTTCCCTGGAAGTAAAACTGACCTGCCCATCTTCTGGCTTGCAGATTGCAGGAGCCACTTGGTACTATCAAACCAGCCCGACTCGGCACTGCTTCCAACTTTCATCTTGGATCCATCCTGCGTATTGTGGATTTTCAGGAGCCAGCTGGCCACTCCCAGTCACAGGCCCCCAAACACATTCCACAGCCCGTTTCCCGGGAAAAAAAAATCAGCTGCCCCGCTTCTCGCTGGCAGATTGCAGGAGCCACTTGCCTCTATCAAACCAGCCCGTCTTGGCACTGGTGCCCCCTTGGGTCTGGGAACTATCCTGCGTATCGTGGATTTTCAGGAGCCAGCCAGCCACTCCCAGCCACAGGCCCCCGAACACAAGCCACGGCCCTTTTCCCTGGCAAACAAAACTCACCCGCACCGCTGCTAGCTGGCAGATTGCAGGAGCCACTTGCCTCTATCAAACCAGCCCGACTTGGCACTGGTGCCCCCTTTGGTCTGGGAACCATCCTGCGCGGTGTGGATTTTCAGGAGCCAGCCGGCCACTCCCAGCCACAGGCCCCCGAACACAAACCACGGCCCTTTTCCCTGGCAAACAAAACTCACCCGCCCTGCTTCTGGCGGGCAGACTGCAGGAGCCACTTGCCTCTATCAAACCAGCCCGACTTGGCACTGGTGCCCCCTTTGGTCCGGGAACCATCCTGCGCGGCGTGGATTTTCAGGAGCCAGCCGGCCACTCCCAGCCACAGGCCCCCAAACACAAACTACGGCCCTTTTCCCTGGAAGTAAAAATGACCTGCCCATCTTCTGGCTGGCGGATTGCAGGAGCCACTTGGCTCTATCAAACCAGCCCGACTCGGCACTGCTCCCAATTTTCATCTGGGAACCATCCTGCGTATTGTGGATTTTCAGAGCCAGCCGGCCACTCCCAGCCACAGGCCCCCAAACACATTCCACAGCCCGTTTCCCGGGAAAAAAAAATCAGCTGCCCCGCTTCTCGCTGGCAGATTGCAGGAGCCACTAGCCTCTATCAAACCAGCCCGACTTGGCACTGGTGCCCCCTTGGGTCTGGGAACTATCCTGCGTATCGTGGATTTTCAGGAGCCAGCCAGCCACTCCCAGCCACAGGCCCCCAAACACAAGCCACCGCCCTTTTTCCCTGGCAAACAAAACTCACCCGCCCCGCTTCTGGCTGGCAGATTGCAGGAGCCACTTGCCTCTATCAAACCAGCCCTACTCGGCACTTGTACCACCTTTCATCTGGGAGCCATCCTGCGTATCGTGGATTTTCAGGAGCCAGCCGGCCCCTCCCAGCCACAGGCCCCCGAACACAAGCCACCGCCCTTTTTCCCTGGCAAACAAAACTCACCCGCCCCGCTTCTGCCTGGCAGAATGCAGGAGCCACTCGCCTCTATCAAACCAGCCCTACTCGGCACTACTCCCACCTTTCATCTGGGAACCATCCTGGGTATCGTGGATTTTCAGGAGCCTGCCTGCCACTCCCAGCCACAGGCCCCCGAACACAAACCACAGCCCTTTTCCCTGGCAAACAAAACTCACCCGCCCCGCTTCTGGCTGGCAGATTGCAGGAGCCACTGGCCTCTATCAAACCAGCTCGACTCGGCACTGGTGCCCACTTGGGTCTGGGAACCATCCTGCGCGGCGTGGATTTTCAGGAGCCAGCCCGCCACTCCCAGCCACAGGCCCCCGAACACAAACTACGGCCCTTTTCCCTGGAAGTAAAACTGACCTGCCCATCTTCTGGCTTGCAGATTGCAGGAGCCACTTGGTACTATCAAACCAGCCCGACTCGGCACTGCTTCCAACTTTCATCTTGGATCCATCCTGCGTATTGTGGATTTTCAGGAGCCAGCTGGCCACTCCCAGTCACAGGCCTCCGAACACAAACCACGGCACATTTCCCTGGGAAAAAAAACTGACCCGCCCCGCTTCTGGCTTGCAGATTGCAGGAGCCACTTGGTACTATCAAACCAGCCCGACTTGGTACAGGTCCCCCCTTGGGTCTGGGAACCATCCTGCGTAGCATGGATTTTCAGGAGCCAGCCAGCCACTCCCAGCCACAGGCCCCCAAACACAAGCCACCGCCCTTTTTCCCTGGCAAACAAAACTCACCCGCCCCGCTTCTGGCTGGCAGATTGCAGGAGCCACTTGCCTCTATCAAACCAGCCCTACTCGGCACTGCTCCCACCTTTCATCTGGGAACCATCCTGCGTATCGTGGATTTTCAGGAGCCTGCCTGCCACTCCCAGCCACAGGCCCCCGAACACAAACCACAGGCCTTTTCCCTGGCAAACAAAACTCACCCGCCCCGCTTCTGGCTGGCAGATTGCAGGAGCCACTGGCCTCTATCAAACCAGCTCGACTCGGCACTGGTGCCCACTTGGGTCTGGGAACCATCCTGCGCGGCGTGGATTTTCAGGAGCCAGCCGGCCACTCCCAGCCACAGGCCCCAAAACACAAACTACGGCCCTTTTCCCTGGAAGTAAAACTGACCTCCCCACCTTCTTGATGGTAGACTGCAGGAGCCACTTGCCTGTATCAAACCAGCCCGACTTGGCACTGGTGCCCCCTTTGGCCTGGGAACCAACCTGCGCGGCCTTGATTTTCAGGAGCCAGCCGGCCACTCCCAGTCACAGGCCAACGAACACAAACCACGGCACTTTTCCCTGGGAAAAAAAACTCACCCGCCCCGCTTCTGGCGGGCAGATTGCAGGAGCCACTTGGCCCTATCAAACCAGCCCGACTTGACACTGGTCCCCCCTTGGGTCTGGGAATCATCCTGCGTAGTGTGGATTTTCAGGAGCCAGCCGGCCACTCCCAGCCACAGGCCCCCAAAAACATTCCACAGCCCGTTTTCCGGAAAAAAAAAATCAGCTGCCCCGCTTCTTGCTGGCAGATTGCAGGAGCCACTTGCCTCTATCAAACCAGCCCGACTTGGCACTGGTGCCCCCTTGGGTCTGGGAACCATCCTGCGTATTGTGGATTTTCAGGAGCCAGCCGGCCACTCCCAGCCACAGGCCCCGAAACAAAAACTACGGCCCATTTCCCTGGAAGTAAAACTGACCTGCCCATCTTCTGGCTGGCAGATTGCAGGAGGCACTTGGTACTATCAAACCAATCCGACTCGGCACTGGTGCCACCTTTCATCTGGGAACCATCCTGCGTATCGTGGATTTTCAGGAGCCAGCCGGCCACTCCCAGCCACAGGCCCCGAAACAAAAACTACGGCCCATTTCCCTGGAAGTAAAACTGACCTGCCCATCTTCTGGCTTGCAGATTGCAGGAGCCACTTGGTACTATCAAACCAGCCCGACTCGGCACTGCTTCCAACTTTCATCTTGGATCCATCCTGCGTATTGTGGATTTTCAGGAGCCAGCTGGCCACTCCCAGTCACAGGCCCCCAAACACATTCCACAGCCCGTTTCCCGGGAAAAAAAAATCAGCTGCCCCGCTTCTCGCTGGCAGATTGCAGGAGCCACTTGCCTCTATCAAACCAGCCCGTCTTGGCACTGGTGCCCCCTTGGGTCTGGGAACTATCCTGCGTATCGTGGATTTTCAGGAGCCAGCCAGCCACTCCCAGCCACAGGCCCCCGAACACAAGCCACGGCCCTTTTCCCTGGCAAACAAAACTCACCCGCACCGCTGCTAGCTGGCAGATTGCAGGAGCCACTTGCCTCTATCAAACCAGCCCGACTTGGCACTGGTGCCCCCTTTGGTCTGGGAACCATCCTGCGCGGTGTGGATTTTCAGGAGCCAGCCGGCCACTCCCAGCCACAGGCCCCCGAACACAAACCACGGCCCTTTTCCCTGGCAAACAAAACTCACCCGCCCTGCTTCTGGCGGGCAGACTGCAGGAGCCACTTGCCTCTATCAAACCAGCCCGACTTGGCACTGGTGCCCCCTTTGGTCCGGGAACCATCCTGCGCGGCGTGGATTTTCAGGAGCCAGCCGGCCACTCCCAGCCACAGGCCCCCAAACACAAACTACGGCCCTTTTCCCTGGAAGTAAAAATGACCTGCCCATCTTCTGGCTGGCGGATTGCAGGAGCCACTTGGCTCTATCAAACCAGCCCGACTCGGCACTGCTCCCAATTTTCATCTGGGAACCATCCTGCGTATTGTGGATTTTCAGAGCCAGCCGGCCACTCCCAGCCACAGGCCCCCAAACACATTCCACAGCCCGTTTCCCGGGAAAAAAAAATCAGCTGCCCCGCTTCTCGCTGGCAGATTGCAGGAGCCACTAGCCTCTATCAAACCAGCCCGACTTGGCACTGGTGCCCCCTTGGGTCTGGGAACTATCCTGCGTATCGTGGATTTTCAGGAGCCAGCCAGCCACTCCCAGCCACAGGCCCCCAAACACAAGCCACCGCCCTTTTTCCCTGGCAAACAAAACTCACCCGCCCCGCTTCTGGCTGGCAGATTGCAGGAGCCACTTGCCTCTATCAAACCAGCCCTACTCGGCACTTGTACCACCTTTCATCTGGGAGCCATCCTGCGTATCGTGGATTTTCAGGAGCCAGCCGGCCCCTCCCAGCCACAGGCCCCCGAACACAAGCCACCGCCCTTTTTCCCTGGCAAACAAAACTCACCCGCCCCGCTTCTGCCTGGCAGAATGCAGGAGCCACTCGCCTCTATCAAACCAGCCCTACTCGGCACTACTCCCACCTTTCATCTGGGAACCATCCTGGGTATCGTGGATTTTCAGGAGCCTGCCTGCCACTCCCAGCCACAGGCCCCCGAACACAAACCACAGCCCTTTTCCCTGGCAAACAAAACTCACCCGCCCCGCTTCTGGCTGGCAGATTGCAGGAGCCACTGGCCTCTATCAAACCAGCTCGACTCGGCACTGGTGCCCACTTGGGTCTGGGAACCATCCTGCGCGGCGTGGATTTTCAGGAGCCAGCCGGCCACTCCCAGCCACAGGCCCCCAAATACAAACTACGGCCCTTTTCCCTGGAAGTAAAACTGACCTCCCCACCTTCTTGATGGTAGACTGCAGGAGCCACTTGCCTGTATCAAACCAGCCCGACTTGGCACTGGTGCCCCCTTTGGCCTGGGAACCATCCTGCGCGGCCTTGATTTTCAGGAGCCAGCCGGCCACTCCCAGTCACAGGCCAACGAACACAAACCACGGCCCTTTTCCCTGGGAAAAAAAACTCACCCGCCCCGCTTCTGGCGGGCAGATTGCAGGAGACACTTGGCCCTATCAAACCAGCCCGACTTGACACTGGTCCCCCCTTGGGTCTGGGAACCATCCTGCGTAGCGTGGATTTTCAGGAGCCAGCCGGCCACTCCCAGCCACAGGCCCCCAAACACATTGCACAGCCCGTTTTCCGGGAAAAAAAAATCAGCGGCCCCGCTTCTCGCTGGCAGATTGCAGGAGCCACTAGCCTCTATCAAACCAGCCCGACTTGGCACTGGTGCCCCCTTTGGTCTGGGAACCATCCTGCGTATTGTGGATTTTCAGGAGCCAGCCGGCCACTCCCAGCCACAGGCCCCGAAACAAAAACTACGGCCCATTTCCCTTGATGTAAAACTGACCTGCCCATCTTCTGGCTGGCAGATTGCAGGAGGCACTTGGTACTATCAAACCAGCCCGACTCGGCACTGCTTCCAACTTTCATCTTGGATCCATCCTGCGTATTGTGGATTTTCAGGAGCCAGCTGGCCACTCCCAGTCACAGGCCCCCGAACACAAGCCACCGCCCTTTTTCCCTGGCAAACAAAACTCACCCGCCCCGCTTCTGGCTGGCAGAATGCAGGAGCCACTCGCCTCTATCAAACCAGCCCTACTCGGCACTGCTCCCACCTTTCATCTGGGAACCATCCTGCGTATCGTGGATTTTCAGGAGCCTGCCGGCCACTCCCAGCCACAGGCCCCCAAACACAAACTACGGCCCTTTTCCCTGGAAGTAAAACTGACCTCCCCACCTTCTTGATGGTAGACTGCAGGAGCCACTTGCCTGTATCAAACCAGCCCGACTTGGCACTGGTGCCCCCTTTGGCCTGGGAACCATCCTGCGCGGCCTTGATTTTCAGGAGCCAGCCGGCCACTCCCAGTCACAGGCCAACGAACACGAACCACGGCACTTTTCCCTGGGAAAAAAAACTCACCCGCCCCGCTTCTGGCGGGCAGATTGCAGGAGACACTTGGCCCTATCAAACCAGCCCGACTTGGCACTGGTCCCCCCTTGGGTCTGGGAACCATCCTGCGTATCGTGGATTCTCAGGAGCCAGCCGGCCACTCCCAGTTACAGGCCCCGAAACAAAAACTACGGCCCATTTCCCTGGAAGTAAAACTGACCTGCCCCTCTTCTGGCTGGCAGATTGCAGGAGGCACTTGGAACTATCAAACCAATCCGACTCGGCACTGGTGCCACCTTTCATCTGGGAACCATCCTGCGTATCGTGGATTTTCAGGAGCCAGCCGGACACTCCCAGCCACAGGCCCCCGAACACAAACTACGGCCCTTTTCCCTGGAAGTAAAACTGACCTGCCCATCTTCTGGCTTGCAGATTGCAGGAGCCACTTGGTACTATCAAACCAGCCCGACTCGGCACTGCTTCCAACTTTCATCTTGGATCCATCCTGCGTATTGTGGATTTTCAGGAGCCAGCTGGCCACTCCCAGTCACAGGCCTCCGAACACAAACCACGGCACATTTCCCTGGGAAAAAAAACTGACCCGCCCCGCTTCTGGCTTGCAGATTGCAGGAGCCACTTGGTACTATCAAACCAGCCCGACTTGGTACAGGTCCCCCCTTGGGTCTGGGAACCATCCTGCGTAGCATGGATTTTCAGGAGCCAGCCAGCCACTCCCAGCCACAGGCCCCCAAACACAAGCCACCGCCCTTTTTCCCTGGCAAACAAAACTCACCCGCCCCGCTTCTGGCTGGCAGCTTGCAGGAGCCACTTGCCTCTATCAAACCAGCCCTACTCGGCACTGCTCCCACCTTTCATCTGGGAACCATCCTGCGTATCGTGGATTTTCAGGAGCCTGCCTGCCACTCCCAGCCACAGGCCCCCGAACACAAACCACAGGCCTTTTCCCTGGCAAACAAAACTCACCCGCCCCGCTTCTGGCTGGCAGATTGCAGGAGCCACTGGCCTCTATCAAACCAGCTCGACTCGGCACTGGTGCCCACTTGGGTCTGGGAACCATCCTGCGCGGCGTGGATTTTCAGGAGCCAGCCGGCCACTCCCAGCCACAGGCCCCAAAACACAAACTACGGCCCTTTTCCCTGGAAGTAAAACTGACCTCCCCACCTTCTTGATGGTAGACTGCAGGAGCCACTTGGCCCTATCAAACCAGCCCGACTTGACACTGGTCCCCCCTTGGGTCTGGGAATCATCCTGCGTAGTGTGGATTTTCAGGAGCCAGCCGGCCACTCCCAGCCACAGGCCCCCAAAAACATTCCACAGCCCGTTTTCCGGAAAAAAAAAATCAGCTGCCCCGCTTCTTGCTGGCAGATTGCAGGAGCCACTTGCCTCTATCAAACCAGCCCGACTTGGCACTGGTGCCCCCTTGGGTCTGGGAACCATCCTGCGTATTGTGGATTTTCAGGAGCCAGCCGGCCACTCCCAGCCACAGGCCCCGAAACAAAAACTACGGCCCATTTCCCTGGAAGTAAAACTGACCTGCCCATCTTCTGGCTGGCAGATTGCAGGAGGCACTTGGTACTATCAAACCAATCCGACTCGGCACTGGTGCCACCTTTCATCTGGGAACCATCCTGCGTATCGTGGATTTTCAGGAGCCAGCCGGACACTCCCAGCCACAGGCCCCCGAACACAAACTACGGCCCTTTTCCCTGGAAGTAAAACTGACCTGCCCATCTTCTGGCTTGCAGATTGCAGGAGCCACTTGGTACTATCAAACCAGCCCGACTCGGCACTGCTTCCAACTTTCATCTTGGATCCATCCTGCGTATTGTGGATTTTCAGGAGCCAGCTGGCCACTCCCAGTCACAGGCCCCCAAACACATTCCACAGCCCGTTTACCGGGAAAAAAAAATCAGCTGCCCCGCTTCTCGCTGGCAGATTGCAGGAGCCACTTGCCTCTATCAAACCAGCCCGTCTTGGCACTGGTGCCCCCTTGGGTCTGGGAACTATCCTGCGTATCGTGGATTTTCAGGAGCCAGCCAGCCACTCCCAGCCACAGGCCCCCGAACACAAGCCACGGCCCTTTTCCCTGGCAAACAAAACTCACCCGCACCGCTGCTAGCTGGCAGATTGCAGGAGCCACTTGCCTCTATCAAACCAGCCCGACTTGGCACTGGTGCCCCCTTTGGTCTGGGAACCATCCTGCGCGGTGTGGATTTTCAGGAGCCAGCCGGCCACTCCCAGCCACAGGCCCCCGAACACAAACCACGGCCCTTTTCCCTGGCAAACAAAACTCACCCGCCCTGCTTCTGGCGGGCAGACTGCAGGAGCCACTTGCCTCTATCAAACCAGCCCGACTTGGCACTGGTGCCCCCTTTGGTCCGGGAACCATCCTGCGCGGTGTGGATTTTCAGGAGCCAGCCGGCCACTCCCAGCCACAGGCCCCCAAACACAAACTACGGCCCTTTTCCCTGGAAGTAAAAATGACCTGCCCATCTTCTGGCTGGCGGATTGCAGGAGCCACTTGGCTCTATCAAACCAGCCCGACTCGGCACTGCTCCCAATTTTCATCTGGGAACCATCCTGCGTATTGTGGATTTTCAGAGCCAGCCGGCCACTCCCAGCCACAGGCCCCCAAACACATTCCACAGCCCGTTTCCCGGGAAAAAAAAATCAGCTGCCCCGCTTCTCGCTGGCAGATTGCAGGAGCCACTAGCCTCTATCAAACCAGCCCGACTTGGCACTGGTGCCCCCTTGGGTCTGGGAACTATCCTGCGTATCGTGGATTTTCAGGAGCCAGCCAGCCACTCCCAGCCACAGGCCCCCAAACACAAGCCACCGCCCTTTTTCCCTGGCAAACAAAACTCACCCGCCCCGCTTCTGGCTGGCAGATTGCAGGAGCCACTTGCCTCTATCAAACCAGCCCTACTCGGCACTTGTACCACCTTTCATCTGGGAGCCATCCTGCGTATCGTGGATTTTCAGGAGCCAGCCGGCCCCTCCCAGCCACAGGCCCCCGAACACAAGCCACCGCCCTTTTTCCCTGGCAAACAAAACTCACCCGCCCCGCTTCTGCCTGGCAGAATGCAGGAGCCACTCGCCTCTATCAAACCAGCCCTACTCGGCACTACTCCCACCTTTCATCTGGGAACCATCCTGGGTATCGTGGATTTTCAGGAGCCTGCCTGCCACTCCCAGCCACAGGCCCCCGAACACAAACCACAGCCCTTTTCCCTGGCAAACAAAACTCACCCGCCCCGCTTCTGGCTGGCAGATTGCAGGAGCCACTGGCCTCTATCAAACCAGCTCGACTCGGCACTGGTGCCCACTTGGGTCTGGGAACCATCCTGCGCGGCGTGGATTTTCAGGAGCCAGCCGGCCACTCCCAGCCACAGGCCCCCAAACACAAACTACGGCCCTTTTCCCTGGAAGTAAAACTGACCTCCCCACCTTCTTGATGGTAGACTGCAGGAGCCACTTGCCTGTATCAAACCAGCCCGACTTGGCACTGGTGCCCCCTTTGGCCTGGGAACCATCCTGCGCGGCCTTGATTTTCAGGAGCCAGCCGGCCACTCCCAGTCACAGGCCAACGAACACAAACCACGGCCCTTTTCCCTGGGAAAAAAAACTCACCCGCCCCGCTTCTGGCGGGCAGATTGCAGGAGACACTTGGCCCTATCAAACCAGCCCGACTTGACACTGGTCCCCCCTTGGGTCTGGGAACCATCCTGCGTAGCGTGGATTTTCAGGAGCCAGCCGGCCACTCCCAGCCACAGGCCCCCAAACACATTGCACAGCCCGTTTTCCGGGAAAAAAAAATCAGCGGCCCCGCTTCTCGCTGGCAGATTGCAGGAGCCACTAGCCTCTATCAAACCAGCCCGACTTGGCACTGGTGCCCCCTTTGGTCTGGGAACCATCCTGCGTGTTGTGGATTTTCAGGAGCCAGCCGGCCACTCCCAGCCACAGGCCCCGAAACAAAAACTACGGCCCATTTCCCTGGATGTAAAACTGACCTGCCCATCTTCTGGCTGGCAGATTGCAGGAGGCACTTGGTACTATCAAACCAGCCCGACTCGGCACTGCTTCCAACTTTCATCTTGGATCCATCCTGCGTATTGTGGATTTTCAGGAGCCAGCTGGCCACTCCCAGTCACAGGCCTCCGAACACAAACCACGGCACATTTCCCTGGGAAAAAAAACTGACCCGCCCCGCTTCTGGCTGGCAGATTGCAGGAGCCACTTGGCCCTATCAAACCAGCCCGACTTGGTACAGGTCCCCCCTTGGGTCTGGGAACCATCCTGCGTAGCGTGGATTTTCAGGAGCCAGCCGGCCACTCCCAGCCACAGGCCCCCGAACACAAGCCACGGCCCTTTTCCCTGGCAAACAAAACTCACCCGCCCTGCTTCTGGCTGGCAGACTGCAGGAGCCACTTGCCTCTATCAAACCAGCCCGACTTGGCACTGGTGCCCCCTTTGGTCTGGGAACCATCCTGCGCGGTGTGGATTTTCAGGAGCCAGCCGGCCACTCCCAGCCACAGGCCCCCGAACACAAACCACGGCCCTTTTCCCTGGCAAACAAAACTTACCCGCCCCGCTTCTGGCTGGCAGATTGCAGCAGCCACTTGGCCCTATCAAACCAGCCCGACTTGGTACAGGTCCCCCCTTGGGTCTGGGAACCATCATGCGCGGTGTGGATTTTCAGAGCCAGCCGGCCACTCCCGGCCACAGGCCCCCAAACACATTCCACAGCCCGTTTCCCGGGAAAAAAAAATCAGCTGCCCCGCTTCTCGCTGGCAGATTGCAGGAGCCACTTGCCTCTATCAAACCAGCCGGACTTGGCACTGGTGCCCCCTTGGGTCTGGGAACTATCCTGCGTATCGTGGATTTTCAGGAGCCAGCCAGCCACTCCCAGCCACAGGCCCCCAAACACAAGCCACCGCCGTTTTTCCCTGGCAAACAAAACTCACCCGCCCCTCTTCTGGCTGGCAGATTGCAGGAGCCACTTGCCTCTATCAAACCAGCCTGACTCGGCACTTGTGCCACCTTTCATCTGGGAACCATCCTGCGTATCGGGGATTTTCAGGAGCCAGCCGGCCCCTCCCAGCCACAGGCCCCCGAACACAAGCCACCGCCCTTTTTTCCCTAGGCAAACAAAACTCACCCGCCCCGCTTCTGGCTGGCAGAATGCAGGAGCCACTCGCCTCTATCAAACTAGCCCTACTCGGCACTGCTCCCACCTTTCATCTGGGAACCATCCTGCGTATCGTGGATTTTCAGGAGCCTGCCTGCCACTCCCAGCCACAGGCCCCCGAACACAAACCACAGCCCTTTTCCCTGGCAAACAAAACTCACCCGCCCCGCTTCTGGCTGGCAGATTGCAAGAGCCACTGGCCTCTATCAAACCAGCTCGACTCGGCACTGGTGCCCACTTGGGTCTGGGAGCCATCCTGCGCGGCGTGGATTTTCAGGAGCCAGCCGGCCACTCCCAGCCACAGGCCCCCAAACACAAACTACGGCCCTTTTCCCTGGAAGTAAAACTGACCTCCCCACCTTCTTGATGGTAGACTGCAGGAGCCACTTGCCTGTATCAAACCAGCCCGACTTGGCACTGGTGCCCCCTTTGGCCTGGGAACCATCCTGCGCGGCCTTGATTTTCAGGAGCCAGCCGGCCACTCCCAGTCACAGGCCAACGAACACAAACCACGGCACTTTTCCCTGGGAAAAAAAACTCACCCGCCCCGCTTCTGGCTGGCAGACTGCAGGAGCCACTTGCCTCTATCAAACCAGCCCGACTTGGCACTGGTCCCCCCTTGGGTCTGGGAACCATCCTGCGTAGCGTGGATTTTCAGGAGCCAGCCGGCCACTCCCAGCCACAGGCCCCCAAACACATTCCACAGCCCGTTTTCCGGGAAAAAAAAATCAGCTGCCCCGCTTCTCGCTGGCAGATTGCAGGAGCCACTTGCCTCTATCAAACCAGCCCGACTTGGCACTGGTGCCCGCTTTGGTCTGGGAACCATCCTGCGTATTGTGGATTTTCAGGAGCCAGCCGGCCACTCCCAGCCACAGGCCCCGAAACAAAAACTACGGCCCATTTCCCTGGAAGTAAAACTGACCTGCCCATCTTCTGGCTGGCAGATTGCAGGAGGCACTTGGTACTATCAAACCAATCCGACTCGGCACTGGTGCCACCTTTCATCTGGGAACCATCCTGCGTATCGTGGATTTTCAGGAGCCAGCCGGACACTCCCAGCCACAGGCCCCCGAACACAAACTACGGCCCTTTTCCCTGGAAGTAAAACTGACCTGCCCATCTTCTGGCTTGCAGATTGCAGGAGCCACTTGGTACTATCAAACCAGCCCGACTCGGCACTGCTTCCAACTTTCATCTTGGATCCATCCTGCGTGGTGTGGATTTTCAGGAGCCAGCTGGCCACTCCCAGTCACAGGCCTCCGAACACAAACCACGGCACATTTCCCTGGGAAAAAAAACTCACCCGCCCCGCTTCTGGCTGGCAGATTGCAGGAGCCACTTGGCCCTATCAAACCAGCCCGACTTGGTACAGGTCCCCCCTTGGGTCTGGGAACCATCCTGCGTAGCGTGGATTTTCAGGAGCCAGCCGGCCACTCCCAGCCACAGGCCCCCGAACACAAGCCACGGCCCTTTTCCCTGGCAAACAAAACTCACCCGCACCGCTGCTGGCTGGCAGATTGCAGGAGCCACTTGCCTCTATCAAACCAGCCCGACTTGGCACTGGTGCCCCCTTTGGTCTGGGAACCATCCTGCGCGGTGTGGATTTTCAGGAGCCAGCCGGCCACTCCCAGCCACAGGCCCCCAAACACAAACCACGGCCCTTTTCCCTGGCAAACAAAACTCACCCGCCCTGCTTCTGGCTGGCAGACTGCAGGAGACACTTGCCTCTATCAAACCAGCCCGACTTGGCACTGGTGCCCCCTTTGGTCTGGGAACCATCCTGCGCGGTGTGGATTTTCAGGAGCCAGCCGGCCACTCCCAGCCACAGGCCCCCGAACACAAACCACGGCCCTTTTCCCTAGCAAACAAAACTTACCCGCACCGCTTCTGGCTGGCAGATTGCAGGAGCCACTTGGCCCTATCAAACCAGCCCGACTTGGTACAGGTCCCCCCTTGGGTCTGGGAACCATCCTGCGCGGTGTGGATTTTCAGAGCCAGCCGGCCACTCCCAGCCACAGGCCCCCAAACACATTCCACAGCCCGTTTCCCGGGAAAAAAAAATCAGCTGCCCCGCTTCTCGCTGGCAGATTGCAGGAGCCACTTGCCTCTATCAAACCAGCCGGACTTGGCACTGGTGCCCCCTTGGGTCTGGGAACTATCCTGCGTATCGTGGATTTTCAGGAGCCAGCCAGCCACTCCCAGCCACAGGCCCCCAAACACAAGCCACCGCCCTTTTTCCCTGGCAAACAAAACTCACCCGCCCCTCTTCTGGCTGGCAGATTGCAGGAGCCACTTGCCTCTATCAAACCAGCCCGACTCGGCACTTGTGCCACCTTTCATCTGGGAACCATCCTGCGTATCGTGGATTTTCAGGAGCCAGCCGGCCCCTCCCAGCCACAGGCCCCCGAACACAAGCCACCGCCCTTTTTTCCCTAGGCAAACAAAACTCACCCGCCCCGCTTCTGGCTGGCAGAATGCAGGAGCCACTCGCCTCTATCAAACTAGCCCTACTCGGCACTGCTCCCACCTTTCATCTGGGAACCATCCTGCGTATCGTGGATTTTCAGGAGCCTGCCTGCCACTCCCAGCCACAGGCCCCCGAACACAAACCACAGCCCTTTTCCCTGGCAAACAAAACTCACCCGCCCCGCTTCTGGCTGGCAGATTGCAAGAGCCACTGGCCTCTATCAAACCAGCTCGACTCGGCACTGGTGCCCACTTGGGTCTGGGAGCCATCCTGCGCGGCGTGGATTTTCAGGAGCCAGCCGGCCACTCCCAGCCACAGGCCCCCAAACACAAACTACGGCCCTTTTCCCTGGAAGTAAAACTGACCTCCCCACCTTCTTGATGGTAGACTGCAGGAGCCACTTGCCTGTATCAAACCAGCCCGACTTGGCACTGGTGCCCCCTTTGGCCTGGGAACCATCCTGCGCGGCCTTGATTTTCAGGAGCCAGCCGGCCACTCCCAGTCACAGGCCAACGAACACAAACCACGGCACTTTTCCCTGGGAAAAAAAACTCACCCGCCCCGCT